>NW_003852612.1:612584-660020 GCF_000181295.1 Otolemur garnettii | reverse complement strand
ATGGTCATCCTCTTCGGTGGCATGAATGACTTATTTTTGTGAACAAATCATCACAGGGAGTAATGTCGCCAGCTGCTTGCCACAAACTAAGCATCTTAACGCAGAAAATGACTTGAATTCTTTATGCTTCTGCAAGCACAAAATTGGGAACGATGAGCAAGATGCGAATTAGCTCAGGAAGCTGGTTTTAATTCTGCGTATTAATAGCTGAAGCCGAAATGGTTCAGGCATACATGGATCATTCATCCTGCCAGCCTGCAGGGAGGTAGCAAAGGAATTAGAGAAAGATGCCATTTCCAAAGAGGATTCTAGATGTGTTGGGATCGATACATGTTTGGATCGCGAAAGAGTTCCTTCTGGAACAATGAACCTATCCCTGTCAGTGACTATTCCTGGTTATTACCACCAGTCAGTTAAAAGACAAAACGCGTGGAAAGAGAACCAGGTGTAGGCTATGTGGGAGCCTCTTTAAGAAATAGAATACAAAGTTACAAACTACCACAGGAAAGGAATGTTTATCTGGAATGAGACAAGACATCACAGAAACTTATGAATTCTTTAAAAGCTGAACAAATGCTACAAATATCACAAAAACCAGAAAATAATATTTTTATTAACTCCCTGACAAAGTCTATAATCTTTTTTTTCCTTTCAAACTCTTAGTGGCTTACTCTTTGATTATTTTTCCATATGATGACACTTTTGTAATATCGTTTTCTCTGGAGAGAATGGAAATGCAATTTGTCTTCTAGCGTGGCGGATGGAAATTTGGTTTTTTATTGATAGGATTGATACGGTGCATGAAACATGCAGCTTTGCAGAGAGACATGCTTGCTCTTTGCAGTGCTACTACAGAGTTCTTTGTTACAAATGCAGGAAATTCAAGTTCTATTTCATGCGTTTCCAATCAAAAAAAGAAAACTATAATGTGGCATATTGATAACACAATATATGCAATTAAATAGTACATCCTGGTAGCACAGAACTTCACCTAATAAGGTGTTTTTGAGAACTGAATGATAGTTTATCATTTCTGATGATTGCAGATATTTCCTGGAGACTGGCTACTGGCTCTGTATATTGTAAACATCCTTCAGGTGCTGGGTATCTTAGGGCCTGGTCAATGTCATAGGGCCTGGCCCTGAACCTTTGTGCTGAGACTTTGAGCGAGGTGGCCCAAAGGAAGGGGTAGTCTAGGGGGGCTGGTGACCAAGTAAGAATTGCAGATGAGACTGCAAACCACAAAAGTAAATGGGACTAAATCTAAACTGTGCCCCCATCTCAACTTCTCATTAAAGGGATCTGCTCCCACACCACCCAGCACCTCTGGTAGGAGAAGTGGAAAGAAGAGTCAGTGGTCTTAACTGACGATGGTGAAAGCACCTGACTTTCCACATTTTATGAGAACAAGTGAACACATGTTGAGTCCTCCCCCCCCCAGGAAAGGGCACCCCCTGAGTGAGGGCTCTGGGGCTGTAGCTTCATTACCTTCTGGTTCTGCCTGGGAGAATACCGCGTTATCGTCTGCAAAACAAACAGGCAGCCAAACCGGCGTTAAAGAAGCACCTTCTGTGTTCCTCCTGCAGCCGTAAGGGTGTAGGGAAAGGTTCGTGTGTTGGAAACCCTGAGGCTGGAGTTACACATCATCTTACTCGCAGAGCAGCTGGCCTATGTGAAAGTTTGCCTGTGGGTATGAATTTCCCATTAAATGATGTTATCGGAATGGTGATAAAAGGAAATAAAATCCAGACAGAGAAGACTATTTTCAGCTTTATGGGGATTGGTATTCCACTCCTGTACAGTGGGATAAGTGCTCTTCAGTACCTGAGAGCACTGACCTCCCAAGGGGCAGCGTTCTTGAGAGTTCTAAGACAAAACAAAGTGTGAGGTTTGAATGTGTGTGGTCTATGTAAATGATTCTCTTTTCAGATTTGTTAAAGAATAGCTATTCAGTTAAAAAAAAAAAGACTTATTTATCTAAAAAATTTTAATATCTGAGTAAACTTAATTTAAAATCATTAGGACCATATAAAAAGCATATCCGTGTGTACTGATGAAGTGTATGGATTTCAAGCAAATATTCCACTTTGGAAAAATGTGGATAAAACAATCGATTGAATTATTCAGCCCAGTTAAACAGGGTCTATGAATCGTTGAGAAAATACATTGTTTGAAGTGGTATGAGATATAGCACGGTTCAATTGGATTCTGAATCCATTCACCTCTGCACGGAAAGGCTCAGCACTACATTTGTCAATACCAGTAAAGAGTATTTAGAGATTGACCAGATTCTCTAAAATTAGGTTAATGGGAAAAAGGATAATTTCTCAGAGGAAAAGCAATGAGAAGCTATATACCTTTTGTTAACATCTGACTTTGTGAAGGGAGTTTCTTAGGAATGCTATCAGGAGCTAAAAGAGGTCAGCCTTACAGAGGATCAGGAGTTCCTAGAAACCCTTTAGAGCATAAACTTTGTTTTATTTTTGAGACAGAGACTCACTATGTCGCCCTTAGTTGAATGCCGTGGCAGCACAGCTCACAATAACCTCAAACTCTTGAGCTTAAGCGATTTTCTTGCCTCAGCCTCCTAAGTAGCTGGGACTACAGGGGCCCGCTACAATGCTGGCTATTTTTTTGTTGCATTTGTCATTGTTGTTTAGCAGGCCCGGGCCAGGTTTGAACCCGCCAGCCTGGGTGTATGTGGCTGGCGTCCTACCCACTGAGCTATAGGCACTGCTCCATAAACCCTGTTTTTACGATGTTATCTTTATAGGAGCAAACTCAAGGCTCTTACTGAAATACATAGAATATCTGGAATACAGATTTAATTTGTAAGTGAAATATAAATTCACATTTAATATAATTAATTACTGTGTATCTTATTGTTCCTTTGAGAATTATATACTGCAGTAAGTCATGGCTCTTTTTCCATGAAGTTCTGCACAGACAGCCCCATACAGATAATCCTCATTAGTTTAGCACAGTGAGCTGGACAAGGACTATTGCTTTGTATGTGGGCCTGGAAGGTATAATGTAGGGAAGCATTCCTTGGTGGTGTGACCTCAATTCGTCTGGCACTATGAGGACAGTTCTTCTGTTCCCTTATCTCTAGGATTAGGCTAGAACCACCCTCAGCAGCTATGAAGACAAAATAAGTTTATATTCATAAAGCACTCAGAACAGAACCTGGGATGTAATAGCCAGAGAGATGAGGACACACATAAGTACTTTTATCTTATCTATACCCTACCAGCTAAGATTTTTGTGTATGTAATACACCTTCTTAGAATTTCTATCAGAAAAGCAATAGGAGGCCAGGCACAATGGCCCACGCCTGTAATCCTAGCACTATGGGAGGCTGAGGCAGGTGAATTGGCTGAGCTCACAGAGTTTGAGACCAGCATGAGCCAGAGTGAGAACTCACCTCTAAAAAATAGCCAGGTGTTGTGGTGGGTGCCTGTAGTCTCAGTTACTTGGGAGACTGAGGCAAGAGAATCACTTAAGCCCAAGAGTTTGAGGTTGCTGTGAGCTGTGACGCTACGGCACTCTACCCAAGGTGACAAAGTAAGACTCTGTCTCAAGAAAAGAAAAAAAAAAAAGCAATAGGAATACTCTATGGCCCTTTCTTAATGCACACTGAGGGTTTTGTTCTCTCCTTGGGGAGGCCAATGCACCTGACTTGTTTCATATTCTTTTCAGGCGACACATTCTTTGGCAAATAGCAATTGCCTGATCAACACTTGGTTTATGAATGAAGGAAAAAATAAAAAGAGGGATTTTTGTCTAAGCTAAGAAAAATACCAGACCCTAGTCAGACAAGACCTGCCACTTTGGATTCCTGGGACATTGATAGTGACCTGAGGGACTAAGTGTTTTATTACTCTCTGTCCAGCGGTGGTTCCACAGATGGTAAGGCCGATCACTGTATTAAAGTCTGTGTTTGCTTCCCTCAGCAAAAAAAGTTCACCATCACAAGCAGTGTCACCGGGAAAAAGCACACGTTTGTCACCAACTCAGCCAAGACCTGTAAATATCTACTGGGTCTCTGCTCTGCCCAGCATGGGTTTAATGCACAGATGGGCTCTGGGCCTTCTCCCCAAGTTTTAACTGGTGAGTAGATGCTGTATTCTCAACGTACACGTTGGCAAGTTTGTTCTTTTATGAAACAACTTATATAAAGAGATACTAATACAGTTGATTCAGAAACCTCTAAAAAGTTGCAAATCTCACCCATGAACTATAGAAATGACAGTGCAGATGAAATACAATTTTATTTTCTCAGATTGGCAATCACTAAAATAAATAACATTGGGCAGGTAAATTGATATGACCTTTAGTTAGTGCAATTGGTTCTATGTAGGAAAAGCCTTTTAAAAATGTTCATGTCCTCTTAGGTATTACTTTTACTTTTACTCAGAAATGTATTCTGAGGTAATCAGCAGAGAAATACACAAAAGTTTAACGTCTCTGTCCACTAGGGCAATGTTTATTAACAGTGAACTTTTGGAAGCTATGTAAGTATCGAAAAACAAAAGAATGGTTACATAAACCACAGCACATCTATAAAATTTAGACAGTAAAATCAGTTTTAGGGGAATGATGATGTGTGAACGGTACACGACACGTTTCTGAGAGAGCGGCTATGATTACTTTTAATGATTACTTTTATTTTCTTTGCTTTGCTTTTAAATAGTGATGGTAGTGGTAAAAGTAGGAAATGTAAAGGACTGGGGAAGAAAGAAGACACGGAGGAGAGGGAGGGAAGCAAGGGCTGCAGGAAGCTCCAAAACAGGCATAGGCCATAAATCAAATCAGGTACACAGCCCAGGTGGCGGGGACCAATCAAAAGTTCCCACACCTCCACCCTGGCAAAAACTCCAACAACAAGCAAACAACTGACCTATCAGAACCCTAAGACCTCCCTAGTGACCAATGAGTGACCGGACACTAGCTTCTTCCTCAGCTATCTTCTTTAGCATTTTATTGCAACCCATAGTACTTTGCGGGAAAATGTATAAAAGTTTCCCTGGCCTTTGTTTAGGGGCCGCTCCCCACTGTTTCTGCTTTTCTCATGGGAGTGACCCCAGCATAAGCCTGATAAGAATAAACCCCTTGGGTTTTCCATGTGTGAGTATGGACTCTCAGTGGTAATTAGTTTTGCCCCTAACAGTTTCTAAGTCAGGAAAAGCAAGTTGTCCGGCACCATCTCATGGCACTTTCTTCGATGATAGAAGTATCTACAGAATGTGGGAGTTGGGTAGTAGCAGCTACCTTTTGAGTACTTGAAAGGTGACAAGAAGAACTGAGGAATTAAATTTTGAATTTTATTAAATTTTCATTAATTTAAATTTAAATGACCACGTGCGTCTATCGTACTGGAAAGCCCAGATACGGACACATGATACTGATTTGGTTAATATTAACATGTTACAAAGTAAGCAAGCTAGAATACAGAAATGAACTACACCAAAAAATTCCTAGTTACCTTTGAGTTAGGTACACATACAAGTTTGTTTACTGTTTTATATTTTTCAGTATTTAATATACTTTCAACAGTGAATACATATTATTGATATAATTAAGAAAGAGGCTATTGGTTGAAAGATGGCCACACGTCACATAAGACTAGTTAATCCTTGTTGAGCATTTAGGAAGTGCTACAGAGCTGTTTACTATTGTTCTTACTACAGTTTCATGACATTATGCTAGGTGCTTACATGAATGATCTCATCTATGTTCATAATATATTGTTTTCTCAAACTACAATTGTCCAGCAGCCCCGGGCCAGGCATCAGTGGTACTGAGAGGTGCAAACTGACAACTTGGAGAAGTTTAATAACCTGCCAGCTGCTTGGTGGCAGGGCTAAGATTGGACTCTGTGACTCTTGGGGCCCAGTGCCTGCGTTATGGCCTTTTAAAATTAACCAGAGCATGAATGTGAGCGCTAGAGGAACTTGGCTTTGAGCACTGGCTTTATTGCAGTCGCTGTTGCTCTCTACACATTATTTCTTCTTTGACGAAAGAAGAATCTACTACAGTGTGGTTTTTGCCCTTCACGTTCAGAGACCTGAAGTATGCATGTTACTTGGGAGCTTGCTATGGATGGAGACTCTCAGGCCTCACCCCAGTCCAATTAAATAGGAATCTGCTTTTTATTTATTTATTTATTTATTTAGTGATTTTTTTTTTTATTAGATCACAATTGTGTACATTAATTCTATCATAGGATACAGTGTGTTGCTTCCATATACAGTTTGAAAAACTCTCATCCAACTGGCTAACATAGCCATCATGTCTTTCTCATAACTGTTGTGTTAAGACATTTATATTCGACCTTTAGACAAATTCACATGTACCCTAATAGGAGAAATCATAGGCGTGATCCCCACAATATCATTCTCATCACCCATAGGAATCTGCTTTTTATGAAGAATGGGGGCCATTTGGATGCACATAAAGTTTGAGAAGTACTGACTTGGAATGTGGCCTGTGGATTCTTATGGACTAGGGGAGTGTCACATATGAGCTGTGTGACTTTGGGCAACTCCTTTCCCCTGTCTGAACCTTAGTGTCCCCATTTGAGCACATGGGCCATCTTGTGGGTTTGTGTTGTGCTCCAGGTGTACAGTGTTTCCAGTGTGACGTCACGGTCCACGTTCATATGAGAGCACTAATGGTGACTCCTGTTCAGTGCTAGCTGTTCCCTTGGGTCCTGAGCCCTGATGTAGGAGTTAGAATCATCTGGGAAACAAAACCGCTGAGCTTTCGGTTGCAGAATAAAACACAGAAAATAAAGGTAGCACATCATTTGCAGCAGGATCAAATAAACATATAAACATTTCCCTGAAACCACAGGGTGGTGACTCCAGGATGTTTCCAGGGAGCTGGAGATGACAAATGTGAATTAATTATATCTGACTTACCTGCTATTGCTGAGAACAGAGTATGAAACACCATCAATATTGCTTTTATTGCCAGGGTTTCAGTGACTGTAAAATATTTATAAAGACTCCAGGAGCTCACTTGTGAAATTAGTCCTTCCAGACCTATTTTGCTCATAATAGACTGTTTCTTCAAACCACAAATTCTGTCTTAGGAGTTCTTGGGAACCTAACATTTATTTGCATTAAAAGGATTCATTTAGATAATTTTCCTTGCCTTAAAAAATATCTTTATACGAGGGTTCACTTCTGTGGTGTATCTTACAAGGGTACAAGTGAATCTTTCTATGAGTAGAATAGGAACGTTTTAACACAATAACTAAGAAAATTACATGAAGGCTATGTTGACCAGTTTGATGGAAGTGTTTCAGATTGTGTGTGAAAACACCACACTGTACCCCTGAAGTGCATTAATGTACACAGTTACCATTCAATTAAAAAAAAAAAGAAAAGAAATAATAAAAAAAAATTAAAAAAATATATCTTCATACCAGCCTAGCCAACAGAGAAACACCCTGTGTCAAAAAAAATACATAAAAATTAAAAAAAAATTAAAAATGTTTTCATATGAGAAACTCTCTGCAGACCCCATTTTCAGTGACTGCAGGCAGTGCCACCCAACGGCCCGACACAGTCCCGAAGTTCAGCCTGTCCACAGTTGATCTCTTCCTCCTAATGCAACTCCCTCCACTGTAGTCTTTGTCTTTTTCAAATGGAACCACCCACTGTCCCTGCAGGACATGTGAGGGTCTGGTTATGCACCCTCTCTTTCCATCCCACCTGCCGTGAAATACTCCCAAACGGGCTTCCTGCTTGGATTCATGTCTCTTTTACTAACCTTCTCTCACCCTTCAGAATGACCATTCAAAGGAACCAATCCAATTGTGTTTTTCTATACTAAAAAGTTGTCAGTGGCTCTCTGATGCCTGCAGGGACAAGCCCAAACTTTTTAGGATGGCACATCAGACTCTCACCAGTCTGGCCCCAACCCTAAATTATCTCTTGCCCTGACTCCTTCCCTCTGCTCTCCAGCTATGCTGTAGGCTGCTAAACATACCAGGAAGGTTCAGATTCAGGGTCCTTTGGGCTCAGTATATCCTCTGCGTGCAAGGAGGTTCCTAACCCCTTGCAGGCTCAGACCCCCAAGATAAGCCTGATTCTCTTTAAGTATGTTTACGAGAGCATTCTCCTCCTTGAAGGCTTTCCTTCAAGGCTAGCTGACTGGCTCCAGATGTAGTGGACTATTCCCTCTTCTGTGCAGACCTCTGTCTTCTCCACTATAGTGTTCTGCCACTTCTGTTTGTGGAGATCTCTGCGTCTAGTCTGTGGTAGGCTGGGAGCTTTGTGAGGGCAGGCACTGCTTACAGCTTCAGCATGGAACAAAAGTTGCCACATGGGAAGTGGTAAATACATGCTTTTGGAGTACGGGGATGGATGATGTGTATGAAAATACAATCATACACTTAACCCTGTGCTTTTTTGATATTTAGCTTGCTTTTCAATAGGCAATATCTCTGTAAACATCATTGGAAGTTAATATTTGTTGTATCTTGTGTCATTTCTTTAAGCCAGAGGTTCTCAACCTGTGGGTTGTGACCCCTTTGTGACAATGAAAATACATCGCGGCTTTAGGAAGGTTGAGAACCACTGCTGTAAGCTATAACTCAGGAGTGTAATTGCAAGAGCCAGGGCGTTTGTAAGGCTGTTGCTACCTTCCTGAGTGCCACTCCCAGGCCCACTCGTCCTGCCTGTACTGTTGCAGCCTTGCTGGAATAGATATAATCATGTTTATCTTTGTTCATTTGGTAGGTAAAAATGATTCCTCTCTGGTGCTTTATTTTGCAGTTCTTTGATTGTTGAGAAGTTGAACACTTTCCAAATGTTTCTTAGTCATTTTTCTATGAATTGTCTCAACAAACATATTACTTTGTAGTTATATTTGGCTCCCTGGGGAGAAAGACAAATCACTGAGCTTTTATACATGCATAATTTCAGGACTAAATCAAGCAGGATCTGTCAGCCCTGCAGAGTGAGACTCAACCCCTTCCCATTGGTAGCCTGGGGGGGGGGTCCAGGACGCTTTCAGCCGGTCCCCCATGAAACACTGGAATTAACTAGGAGTTCAGCCCCTGACATCTAGATGAATTTAGACAGTTGTCAGCTATTTTGCTGGTGCCACAATTATGCTGTGAGCCATGCACGGCCAGGAAACGGAACCCATCCACTCTCCTTGGTTTGCCAGTAGCCTTGAGACATTTTTGACAATCCTATTTTTCCATTCTCGAAAGGCTGTCAACTCTTGGCTCTTCTACCTTCCAACAAATCCTCCCTCCACTGTTTATCCACCTGATCAGCCCCATGAAGCTGGGGCCTCATAATGATGCTAGCACCCAGGCCGCCAGCCTGCCACTGCATGCTGAGTCCCTCATGCCAAGTGCTTGACATCTGGGGTCTCATTTCCTGACCTCACCACTAGGCCCCTGTCCTGTCAACTGAGCTTCCTCCTTCAGTCCCCAGCTTCTTGCAGACCCCTGGGGCTTTCACTCTTCTGCTGCCTTCTGTCAACTCTGCCCTATCACTCTAATCTTGGTTCTATCTTGCTTTGAATCTGTTAACTTCTCTGCCTGAGATTCTGCCTCCACTGTTTCTGCTACAATACGCCCCATGGGTATTAATATCTGTTAGTAGCTATCGTAATTTAGTCTAAGGTGAGCACAACGCTGCCCCTGCCTCAGATGAACTTCCTCTGCTGCTGCCTTTGTCTTTGTGTCTTTGGCACCTTCATTTTTCTGCTTGGAGTGTGGAGTCAGCTGGTTTGAGTATGGGTCCTGCTCTATCACTTCCTAGCCTTGGGACCATGAGCAAAGCATCAACTCTCTCAGCCCCAAGTTTCCTCATCTGTAAAATGGGTGTATATAATATCTACTCCATAGGGTTAAATGAGACAATACAGATAATGTGCTTCATATGTCCCTGGCACGTAATAAGTGCTCAGCAAATAATCGTTGTTAGAGTTGATGTTACCGTGTTGTTCCTGTTTCTGGCCAAGTGCAAGCTTTAAAACAAGATACTATATGATTTGTGCAAAAGCCACAGGTCATATTCAAGTTATTCATATTCCTCCATTCTTTCTTGCCTACTGCATGTGAGGGATGGTACCATGATGTCTCCTGCATGCTGAAAATTCTCAAAAAGTGTTTTTTTAAATCTAGCTTTTTCAGTGGGCACAGCCCTGGCAATGAATCAGACACCATTGGAGGAAAGAGTCAAGTTCTGTTTGAAGAAATAAATGCCCACAGACACCTCTGAAGTGGAGGCATTTCAACACGCTATAGATGTGCATATGTATGAGCGTGTGTGCCCTCCCCTTCCCCAGAAATCCAGAGCCCCACGATCTCCATGTGTCTGACCGTTCTTTCTTTCTTGGTTTTAGCAAGGAGCAGATGGTCAGAATATAGTCATCATTTTCCTTTTTCAGAATACTAACTTGGCGTTGTGTAAAGCCTCATTAACTTAAAGGATCTATTTACTGAATCCCAGTTGTTTATGAAAAATAAGAATAGTGAAGTGGGGAGTAACTCACTTCCATGGCCTCAAGTTCAGGATCTCATTAGAGTCATTTATGAAACCTTTCTGCATGAAGGGAGAAAGGAAAGTGTCAAAGCCTGGTGCTCGTAACATCTGATACACATTTATATTTCAGGAAATAGGACCTTACATTAAATATTACTACCATGGCAAACTAAGCCGTGCAGAGATTAAAGACTGTACTCCACAGGGCAAAGCCTAACCCTGAGAGCCCAGGTGATTTGAAGACCCATTTGTTACAAGAACATTTGGAGGGCAGATCTGTAAAGGCAGAAAGCAGAAGGGGATGGGGCCAATTTTATAGGCCTATTGGCTGGAGCCTGACATTCCGGGTCTCACCCTTTAGAACAGGCTCCTTTGGTCTAAGAGTCCTGTTAGCTACAGGGGGAGGCAGAACCTCTTGTCTCTTCCTTCTTCGGTTTCTGAGCTATCTTTGATTAGCAAATGCTAATTAGGAGAACTTGGATTCTCAGGCAAATGCAAGACAAGAGGCAAAATAGCAGGCCTCCAAGTTCCAGAAAAAGACAGAGGGAGGGAGCCTGGGGCTGGGGATGTGTTCCTAGGACAGGAGTGATGGCTCCAGCCTGTGTGTGTGTGTTTATTTTTTTCTCTCACAATTCAGACCATGATAAGTTTGTGCAGTTGGTCAATTTGAGTCCTGCACACTCTGCCCAGTCTAAGCCTCTCACTTGGATTCGGAGATTGTCGTGCTCAGAAAATGAGTTGTTTGCACCCCGGGTGCAGGATGCTGCAGGAGGCCTGCTGAGTACGTCCCTGGATAACTTCCACATAGAAGCCAGCAAGGAGGTCGGGGCAGAAGGCGTCAGAGCCAGGTGGGTTGGATGCATTTGTTCTCTGGGCCCCAACCACCATGTGCTTCCTGCTCTGGAGCAACCTGTACCTGAAGAAATTGTTGGAAGGATGTTAGTTGGCTAAGAAACATCTGCATTCATTGGGCAACTGTCAACTGATTCTGTGGCGATTTGCAGAAGGGTTGAGTCTGAGCTAAATGCTATAGAACAAGGGTCTTGTTCCTCCTACCATGTGCTCCCATTTTTTTCAGTGGAGAAAGAACTAGGTGATAATATGACATTGAAGAGGACAAAATAAACAAGTTGTGATAGGCCTATTTGGCTTCATTGTGAGCCAGATCCTGTTCTTGTGCACATCAACTAATTTAATCCTCATAACTCTGCAAGATATTTCTGTTGCTTCCCCCATTTTATGGGAGAGGCGACCGAGGTGTTAGGATTTGAACCTACATAGCTGGCCCCAGATACTGGACTCCTAACCACTCACTACACTGTGCATCTTCTCTATTGACTGATAGATTGCTTGCAGTTTACATTTTTATGTGAAAATAATGAGCTTATAAATGCAACTTTGCATGATAAGACAATGGTCCCTAAATTTAAAAATAGCCTACGACTTGGGTTATACTTCTTTTGCAAGTTGTATAAATAGCACAGAGTCACAGGCAGCACATGACCAATGAAGGTTGCTGTAGAAGCCTTTTCTGGGGCTTCAGCAGGATGGCATGAATGATTCATTTGAACTGAAACTTGTATCTCTGTCTATGCCAAATAGTTCTTAGAAAATGATTCTCCCAAACTCTGTTAATGCGAATGGGTGTCACTATGCACGTCCAATGCCAGTAACAGTGAAGCAAAGTGTTTTGAGCCTCTATTACTGTGTAACAAACTATCCCGAAGCACAGTGGCTTAAAACAAGAATTTTGTTATTCCATTTCACAATTTTCTGTGTTAGAAATTCAGGCAGGGCTTAGCTGAGGATTCTTCTGCTTCGTGTGTTATTGATGGGAGTCATCATGGGGCTCAGCAGGTGTTGAGCTAGTCTGGAGGATCCAAGAGGACTTTACTCACACATGCTAGTCCCTTGGTGTGGATAGATAGGATGTGATTCTTCCTGGGTCCCTCTCCTTCCCTGTGTAATCTCAGGCCCTCTCCATGTGGGGTGCTCAGCGGGGTTCTGCTTGGCAGCTCTTAGGAGAGGGCCAGTCCTCTTAGAGTCTAGGCCTGAAGCCAGCAGGGTGTCACTTCTGCCATACTCTGGTTAAAATAGTCGGAGGTCAGCACAGATTCAAAGGGAGCAGAAATAGACACCATTTCTTGATGTAGGAGTTTTATTTTTTGTTTGTTTGTTTTGAGACAGAGTCTCACTCTGTTGGCTCTGGGTAGAGTGCTGTGGATTATAGCTCACAGCAACCTTGAACTCCTGGGCTCAAGCGATCCTCTTGGCTCAGCCTCCCGGGTAGCTGGGGCTACCATGATGCCCAGCTAATATTTCTATTTTTAAAGTAAAGATGAGGTCTCACTCTTGCTCAGGCTGGTATCAAACTCCTAAGCTCAAGTGATCCTGGCTTTGGCCTCCCATAGTGGCTAGGCACGAGCCACTATGCCCAGTGATATAGGAGTTTTAAAGGATTTGTGTACATCTTTCACCTATATCCCTCACACTAATGGTACTTTATAGCACTTTATTATTTAAAGGCAGGAGAGCCTTGTGCAATAACATCCGGGGCCCTGGGTGGCTGTGGGAATGAAACCACATTGTAATGCTGAACACAGATCAGGTTTGTGGTGCATATCCTGATGCTGGTGCCTTCCCCCTGGTCTCTAGGAACACAAATTCTCATCAGGGGAACAGAATGGGAGAAGCGTTTAAGGCATAACAGATGTAGCCTTAGGGTGAGGTAATTCCCAAGATGAGCCCAGGGAGGGCTGCATTAGGTACTGTGTTCCCGGCCTCAAGTGATCCTCCTGCCTCTGCCTCCCAGATTGCTGCCAGTCAGTGGGCGAGTCAGTGGGTTCTCCATGACTTGGGTTGATCTTGCTGTAGTGCACAGCACAAACAGGGCAGGGCAGAGTGAGGCCCCGCTCTGCCTCACCTCCCTTCCCTCTGAGGAGCTGCTCCATGCTGCACCTCACCTCTCCCCCTGTTGTGCCCATTCTTCCCTTGTTGGCTCCAGTTCCTCTGAACAGTGCCAGGTTCTGTGCTGAGAGCTGCCAGGCCAGCACCCTCAGCCAGGGTCCAGCTACCTGCAGCCATTGCACAGGTGTGGGCTCTTTGAGGGTGGAGACAGTCAGGTGACTGAGGGCACCAGAATCTTCTCAGGTGTTTGACAGACTTTGCAGGTGAGAGCCGCCTTTTCCAGGCTCTGAGCGCCTGCAGCTTTGCGTCTGTCCTGCCTTCTCATTCTGTACTGTGCTCATCTCTGAATGTCGGTTATCTCTGTGTAGAGCTGACACTAGGCACGGGCAGGACTCTTGATTCGCTATCCTCCTAGGGCCTAGAGCACTTTTTGCTTACTAGAATGCTGCACATTCAGCCTGTGTGATGGCTTCATGTTCACAGTGCCCAACCCAAAGGCCTGTGAGGATCAAGCAGGTGTGTGACAATGTACAGCCTCAGGGCCTTCTGCTGAAAGCAAGAGCAGATGACAAGGCGTCAGGACCCACTGAGAGTGCTGGTGTTTTACACTTATCATCTCATTTTGCTATCATCACAGGCTTGGGAAATAGGAATCTTATTCTCATTCTGTAGATGAGGAAATGGAGGTTTTGAAGGGCCAGATTTCTTACCTGAAGGTGAACAATGGGAGGCTCCTATGACACATGGGTGGCTGCAGTGTCACTTCAGACATAGGCATACTCTAAAACCATCCCTCCTCCTGAACGTTGATGACCAGATCAGCCCTTATAGGATCTGGCTGAGGATCCGCTGAAGGATTGGACATCAGGCTGCCTTCCCCAGGCCTGTGTTCACACTCAGAAATGCTGAGAAGTGGCCTCCAGGGGGCTCTTCATCTTACCTTGTTGCCTTTTCCTGCAGCCCCTGCACTGGCCGGGAGCAGCTAGGGAACACCTGTGTGATCCAGAAGCCAAGTGACTCTCTCTCTGAGCTGCCTGTTCAGAGCCTGTGCACAGGTATGAGTGGGCCGTGGGAAGGTTTGGGATACAGGAAACCTTATGCAGGAAGCTTGCTTCACAGCTTTTGCGACCATTTCATTTTGCTTCCCAGACATTGTCCACAACCTTTTTGTTTTTTTAAATTAGTTTCAAAACTATTTATGATCAGGAAGAAATGTCAGAGTCAGCATTTGGCTTTGGCTGGATATGTAGATAGGAAATGTGTTAGCTTTGACAGAAAGAATCCATGCCCTCTGGTCCAGAAGGACAAATACTTACTGTAGAATAGTATGTTTAGAAAAACGCACTATCTGTTTTAGTTACACTTCTTCACACAGGCCCAGAAGATCACCTTTTATTAGTCACTGAAAAATACATACGGCTTAGACAGTATTCCCCTCTGATATGCCTCCTGGCCAGTTCCCAGTTGAATGTAGGGATAAGGAGATTCCACATGAGGGAAAATAGTTTTGCTTGATGATCAGTAAGCCTGGAGGCTGGAGCTGGAATGCCACCAGGCAGCTCTTTACCATGAACTGTCTGCCAGGTCCCCTGTGGTTTCTGGGGAAGAGAGGGATGTGGAAGGATTGTGCTGTTGGGTCACATTTGGAAACTTTTCTATGTACACTGTGGCAAGCAATGCAGGGACTCATCCAGGACTCCAGCTCACAGGCAACAACTTTAGGGTGCTGGAAAAATAAAACATATCAATAACCCCACCAAGGGAATAAGAAAGAGCATTTCCTTAAAGCAGCATTTCTGGTGTTGCTCACAGGCAACCCAAGCTGGGGAGCACGACAGGGCACCAAGGCTGGCTTGCTGTCCAGGCACCCCCTGATCATTAGTAGTCTAAGATGGGAAGGCTTTGTTGTCTCATTTCTGTGTTTTAGTTTTCATTTTTATTTTCACTGCCAGTGAGTCTCTGTTCATCTTCTGTCTCAAGGCCAATGCAGGGGGGGGAAAAAAAGCTAGTAAATCATACAGGAAACAAGCCCCATTGCCACCCTGCCCTGGCTTCTGCTCTTTAAGCCCAACTATATCAACACTGACCCAGTGAGGCTCACTGGGGATGTTTGTGCAGTGACCCCTTCCCAGTATTACTGGGAGAGTAAATGTAAACTACTTTTGCCTTTAGGAAAGAGAGAGAGAGAGAGAGAGAGAGAGAGAGAGTGCGAGCAGTACTGTTCACTTCTTTTGTATGAGGTTCCAAATAATCTGGGGACAATGTACAATATGGTGCTTTCTTTCTACCTCCAGGGTCACAGAACAACCGGAACAAGAGCTTTACAGCCGAGCCAGGCCGAGAAATCGTTTGTGTGACCCTGAAACGCGATCCCCATCGTGGTTTTGGTAAGAGGGCCTCCCCGCAGGCCAGGCCTGTTCTCTCATGTTAGACAAACAGGGGAGGTGTGTACCATTTTCTCTTTCATCGTTTCTGCTCCCCTCTCCTGACCCTCCTCTCTCAATCTGCCTTTTCAGGGATCATTCCTGCCTCCTCCCCTCCCCACCCGCCCCTTGAACCATCCCTAGAGAGTAATGGGACTTTGGTTTCAATGTTTTCCTTTTAGGCCCAGTACATTTTGGGGGGTGAATCTAAACATACCCACAAAGCCTTTCCCCCCCCCAATGCCCCTAATACTTAGAGTATAACCGTCTCTAGTACGTTTAGATTTTTAGTGATAGAGAAGAGTCGATTTTTTTACCCCCTACTATTGACCACATTGTAAGACCTTAAAAACCACATGCAAATAAGGTACTGAAACAGGGTACTTGATTCAAATCATCCCTTTCCTATCTCTGACTATCTGTTGGAGCAAAAGCCAGTGCATATTTGTGGGTTGTGTTCCCAGCTTTAGCAGTGTCTATCAATGAGGCACTTTTCTCCACGTATTATGTAGAAAGGATCCTCTGAGGATCAAAAGATCTGGGTGCAACTATAACCAGCTAATGTCACTCGGTGACTGTGCAATTTCAAGCAAATGAACTAACCTCTCTGAGCGGCAAAATCATTATCATCTTATCAAATATCACCTTGGATTATAGGTTTTGTCATTAATGAGGGAGATAATGCAGGCCAAGCTGACCCTGGCATTTTTATATCTTCCATTATACCTGGGGGACCAGCAGAGGAAGCCAAAAGGATTAAACCAGGTACATCTTCTTTTGAAATCTCTGGAGGTGCTGCTTTAAGGAACCACTCTCTCTTACTCCCTTGGTGGGTTATTGACATGTTTTATTTTTCCAGGAGGGCAGATACTAGCCCTGAATCACATCAGTCTGGAGGGCTTCACCTTCAACATGGCTATAAAGATGATTCAGAATTCTCCAGACAACATAGAATTAATCATTTCTCAGTCAAAAGGTATGTTCAAACCTGCTTTCAGAAGCTGAAGAGCCCTGTCTGTTCTCAGCAGCCCATTATTACTATGAGGTGCTGGATCTGTAAATCCACATGGATTTTTTTTTTTTTTTGAGACAAAGTCTCATTATGTCACCCTCCGTAGAGTGCTATAGTGTCACAGCTCACGGCAACCTCAAACTCTTGGGCTTAAGCGATTCTCTTACCTCAGCCTCCCAAGTAACTGGGAGTACAGGTGCCCACCACAATGCCCGGGTTTTGGGTTGTAGTTGTCATTGTCGTTGGCCCAGGCTGGGTTTGAACCCTCCAGCTCCCGTGTATGTGGCTGGCGCCCTTGCCGCTGAGCTGCAGGTGCCGAGCCTATTCCCATTCTTTATTGGCCACAGCTGGTTACAACCTCTGTGTGCTCTTCTGCCCACTTGCCTTGCATGACAGGGAGGATGTTTTTTATCGTCAAACAAGTCCTTATTGAAAGCGGCTATCTGGGATTTCTGTAGCTTGGGTTTAGGGATAGCAATCAGCTGGGAAGGAGACAGGGAACTAACTGTTCCTGAAGCTGAATGTGCCCAGCAAGTGTGCTGCTCTTACATGGTGTGCATGTTCCAAAGAGGATTTTTTTTCTTTTTAAAGATGCTTTTCTTCATCATTTAAGTAAGAATGAGAAAGCAACAACTGCTTATATGTAATATTAAAGAATATTATTATTATGTTTACTTGGGACAGGTTTTGGGGACTTGATAGAGGTAAATGGGGGGAGCTAACATCCCCCTACCCTGGTTACCTGGGACCACTCTAGTTTTTTGGTTGAATGATCCTGTAAGTTAACAGCAGACGGCCTGCAAATTCAGGCTCCCCGACAGCTTCCTCACACTCTAAGGGCCTGGTACGTTTTCCCTTATATACAGAAATGCTTCATGTCACACCAGCCAGCATTTTCAAGTTTCTAAATGCAGGCACCCATATGCCTTGCCCTCAGAAAACCATTCACACGCTCACTCTTGAGTTTGTACACCCTGCGGTGCAGCTGCCCTGGGCAGAAGCTGCAGGGGGGGAGGTGGAAGTGCTGGGACCTCAGCCATGCACCTTTCATTCTGTGTCTGAGCTGTCCCAGGGGCTGGCCTCTGCTAGCCATCCCTGTGGGTTTTCCCAGCACCGCCACACTTCTTCCTCTGGTAGCCCCGCAATTCCTGCATTTTTTCTCCTCTCCCTCCACTGAGAGGAGGAACCACACTGTCCCTTTCTTTTGTCAAGAAACGCATGTGGGTGAATCACAATTCAATATAGTCAAAAAGGATGGCCTGCTATGACGGGGGTATCAAAAATTGGCACCTGAAGTCTGCAGTGCTCAATCAACAGCCTCACATTAGAATTCCAGACAATGGGTTTCCCACAAAGGCTGGGAATGACACATCCTCTCACTGTGGGGCTCTGGTCACCTGTTGGTATCTCTGCCTTCATCACAGTGGTGTTCCTCGCACAGCTGGGCCTTGGCTGGAGGAAGATGTTTCCATGGTGATGCTGGCTGGGTCTCCATGGGCAGAGCCTTGACCGCCACAATTTTCTACCTGGTTAAGCTGCTGTTGTGAGGACAGCTGGGTTAAAGCAGAGGTCGAGGTCAGACAGATAATAGGCCTGTCGCGAGCAGCCACTGTGGTCTACAATAAATTGAGTTTTAATTGCCCATAGAAGGTCTCCTGGCTCATACATTTAGTAGGGAGGACATTTAGTATGTGCTCAGCTTGACTTTTCAATTCAAACATAAATCCCATCCTCATCTCTCATAGTCTGTATGGAAAGCAAATGAACAGATGCTTACAGTATTGCCAGAAAGACAATGACAGTGCCATCTGTGAATGAAATGGCCAGGAATGCAGCCTGATGAAGCAGTGGCCCTACTGCTCCCTGCTGAGTACCTTTAGATTTGAGTAACTTCAAATCAAATTCATTAAATCAAATGTATTCAAATCAAATTCATTCAGCATGTGCCCATTCCCTGGGCACTAATGAGTCTATCTCAAAAGTACTAAATCTCCCTGTATATTTATATATCTAGGTCTAAAGAAATCTAACGATTATGCATTCCTCCCACATATATTTGTTGAGCAGCTAATATTAACATATTAACAGTAGGAACATTTACTGAGTCTCTACCATGTACTAAGCTGTGTGTATATATATGTGTATATATAGATATATATGAGAGTTACATACATATATAATATATATGAAAGAATATATATTCTTGTATATACATATATATATTTTTATCTTTCTCTACATATGTAAAATCCTCTCTGTGTAGAATCTCTCGGCCTTATCAACCTTACAATATCTTTATTGATATTAATTGCATAAGAGTAAATTTATCCTAAATATAAGAAAGTTGAGGTCTGGACATTTTAAATGCCCTGTCCAGGGTTTTACCTGTTGTTTGGTGACCTCATGTTCTTTCTCTGCTCTGTGCCAGGTCAAGAGTCAGACCTGGGGTCAACAAGAATCAGTTGCCCAGCCTTCTTCCACAGGACCCCACAGTCTGGGTATTACCAAGCACCCCCAAAGCACCTGATACATTGGTTTTTGGATCACATGGTGATTACGGATGTGCTCAGTAGAGTCTCCAGGAGGGCTGGGTTTAGGATAGCACCACATTCTGGGATTTGGGGCAAGCAACTTAGTCCTCTTGACTCTGTCTTCTCATGTTTGGACAGGGATAACACCTTTGCAGTGGGTCTGTTGATAAGATAGGAAGATATGTAGTGTATATATATCCCCCCAGATGTGTGTGTGTATCCCCATATGTATGTGCACCCATCATATGATAGGAGCACATTAAGGGAGAGTGGTATTAACTTCGCTGCACCTGTGTTTTTATAGTTGGGTTATGTAATTTCTACTTAGGTTTCTAAATCCCATCCAGCATCTTCCCTTTCTCTATTATACATGCACCATCTTTCACAGGGTGCTAAAGTCATGTTGTTCCCAGCAGCTGTAAAAGATCTCTTTGTCATTGGAGGAGAACGCTACGCCCACAGAGATGCCACTGAGAAGCCAGCCTTTTCAAGCTCTTAACTTCTTCTTGGCTTATTTTTATAGGTGTTTGTGAAAATATCCCAAATGAGGAAAAGAGCACCACAGCCAATTCTGGGGTCATCTCCACGGACATCCTGAACAATGGGCACCAGGGAAGCTTGTCACTGCACGCACAAGACCAGGACAGGACTACTGAGGGCCCAGGAGTGGCTCAGGTGCAGAGCTTCGTGTCCAGGTTGAGGCCTCAGCTCTCCCCTCTGCCACTGAAGGTAATCATCCCTTGGGCTAACTTTCTAGAATTTGGAGGAAAGAGAGCAGGCTGAGCAGTCCGACAGCCTGGCTCCCTGGTCCTTCTTTGGTCTCTATTGGCCTTGTTCCCTCTGACCCTCAGCTTCCTTTGTAAGGGGGCAGCAAGCGCTTACACTGCATGCTTGTTGGGAAGAACATAGAGGCAAGAAGGCAGAGCTCTGAGCACACTGTGTGGACTATGGGGCTCGGTGCTGGAGGCTTTGGTGTCTTTGGACACGAATCATAATTGTTACTGATAATGACATGGAGAAATTGGCTGCTGCCAAGGGCAATGGATGGGCAATCTGGCGTCTCCTATTCTCGGCCTCTAGTTGGTCCTCAATCTGGTGACTCCAGGGCTTTGCTCTTGATCACTACCCCATGGTAGAAGAAGATGAAGTCTCTATCTCCTTGAACACTGAGTGGCAGAGGTTCCCTTGGCCCCTCCAGACCACTTTGGTTTCTCTGTTCTGCTCTGGGCCCTGCATGGGTGACATGCATGGGCTGTGTCATCTCTCTGTATTCTGGTTAGTTCTGGCGGGAGAAGCTCCAATAGGAACCTGCAGGTGGAGGACAGGTGATGACAGGCTTTCCACTGTCTGTGCTGACGAAGGTTGGCTGTGTCCCACTACTGATGGGCACAGCTCTCATCAGGTGGTTTTTGCCATAGGACTCCCTAGGCCCCACCACCTCCTGCTTCTAGCCTCTTGGGTTTTGGGGTGGTGATGCTCTCGGTGTCCAGTCCCACAGTGATCAGTAGCTTCTTACTGGTTTCTCTAAAGGCTGCCAGCACCTCTGACATTAGGCTTTGCATAAACTCTCCTCCCTGACCCAGGCTGGCTGTGTGCTCCTTCCTATTCTTTGAAACAAGCAAATCATGGCACCTCTCCTCTCTCAACCTCATTTCTCTCATTTGTGAATGGGGGTAATGATACCTGGCCACAGAGCCATGGAGACAAAGGGGCTGTGCCCAGTGTAGGGAGGAAACTTGTCCTTTCTTCTACCCATCTTAGATTTGGTGGCCCCCTGTAGCAAAAGCCAGGGAACAGCACACAAATTAATTATATGAGTTTTATGTAACTCAAGAGCCTTCACGAGGCAATGAAGACCTGAAGAAACAGTTCATCCTGTGTGTGTCTTACAGCAGTTATGATGAAGACTGGAGAGCTGTGGAGAAGCATCATAAGTCGAGGGCAGGAGCATAAACTAGGGGAAACTCCGCAAGGCCCATTTTCCAGATTCCTCTCTGTGTCCCTGGGTCTTCAGGGATAAGATCTTCTTTCCTGTGGGTATAGGGACACCTCTCTCTTGAGGGTCTAGGGCCTGCTTCTGGGGAAGGTCAGAAAATCCACCCAGGTGTTATGACCTGCTTCAGTGGAGGCCTTCCTGCGGTGCTGCTTCTCTAGTGTCTATCATATGCCATATTTTGGGGTGGCGTGTCTTGAGCCGCATCACTAGGATCTGGCAAGCAATAGGGCTCCATGAACATTAGTCCCTTCCTAACTGGCCATGGTGTTCACCGAGACAGCACATCCTATGAGAACTGGGTGCAGGGGATCAGCCGGAGAATAATGATAATAGCTGCCACCAATTGGGCATTCAGGTGCATCCTGATCACTTTATATATGTTTGTGCGTGAAAGCATCTGGACAAGCCTGTGAAATAATTATTATCATTAATGCCTCTCAGCTGGGGGACCTGAGGCACAGAGATCATAGGAACACACCCATAGTGCCTCAGGGAGTAAGGGACAGAGCTGGGATTGGAATCTATACGTTGACCTCCGGAGCTGAGACCTTCACGCTGGGATGCCCTTTGGGAGGTTCCCTCTGGCAGGAAGCCTTCAGACTGGGGCGTCTGAGACCCGACTGGTGAGCTGACTTCTGGTGGGCAGTTGAGGGGAGCAGTGTTGCTCCAAGGCCACAGTCAACCACACAGCCAGCTGTAGGGCATGTACAGCCCAAACCCATGCTCTTCTGGGTCGCGTGGCCATGGAGACAAAGGGCCAGATAACCTTCTGTGGTGTGGTTAAGTTTGCAATCTCACATCAGGTCTCACCCTCAGCAGTTGTTTTAATCCTTGAATTCTTAGACATGGTCTAAATTTTAAATGCCATGGGTGTGGAAAGTCTCTGGGAGAACTGAGGCTTTGCCGGGTACTACTCTGGTCCCTTTGGAACCACTTCTACCGGATTAATAATATTTTAGCTTTTTTTAGCTTGTTTGTTTTCCTGTGGGTTAATAGTATTTTCCAACATGGTGACCAGGACACACTAAACAAAGGGCCCAGATAGGACAACAGATCCCATCTTCTAGGGACAGGGACCAGTGGATCAGGAACTGTCTGCCTGATAGCAGTGGTCAGCCCAGCCCAGCACACCCTCGGCTTCCTCCTTCCCTGCTGGGTCTCCCTAAGTTTTTGTTTCAGGCAGACCCTGAGCTCACATTTCAGTCCTTCCCCTTGCTGAGTGTGGGCACTTACAACTCTGAGCCTCCAGGGGTATTGCACGCTTTATTGTAATCACAATTATCATACAGTTATTGGTTAATTGGTTGGGACTCTGTTCATTAAAGGTCTCTATTCTATTAGATAGTAGCTGAACATAGACAGGTATATCTTATCACTGCTATCTGCTCAGCAATTTACATAGTACCTGGCACATAATAAGTGCTCAATAAAAGTTCTTACATGATTGGAAGAATGAATGAACAAATTGTACATGGATGTGGTCATGGTACCAAGCAAAATGCCTGGTATGTGGTAGGCAAGTTTTATCTTCTGTGCTCTTCTATAGCATTCAACCTTTGTCAAGTAGAGACCTAATGTGGCCATTCTTGCTAAAAATAACCAAAAGTCCTTCTGAAGTTGTCTTTTCCCTCAAAAAGCTGCTGTGGATCTGGTATCCAGCAAACCATTGCTTGGCTGGTAGCAGGTGCAAAGTCACCAGGAAGTACCTGGAAAGCTTTAGTTGTAATATGGATTGTGCACAATGAGCAGAGAGAGGAGCCCTGCTAGGTGCAGGGCATCGGTAACAATCACACAGTGAAGAGGGCCATCATTCAAGTTCTATGAATTGAGAAACTGAGTCTCAAGAGACCTAATGACTTGTCCAAGGCCACAAGAAGAGGGACTAATAAAGCTGAAAAGGAATCTCTTGCTAGCCCTGCCTGAAGCCCATGTTCTTTCTGGGGTGCAATGCTGCCTGTTCCTGAAAGCACAAGAGAGCTAAGAGGGGCCATCTGCTTAGGCAGGACAAGTGCCTCATGTCTTTTTTATTGTGTTTGTTTGGGGCAGGATGCTGGTTCTTCTTGTCCTCCACGACCTTCAGAGACCAAGCCTGGTGAGATCTACTTCGTGGAGCTGGTTAAAGAAGATGGGACACTTGGATTCAGTGTGACTGTAAGAGTGGTCGGGGGAGATTAGAAAGCAGTTAATAAGATGTCCAGTGTGGGCATTCCCCTCAAACAGTAACCTTCATAATGGGCTCTCTGTACACCAGGGCAAATGTTGACTTAAAAAGTCAGTGGGGGCCTTTGATAGGGGAATGAGTTCAACTGAGAGGTGCTGGGAAAGCTCGGGTTATGAGGAGTAGGTGCCAAGGAACCCCAGCAATATGAGAGGGCACTGTGGGTGGAACTGGAGATGTGTTCTGACTCTGAGGTCAAGCTGGATTCCAGGAAGTGTGCAGCAGGGTGGGGCTTCAGGGACACAAGCCAAAGACCATCGGGGCAGTCCAGTGCCATCTGGCCAAGGGGGAGTGGGTCAGTCCACTGTCATGTAGGGTGGGATAAGGGTGAAACCTTGTGCTCAGGCCTCCCAGGGGTAGGACAAAGTTCCATCAGCTAGACTTCCATCAGGACTGACACTTTGCATTGGGTTTTGGGCTTCACCTAGAAAACCTTCAGGAGGCGATTACCCATGTAACTGTAATTACCCAAAGGTTTGGGAAATAGCACCCTTAAAGCTGGTGAAAAACCAGAGGTCAGAGGTTGGAAAGCGCTGTGTTTATTACTGAGCATTGAAAAAATCCATTACCTTGAGACCCAGAATGGGGCTAGATTTCAGGAACACCATTGTTGGATTTCATTGTTGATTAGAAACAATGGAATTTCAGAGGTAAGGAAATGCCATGGCCAAGGAAAAATTCCAATGGAAAGTCAGAGATCAGGAAACAGAGGGCATTCTTTGCTTTCCTGTGTGACAGTTTTGTGCACCTGGAGCAGGGGTACCTGGATTGTTGGACCATCAGCCTGCAGTAAACTTGTCATCCACAGATGATTTTAAGGGATCAAGTAAGATAAGTAAGAAACCAAGAAACAAGGCTAATGAGTCCACATGGAGTGAACAGGCTGGTACCAAATATAGTCCATTTATTCTTGGATTGGGGTAACAATCCTATCAGACACCAAACGTAGCCACTTCTTATCTGAAAAACATGACAAATTTTAGATTATTCATAAATAAATATGTATGTCATACATGTATGTATATATACATAGACATATACACATGTACATACATACATATATACGTATGCTGACAAGAGGTTGGTGATTTCCTTTGGCTGGCAGAAAGCTTGGATTTTCTTTGGGGGAAATTTAATTTTAAAAATAATGTTTGAAATGTTTCACTCAAATCCAAATGGCCATTAAACAGATGAAAAACACTCAACTCCCCCCATAAAAAGCCTCAGGAATGCGAATTAAAATGAAATTTTAAACTTCATATCTACCAGCTTAGCCAAATATAGCTGGTGGGTGCAGAAAAATAGTACTGTCATACAAAGCTGAGAGAAATGTGAGTAAGTACATCCATATTCACACTGGGATGCAATCTGGCCATGTCTATTACAATGCAAAATGCACATATCCTTTGGCCCATCAAAGTATGCAAGACATGCCAGGGACAAGCCCTCAGGCCCTGAACTACATCTACCTATGTTGGTGACAACCTATGGGGAGGCTGTGATGCATCCCACATGACCAGTCACCAAGCACCGGCCATGCACTGGGGTTGGGGCTACAGCTCTGACACACGGCTTCGATTCTATTGTATTTCTGGTGGACACCTAAACTTACTGCTCAGTGGGAAATACAGTCTAAACAACAGGTGAATACAGAAGGTAGTGCCAGATGGAGATGAGGCAAAGGGATAGAGTGGTGGGCAGGTGGGGGCTCCTTCAGTCAGAAAGGGTGGGGAGGATCCCCAGAAGGGGATAGACAGGTGGTGAGTTTTTGTTGTTGTTGTTGTGTTTTCAGGGTGGCATCAACACAAGCGTGCTCCATGGAGGTATCTATGTGAAATCCATTGTTCCTGGAGGGCCAGCTGCCAAGGAAGGGCAGATCCTGCTAGGTGAGGGATGGAGTTGTGGTGGGAACCCTGCATCCCATGGAGTGCAGAGCACTGGGCAGGGAGGGCCACCTTGTGCAGACCATTGCTCTCCACGTCATGACTTCCTCACCTGGAAAGGCGATGATGTAACCACTTGATAGGTTAACATGGGGTTGAATGTTTGCAGTGGCACATTGGGAGATGTAAGATGATATAAAAATAATAGAAGACTTAAAAGAAGCATATTGCTATTGGGCTTTCATAAGAGAGCAAAGCAGTCTCTTGGAGGACAGAGTTGGCACTGGTGCCCCACTCTAGTATACAGGGATACCGTGAGCTTTCTCTCTGCCCTTCCTCAGCTCCCACTGCTCTGATGGAAGGGGGTGATTCCTACTCTTCTCCAAAACTGCCAGGATTGAGCCACAAGCAACACCTGGGATCTTATCTCCATTTCCTATAGTATTCCACTGTCTCTGGCATCAACCATGTGTCTCTGACCTTTTTTGAAATTAAAGAAAGAAAAAAATCCTGGAGATATAAATACCTAAGCAGCCGGAAAATACTTTCAAAAATGGTTTCACAGGAAAATAGGAGATAGGATAAGGTTGAACAGAGCTGGCTCAACCATTCTGTGAGCCAATAATAGAAAGGCTTTTATATCATTGATCTGTTACATGCTTCAGAGGGAGGGAGAAAGGGTGTCCAGAGAGGCAGGACTCCTGGTGACTCCATGCGGATGCCCGGCCCTTCTGCTTCCTGCCCTGCTCCTTGAGGCTACATGAAAAGGGATCAGCAATGGCCTCCGGAAAGGGTCCTTCCTTCAGCCCCAGGTACCTGGAACGGGACATCTGTCTTTCTCAGGTGACCGGCTCCTGCAGGTGGATGGAGTGAGTCTGTATGGCCTTACCCACAAGCAGGCTGTGCAGTGCCTCAAGGGCCCTGGGCAGGTAAGTGCACTGTGGCTGGGGAGCTGGCCTTCCTCCTGGAGATTTTCTGGACAGCATCAGAAACTTGCATTGCTTCTGGGTAGAAAAACGGTAGATAGGTAGGACATAAAATAAGATTTTGTTTTCATCTTTTTTTTATCTCTTTCACTTCTTCCTCTTACCACCACTTTTTCCATAGGGATATGAAACCCAGGAGGTAGCAGACAGATGTTTCAAAGCAGAGAAACTCACCCCCTAAAAATAGCCTTAAAAAACTTATTTGTCACTTGCCTAGATTCTGGAATCAGTAACAGAGCAGAGCGGATGGAGTGAAGGTACCACCCCAGCCTGGCTCTGGCTGCTCAAGCCCTCTGCCCAGGGCATCCGTTCCTTCTCAGGCCTTTTCACCTCCCTACCTTTGCACATGGCAGCCCCCACCCCACCCCCAGTTCATGCCATTTATCATAACCCTGTGTTCATGCCCTGGGCCAGACCATCCTGGGGTTCTTCTCATCACAATTGAGGTAGAAATTCAGGATGCTGAGAGTGGAGACATTCATCCATTATGTATGCTTTATTTCAAGCAGTGTCCCGGCAGTGTTTTGATGTTACCACACTGTGCTCAGTCCTCTGCCCAAGCGTGGGAGCCTTTCACTGCCCCAGGGCACTGAGGCATACAGTAGGCTTTCTTGGTAACTGAGGAATCAGCAGAGACAGAAAGGATCTCTGAGGGCCTGTCCAGCCAACTGCTGGGAAGTGTCTGCCCTTTTTGTTTGCTTTCCTAGAGTAGTGTTCTGGTTTCTGGTGAAATTTACTTATCATGATGACCTTGGTTGACATACTTTGAGAACAGAGTGGTAATTTATTAGCACTTTCTGTTCTTTAGACCTTGCTAATGAACATGGCTAGAGAGTATATTTGGCTGGCCCACTGGCAGCAATAGAAGGTGGGAATTGTCACTCTCTAATCCTGGGCCAAATGTTGAGTGACAGTTGCAGCAGGAGGACGGAGACATGGCCAAGGCCCTTAACAGAAGCTTGGTTTTCTAAGAAGCTTCCGTGTGATATCTAGCCATGGGTTCTTGAACCATGCTTTGGTTGACAATGCTATACAGTGTTGTTGTGGGAAGAAGCATGGGAAATCTAACCAGGAAGAAAGGGGGAAGGCATTCGGGACAGGCCTGGGATGCCACGTATAGGTTTGGGTTTTAGGTGCTGGGAAATGTTAGACTTTTAATCAGGTGTGTTGTGTGTTCACTTTGTGTCTTAGACCAATTATGGGCAGCCATCATGGGGGTGGACCAAAGTAGGCACAGCTAGGGTCCAGCAAGCCAAGTTGGCAGGGCTTGCTGCAGCCCAGCAGGCCTTTGGCATGGAGCCAAAGAGGGCATGGGGCAGGGGCACTGGGGACCAGGTGGGGGAGAGCTGAGCCACTTGAAGCTTAGCCCCTAGGAGGCTAATGGGGAGGATGGTTCCCTATCTGAGGGAGCAAATGCAAGTGGAGGAATGTTTTAGGCAGAATGAGGTGGGGGGAATGAGGGTGACCCGAGAGGAGGAAGATGAGTTTGGCACTAAGTGTGCTAAAAAAGAGACACACGTGTTACTTCTAGGTGTACTTGTCCAATAAACTGTTGGAGATAAGGGTCTGGATCCCAACAAATAGGCTAGACTAGAGATTCAGATGAAACAGCCGACCAGAAGCATCGGAGAGGGAAGAAACAAGCGTGGAGTCCAGGCAGTGCCTCCTGGCTGCCGAGTGAAGTGTAAATCGAGTTTGTCCACCCATCCTTCTAGGTTGCAAGACTGGTCTTAGAGAGAAGAGGCCCCAGGACTGCACAGCAGTGTCCTTCTAATGACAGGATGGGAGATGAGCACACGGCTGTTTCCTTGGTAACAGCCTTGCCTGGCAGGCCCTCGAGCTGTGTCTCAGTGACAGATGGTAAGAGAGAGAGGATTGAGTGTTACTATTGTCGTGTTATCGTGTGCTGCTTTTGAATTGTCCAGTCAAAAGGGAAAGGCAGGGAGGCTTTTCGGGTTCTCAAAAGAAAGCGAGCAGTGGCGATCATGATGTGACCGGCTTTCTGATGCAGCAGAGGCCAATCTAATGGAAGATGTTTCTGGAAAACAAAATGATTATCAGGCATGGTTCTGCCTCCAAGCCTTCCTCCATCTTCTGATCAGCTGCTGGAACGTTAATGTTTGTGTGTAGGTATTTAGGATGAAATTGGGGTGAAAAGGTCATGCATTAGGGCAGCTTTATAATGAAGTTACCCGAGGAAGCCTGGGAGGTCAGGAGAGGAAGGTGCTCTGCAGTCTAGCTTTGTTACTTGCATCATTTTAAAAAGCAAGTCTGCAGTCTGTTTAGGGGTCATAATCGCATATCTTCTGATGAGTTGCCCTTCTGCACTACCCCTGCGATTCAGTTTCTTGCTAGGAAAATGTTTATTTCCTTAGTACATCATGGTTTGGAGTTTAGCCATTTTTCAGTTCCTTCATAGAGATTTTTGGGTTCTGCAGCAGAAGGTACAAGGCAGATTGAATGCAAGGTAGCGGAAGGGCTGAGTAGTAGGGTGGGGCAGAGGGGACACCTGTGCTTGAATCAAGCCTCTGGCCTCTGTCCTTACCCTTCTGCACACTCTGCACGGGGCCCTGGGAAACAGACACCAAAATGAACTGAGGAGTCGCTCATGTACCTCACCTCACCCAACTGCTTTACATGCCTCCATTCTCGCCCTAGTCCAAGTTTGCAAGTCAGTGTTCTGTCCCTCTCTGCACTGAGAGCCAGCTGGGCTGCCAGACACAGGGGAGGCCCAGAGGCCTCTTTGGCCACCAAATTACCCAGGCACCAGCTATATCCATCTTTGATGCCCAGAGGCAGCTGTTTTGTCTTATGGTCAGTCTACGTGGCTAAACAAAAGAGCAGCTAAAATATTGTCCATAAAGTTGGCCGTAATTGTCTCCATGGTCTAATCATACAAAATTTAATTTTGAGTGCACCAAAAAATGACTAGAGTTCTAAAGGAGCAATAGGCTTGTATGTATACAAGTTTTACTAAATGCCAAGGGCATGGTGTGTGTGTCTAGTAATAATACCATTACATATGAATGCAGTTGTTGTCTATAATTGTATTGTCCACTATGGTAGCCACTTGTCACATGTGGCTATTGAGGACTTAAGCTGTGGCCCATCCAACTGGATTTTGTTTGTAAAAAGAATGTAAAACATCACATTAATAATTTTTTCATATCAATTGCATATTGAAATAGTATATTTTACTAATTTGGAATGAAATGAGATGTATGATTAAAGTTCATTTAACCTCTTTCCTTTTACTTTTTAAATTGTTTTTTAAATTTGTTTTTATTTTTTGTTGGCTTTTTTTTTCCTTTTGCTTTTATTTTAATGTGTCTATTTGAAAACCTTGAAATGCTGTTTGTGGTTTGTATATGCAGCTCACGTTATATTTTATCGGACAGCACTGATCTGTACCATGGAAAATGGACTCTGTCATAAAATTAGCAACTGAAATCTTTTTATGTAAAACCTATGTAATTCGTTTGCTTGACAATTTGCATTTTGAGGCTGGTCCATTTCGCTTGTAATCTACTGACGGATTTATTTTTATCAACATCCCACAATACAGGTCCCAAGTTCGAAGTCAAACTGAAGAAGAATGCCAATGGTTTGGGATTCAGTTTTGTGCAGATGGAGAGAGAGAGTTGCAGCCACCTTAAGAATGATCTTGTGAGGATTAAGAGGCTCTTTCCAGGGCAGCCAGCTGAAGAGAATGGGGCCATTGCAGCTGGTGACATCATCCTGGCCGTGAATGGAAGGCCTACGGAAGGCCTCATCTTCCAGGTGCCCAGGCCACAAATGTGACCCTCTGTGTGCGCTGACCCCAGCCTGCTCTTGCAGGCCTGCCCATGGCAGGGATATAGATATACTGAGCTTCTGAAACTCACAGGTGGAGCTTGGACTTTGATCACACAAACAGAACAATTGGCAGGACCCTGGCACATCTAATTTTCCATCTCTGTTTTAAAGTATCTGACCGTGAATAAGCTTGCTTCTCTTTAGATTCATCAGTGAAGCTAAAGATAAAACTCTGGCCTTTGTGATGGCTAATGTCTCTCAAAACACAGCCCAGGAGGTGGGTGTCGGGGCTGCAGGGGCTCTTTCGCCATCCTTCCCTTTTCTCTACTAAATTTGCAGCTTTGGACATCCAGTGTTACAGTGATTGTTCTGCCCATGATAAAAAATGTCATTTAAGAAAAAGAAAGGGGTTGGGTGGCGCCTGTGGCTCAAAGGAGTAGGGTGCCAGCCCCATATGCTGGGGGTGGCGTGTTCAAACCCAGCCCCAGCGAAAAAAAAAAGAAAGAAAAAGAAAGGTAAAAAGTAAAAAGTAAATTCTTCTTGATGCTTATGGCACAAGTTCTCAATGAGAGGAGATATTCTATGTATTATTCAGAAAACTGAGTCATTTGAGAAGATTATAATAATGGTTGTAGGGAAGCCTGGGGAGGCATGTAGTGCCCTGGGCTGGAAATAATGGGGTGCACTTACCCACCCTTCAAGCCCGAAGGGAATGGGAAAAAGTAATTACCCCAATCCAGAAAGAGAGAGAGCCAGGTGGAGGGGACCTGCTGCCATGAGCTGTGACCTTAGCTGAGGGATGTCACTGTCCTGTGACAATCTGAGGGGAGGAAACCAGGATACAACACTGACCTCTGCTTCTCCCTGTCTCTGGTTCCTACCGTGGTCCTCCTGGCTGGGCCCAACAGGAAGGCTCATGCATCCCGCAGGGGTAGCTCCAGGAGCACAGAGCAGGATGAAGAGGGGAGCATTGGGGAAGGAGTTTTCAGAGTAGCAGATGTCTGGAAGGGGAGGCCATGTCCTCCTCCATATTCTGATCCAAGCACTATTCCCTGAGAACTGCTGCTGGGCGGCAACTCCATGAGCGACTGAAGACAGGCAGACAGCTCAGAGAGTCTCAACTCATGGAGAGAAAGCAGCAGTGACAGCAGAATACCAGTGTCCTGGGAGACGGACGCCCATCTGCAGCAGCACTCACTCCAGGGAGCTAGGGACGAAGCCCTCCCAGGGAAGTCCTGGGCAGCTGAGGCAGGGACTTGAGGCAAGAGGTTCAATAAGGCAGGAGCCTAGGATGTGGGTGCAGAGGGGAGCAGGTGGGGGAGAGTGAGCTTGGGCTGTCCTGGAGAGGGACCTAAGTGTGGCTGAGCCAGCTCCCTTGAACTGACCACAGCTCCCAAGGAGGGGCTGGCTTGGAGCCATTGGCAGCTGTCCTTCTGACAGTGGGATGAGGCCTCAGTCCTGGAGGGGCTTCAGTATCAGTGCTTCTCAAGTTGGGATAACTTTCCTTTGGGGGACATTTGACCAAGTCCAGAGACAACTGATGGGTGCAATTGCCATCCGGTAGGCAGGACAAGTATCCCAACAAAGAATCCTTTAGCCTGAAATGTCAATAGTGCCAAGAGGCTGAGAAATCTTGGTGTAGGTGGGAAATGGGAGCTGTCAAGGCAACCTTGAGTCCTGGGCATCAAGAGGGTGGCTTAGAGCAAGAGTTCCAGTATGACAGGAGCCTAGGATGTGGGTGCAGAGGGGAGCAGGTGGAAGAGAGGGAGCTGTGGTAAGAGGTAGTGCCAGGTAAGAATGGGTCCTATGTGCTCTGTCCAGAGCTTATGCTGAGGGCAAGGTGATTAGGAGGGTGCAGCAGGAGAAAGGTTGGTTATATCTGCATTTTGGAAAGATCGCCCTTAAGCAATGTGGGAGAAGGCAGGTGGGTGGCACTGGAGCAGGCAGGGTGCAGAGAAGAGGTCACTGCAATATCACATGTGAGAGGTTCCCAGAGCCTAAGCCAAGCCATTTTATAAAACTCAGAGCCACCTGCCAAGCATTAATGACTAGGTTAGTTGGGCTACAAGAATGGTGTTCCCTGAGAAGAAGGGAGATTGGGAGGGAAGGGGGATTGAGATGGGAAAGCATTTGTTTGAGTTATTCTTTCTGTCTGAAGAACAGTCCTTGGTATTGGCAGATACTGCCCTGAAAAGGCCCTGGGCAGACCCTGGTCATTTCAGCCTAGTACCTGTGCATCACCCTTATGGGAACCTTGGTTCTCATGGCCACAGTGTTGTTCCCTAAGGATCCCTAGGAGCTGAGAAATGAATCAAGGTGGGGGTGGAAAGCACCTAAGAGAAGGTAGGGACCAGAGAGGAGCCCCCAGCAATGTCAGCAGATCTAACCACAGCTCTTGGCTTCTCATAGGAGGTGCTCCATTTACTGCGAGGGGCCCCACAGGAAGTCACGCTCCTCCTTTGCCGACCCCCACCAGGTGTACTGCCAGACATGGAGCAGGGATGGCAGGTAAGATGAGGCATCTCCCGCTCCCTTCACCTGGCTCCTGCCAGGCATCCCTGCCTCTCTGTTGGGTCCTAAGAAGCCTAGCACTGCTTGTAGGGTTCAGTGCAACCTCCTCGCACAGGGGCAGGAAAGAGCTGCCCCCCAGAGCTCAGTGAGCCTCTTTTCTCTCCCTGATTCTGCCTCACTGACATTTAGGTCTTGTAAATGTTCATACAGCCAGATTTTGGCTGTAAAAGCTTCAAAGCTAGGGTCTCTGGCAATCCAGGAATCGGAGAGGGGGAACCAGGGGATCCAGAGAGTAGACACAACCAAACCAAGGGGATTTACAATAAGATTTTCCATTTTGAGAAATGAAGTGAAAGACAGGATATATGTCTACTCCCCTAAAGCATGAAATAGACATGTGTGCTCTAGTATAAAGAGCACGGGAAACCGAAAATGGGGAATTTTTAGTTTGATGTCTATATTAGTTAGATTCTCCAGAGAAATATTAAACAGAACCAACAGGAGAAAGAGAAAAAAAATAAGACAGAGATTTATTTTAAGGAATTACTCATTTGATTATGAGGGCTGGCCAGTCCAAATTCTACATGGCAAGCCAGCATGCTGGAGACCCAGGGAAGAACTGATACAGAAACTTGAGCCCACAGGCAGTCCAGAGGCAGAACTCCCTCTTCCATGGAGGAGGCCAGTCTTTACTCTTAAAATCTTCACTGCTTGGACGAGGCCCATCACATTATGGAGGGTTATAAACTTTACTCTTTAAATGTTAGTCACATCTGAAAATCATCTACACAGTGGTATGTAGGCTGACTTTTGACCAAATAGCTGGGTGCCATGGTCCAGCTAAGTTGACACATAAAATTACCTATCGCATGATCCCTGTGAGGTGTCAGGAAACAGACTCTGCAGCAGAGTCTTGGTGTAGGAGGTTTATGGGGCTGCTCTAGAGAACATCGCCTGTGGAAGTGAGGCCAGCTGGGCTGGGCAGAGGAAGAGATCAGCATGCAGCTGACCCCACAAGGAGCTCTAGAGCTGGAGTGAACCTCAGAGCTGCCCTGAATCAGGGCAGGAGAGCTTGTGCTTTTGAACTCTGTGTCAACCAGTGCTGGAGGATGGGCTGCCCCAGGGGAGGGACCTAAGGGTGGCTGAGCCAGCTCCCAGGGAGGGGCTGGCTTGGAGCCATCAATAGCTGTCCCTGTGGCAGTGGGATGAGGGGCTCAGTTCTGGACGAGCATCTGGGCAGGTGCCTGAATCACTTCTACCTACCCTGCCACATGCTCCTTGGGCAGTTGCCTAATTTCTCTGGACCTCAAGATTCCTCATCAGTAAGATCTGGATACAAAAATGAGCACTTGGCATGACTGAAGGTGGCAGTCACAAGGGATATAGCATAAGGGACTTGGTGACCCAAGTATTCTTGATGCTTGGACTCAAAGAGGTCATTTGATACAGACTTTGGTGAGAGCATCTGGTGGGAAAGATATTCAAAGTTGCTGGTTTGGAATAGAAGGTCAATGAAGGCAATTGTGTTAAGCAACTCAAAGAGGGTGAGACAGGGTTAAATTTCACACACACAAAGATCAGGCCATGGTGGTTGGATCTTGTGTTTTTGTTGAAAGATCTAGGAAATAGTCCCTCCTCTGTCCTAGAGCATAGTTCCACCCAGGAGAGCCCAGAGGAACCTAGTGGGGAGGGTTTAGGAGAGGTATCATGGGCCCACTTATCCTGCTTATACCTGATGGCCACGTGGAAGAGGGATTCTGATTCATTAATGTGGCTCCAGTGGTCAGATTGAAGACCAAGGGACACTATCTGAGGTAGATGGTCCCCAAAGTTCATCTGCTCTGATCTACCATCACATGGGAAAGAAAGCTTTTTACTTTTAAAATAGCAACTTTTGTATTTTTCTCGGTGTGCACCATGGAGCCTGTAATAATTAGCATTTCTTTTAATAGACACCCGTACTCTCAGCAGACAAAGCATTCACCAGGGCAACATGTACCGACTCAGAGCGGAGCCCCAGCTTGGATCAAGAGGACAGCTGGAGGGACAGTGCCTCTCCAGACACAGGGGAAGGCCTGGGTCTCAGGCCAGAGTCTTCCCAAAAGGCCTTCAGGGAGGTGCAATGGGATCAAGACAGAGAGAGACCTTGGGCCGGTTCCCTGATGCATTCTCCCAGTTCCCACCCTCACTTATGCAACCTTCACCAGGAAAGGGATGCGTCAACATTGGCAACCTCTTTGGAAAAGGATATCAGGCAAAATTGCTATTCAGTTTGTGATATCAGGAGACTTGGAAGGTAAGAATCACCATGTTTTCAGACATTTTGCAAATCGTATGCATTTCATTGTTAGAAAATAACATTCAAGCAATCAGCAACTCTGCTCAGATGCAATCGCACTGTTCTACGTATTTGGAGGAGAGGAGGAAATAAGAAAAGTATAAGGTTTGGGGCTGCCATAACCACAACTTATGAGCTTTTGAAGAATCAAACCCTACTTAGACCATCATTGTCCCCAGTATGTCATGGTGGCTACAGATGGCGGGCCTTGGAGTTTCTCCCAGTACACAAACATTTGCCATACCTCCTTCATGGCCTCTTAAAGCACTGCAGTAAGAAAGAAGTTCTTGTATTCACCCTCATTTTTATTGCTAATATGATGATTTATTATTGATAATCAGCTTTTATTTTTTAAGAGATGGGGCCTTACTATGTTGCCCAGGATAGACTTGACCTCCTGAGCTCAAGTGATTTTCCTGCCTTAGGCTTCTAAGTACCTGACACTGCAGGTGTACACCACTATGCCTGGCTATACCACCTTTTCTTTTCTTCTTCTTCTTCTTTTTTTAAATAATAAAACACACATAAAAAGAAACATTCATGGCTCGGCGCCTATAGCTCAACCAGCTAAGGCGCCAGCCACATACACCTAAGGTGGCAGGTTCGAATCCCCAGCCCGGACCCGCCAAACAACAATGACGGCTGCAACCAAAAAATAGCCGGGTGTTGTGGTGGGCGCCTGTGGTCCCAGCTACTTGGGAGGCGGAGGCAGGAGACTTGCTTGAGCCCAGGAGTTGGTGGTTGCTGTGAGCTGTAATGCCATGGCACTCTACCCAGGGGGACAGCTTGAGGCTCTGTCTCAAAAAAAAAAATAAAAGAAACATTCATTTTAATAGCCATTTTTAATTTAATTTGTATTTTGGTGCCCAAGTACCTGTATGTATTTCTAGTTCTCAGTTCTATTCTGATGGAAAATATCTTCTTCAACTCAATTTGACAAGTACTTATTATACATACTCAAGGTGCTTGGAAACCTGTTAGGAGCAGAAAAGAGGGGTGTAAATGCAGAGTGAGGTTCTGCTTCTAGATGCTTGCTAGCCGGATTCACGGACACAAGGCAGGCACATGATATATTTGACACTATGTAAACCCACTTCTGTTAAATGACTCTTTTGGGGAGGTCATCTTAAAAGGCAAACAAGGGCAGATCCATAAGGATAAGCAGTCTCTATGAAGCATGAAGCAGGGTGTAGAACAATTAGGCCCGATGAGAGCTTTGACAAACAGGGGCCAGGCATATGTTTCCTAAAAGCTTTAAAGAAAGCTGTGCAAGTCAAACAAACAAACTACTATATTTTGCCAAGTTTAATGCATACATTTTTTGCTCAAATTTCTGAGGGAAAAATAAGGATGCAAATTATACATGGGTAGTACTAATTCTGTATGTATATACATTTTTATATTCTTTTATTTATGCTTATGCATTAGCAGTGTAACTCTAGAAATCAATAATGATATCTGGGCTGGATGCAGTGGTTAATGCCTATAATCTTAGCACTCTAGGAGGCCAAGGAAGGAAGATTGCTTGAGCTCTGAGTTTAAGACCAGCTTGAGCAAGTGACCCCATCTCTACTAAAATAGAAAAACTAGCCAGGAGTCAGGGGGAGCACTTGTAGTCCCAGCTACTCAGGAGGCTGAGACAAGAAGATGGCTGGAACCCAGGAGTTTGAGGTTGCTGTGAGCTATGATGCCATGGCACTCTACCCAGGGTGGCACAGTGAGATTCTGTCTCAAAAAAAAAAAAAAGATATTTGTATGCAAAATAATACCCTGGAATATGGTAATTGGTTTTGTTGAACTGATAATGAACTTGCAGTGAAAGCAATTTCAGCCAATGAAGAGCAACGTATTTCTCTTTGTACACTTTAGGCAGGAGCTAGCAATCTAGCTGATAATTTTTATAAAAATTATTGGAAAATCATTGGGAAGGATTTTCTTCCTGAAAGTTTGGGCCCCAAATGTGGTTGCACGTTGTACACGGGCGTGCATTACACATGGTAGAATACAATAGTTTGCAAAGTAGAGTAGGGTGAGCAAGCACACTCCTCAGTGGTACTCATTTTCACTGTCTGAGAATGTATAAACACAAGCGTATTTATAGTTCCTTATGATTGCAGTCTCGGCAGTAATTGATGACACTTGATAAAATGATAAAGGAAATAACCTACAGAGATTTATCCAAGGACAACCACTAGCATAATCATATAGGACATATAAAAAATAAAAAACTGTACTTCCCCACAGGCATGAGGCCATTTGTTTGAATTTTTAAAGGTTTTACTGCCAGATAGTTTAGAATAATGAATGGAGATGCTAAAAGCTGAATTATAAACTGGCTCTGGGTTTAGGTACAAGCCTGGAATTAGACTTGCCATGTGCTTCTAATCTAATATAGTCAATGGTTATTAAAAAGTATTTTAAAATTATTAGTATAGACAGTCACTGCTTCACTCATTGAATCACAGAATATCAGGTTGTTCAATATAAACATTAACTACTCTAACTTCATGCTCCTTGCTGGAAACTGCTCTGTAACATCCCTGAAGAAGTGGTCTAACCTTTGCTCAAATATCTCCAGAAATGAAGAACTTGCTATCTCTGGAGGTGACCCATTTTATCGTCATCTAGTTGTTCAGAAAGTGCTTCCTTATTTTGAGGAGAAATCTACCTCTTTATGTCTGCTACTTATAAGTCCTGACTCCTATTTCCTCCTATCTTTTTGTTGTTCACTTTTTTTTTTTTTTGGTAAGAAACCTCACATTCTGTTTTTCTGAATCAAATTAAGTTTGCCTAAGTGGTCATACTTGTGAGGGTATACCAGATGTGCAAAATCTGTCATTCTTGGAGGGGGCTGTTCCTTCTTGGAGTCACACAAAAATCATGAGGTCCTGTTCTGAACATTCCACCCCATGGGTATTGTCTGGATGGGTGTGGTACATGCAGCCAGGGGCAGACAGCTTTGCTGTCCTCAGCACCGGCTCCTCCAATGGCCAACACCTCCCTTATGCACTTGCCTCCCTGTGGTGTTTCCGGTAATGATGGTATTTTGCCTGCTCATGTTTCCTGGCTTTATTTTTACCTTATTTTCTCTTTCCCACTTCAGAACTTTTCCTCCTCTCTAACTATGTCAGCCTCTCCAACACAGAGTGGCACACACAGTTAGTGACTGCCCCCTACAGGAAGAAGAGCATGGTGCATGATCGGCAATCACTGGACAGTTTCCAGGGCTCCTGGTTAGGGGAAGAATTAGGATTCCAAAGTGGGATCCTGGCTCTTTGCAGACCCACCTAGAAATGTCTATAGCTCAGTTCTAAGCTGGCTGCCCCAGGCCAATTGATTCTTTGTTTGTGGCACTTGTGTGTCAAATTCTTCTGTAGTTTAGAAGAAAAAGAGTACAGATATCTCTATTGCATAGCTTGGTTTCAGCTTTTCTGTTTACTTGAAGGCCTGGAGAGTTGATTTCCCTGAGCTCAAAGCTTCCCAAATATAAATGAGAGCTGTGACAATTCCACAGGGTACTCACAGGTCAAAAGAAACAACCCATGCAGAGTGCCATTGTGGAGCCCAGTACACAGTAGGAACTCAATGCAAGTCCATTTTTGTTCCTGTTCCTGAGCTGTTTCTAGCAAAAAGAACAAGTCGCATCACCTGAAATTCCCAGCAAATTGCCAGAACTTACCATCTGCCAGGTGGCTACTTACTATACAGCCAGATGGCTGCCAGCACCTTAACAAACCCACAGCGTTCAGAGAGAGGATTAGATTTTACTTTTCTCCCCATTCTTTTCTTTTATCGCACTCTCTTGAGCATCACTTTAGAAGGTGTGATATTATTTGCTCCCTGGGCATGGGAGAAGATCACTTTTTCTTTGGTTGAACCTCAGAAAAATCTGGAGGCTTGCATTTATGGGCCAGGGTGTATGCAAAATGTTTGTCTTTAAGTGCTGGCCCCATAGGAAGAAAGAGGGACTGAGGGAATGAAGGAGTCAGTTCTCCCACTCATATGCACCCCAGGGCTTCTGCCCATTAGGTGGAAAGTTAGTCAATGCAGAATGTTTAAGGTAATCTCTCTCTCTGTCTTTGTCTAGCACTTATTGCTAAACTCAAGTAAGTAAAATGCATGAAAAATCATCAAGTATCGCTTTGGAAAAGTGATGATATGTCTTTGTGGTCATTTAAGGATGTTCAATGAAGCAGTAACACAAAGTTACTTTATACATTCCTGGAATGATGAAGGATAATTAGGAGGCCAGAGGTCTTACTCACCTGCCGCTCCCATGCCAGGTGTGACATCAGAGTAGCTAGCAAAGAATGATACTGGCACAAGAAGGGGTTGTCATGCCTGCTCTTGGGTCAGAGTGTGACTGAGGGGAGTTAAATGAGGCAGATGTCCAGCTGGAAGGTGTAATAGTCTAATATAGAGCAGGGACTGGGGAAGGCTGGGGCCTGGCTCTGCCTCCAGCAGGGTTCTCTTTACACACTGACAGGCTCCCAGAGAGCCTGCCTTCCCCCACCCAAACAATCTTCAGCTTAGGTTTACCATTAAAGGTTCATATGTGGAAGTCCATTAGACCTGTCTACCTTGATGTGTTAGAGACTCTGCAAATCCAATCTGCCAAATGCTATCTATACTCATCTAGTAAGAGCAAATGCCTGGAGCTCCCAGCTGTATCCCCAGAGCAAACAGGGACATGTGGGCAGGGCCTGATGCTGGAGAAAGTTGAATCTTATGTGGAGAGACATATAACTCAAACTTTGTGTGAGTTTCACCATAAGGTAATAGGATAATCACAATACCTCTGTGTTTTAAGCCTGAAATACTATCTGCTAATTTGATCTGTCTTCCTGAAAGGTGGAGATGATTTTGGTGGTCCAAGTCTTTAAAGGTTAGCTTTTGGGCACAGTATCATTTCTCAGTAATTGTCCAGCAGCAAATAGTGAGGCACGTGCTTCAGAATGGTTTTGCTGACCTCAAAGGTGAACTGGAATTCTTCTTCTGAAAATTAGTTATTGAAGAGTTGCAGGATTTGGTGGAGACCTTTGTTCTGGGGCCCTTCCAGCTTGTGCTGGGGAAGTGGCTGGGCAGGAGGCCCATGTGAGATCTCTAGATTCTCCTCTGAGTACCATCTATTTGTAAAAGTCTCCTTCTGTCAGACAGCGTGGTAGGCAGGAAAAAAGGGCCAGGGGAAGGCAAGGTCATTACATGTACCCAGGGGTGAGCAGAGAGCTCTGAACACCTTGAACCCTTCAGATTCTCAGCAAGGGTCCTCTGCATTAGCCCCAGATGCCTGAGCTGGCCTTGAGCCCTGGGTAGGGAACTCTGCCTCTCTACCTGGCAATCTACCTGCCAAAACATCAGGCCTTGCTCTAAGGAATACCACCGTCGTTATCAAATGTCCCAAATCTCCAGTCTTGCTCCTATAAAATATAGGCACTGCCTTGGGACAAACACTGCTTCCTTGTGCCTGGTTCACATTTTCCCACACTCACAGTTGGGCTGAAGGTGGGATCTCCTCGGGCAGCCTGGTGGCACATACACAAGGGTGGAAGGAAAGTCAGTCATTCTCCCTGACTTATGGTGGCCTGGCAGCCAGGAGTTCACCCTTGGGACCACCACCATGACGGTCGGCCTTGTCTCTTACCTCTCAGGCTGGCAGCTTTCCTAGGTCTCTGTCCGGGCAGAACCAGTAGCTGTAGCTCCACATTAAAACCAGACAGCAAGAAGCATATTAGAAGGGATCAGCAGGGAGTGGGGGTGGGGAGCCTAGTGGTGAGAATGAGGCATGGACAATGAGGTGGCTGCCAGGGCTGATGGGCACACATTTTTGCCACCAGGGGCTCCCTCCATAGGGTTCCTCATGCTCAGGGTACGGGGAAGGGGCTGGTACTTGAGGGATGTGGGCTTGGGCCAGGTTTCCCATTCTTTGATTAAAACCTCTGAACATTTCCTCCTTATGTTTATAAGAAAATGCAGTTCCTACACAATTTGGCCAAGTTTTTAAATCAATTTTTTCTCCAAACACTCAGCAATTAAAATTTTTTTTTTTCTGAAAATGAGTGTTCCTTTTTAGCTCTTGTAGAATAATTTCTTTTTTATACACATGAGTGTGCATATATTTATATGAAATGTACTCTTACATTTCCTGTAGCTCTCCATGAGCAGAAATAATGTCTCTTTCACAGGGAAGCTCAGGGTTGGGGACAGATGCTCTGGTCTGCACTGGCTGTCCTGGGGAGGGGGATGGACGATCTGGGGGCTTGGGGTTGGGGGTGTATAGCTATTGGAGCATCAGAGCTGATTTAAGAGAAAGGGAAAGGGAAGGGAGGGGGCAGCAGCACTTAACCAGGCCAGCCTGCTGATTTGCAGGAGAGGGAGGGAAGGAGGCTGGAGGGGTGGGGGAAAGGAGGCTAATGAACCAGGATCTGCGTTTGATAAAAAGCTAAATCTCTGTGCTTTTCTCTTAGATTTTCCCTCTCATCCTCTCTAACCAGACTTTCAACAGATATTTTCTGAGTGCCTTCTCTGCATGTCTGCAGCGCTGTGCGAAATGCCCCTCTCCTGCTTGGGCTGCTCTTTCTAATCAAGAGGCATGTGCGCCGGACCTGGCCAGCCCGGAGCGCTTGTTCTTTGACCATTGTGCCTGCGGCTGCATCGCCAGATAATGAGCTTCACCATTCGTCTGCCTCCTGTGTCCTTCCACAGGGAGTAAAAGTCATTCCAGTTGGCTGCCTGTCTAAATAGGCATGTTTTCAGCGTTCAGAAAAGGACCTGATCTCTGCACAAAGTGCTTTGAAAGTCGCCTGCTGGAGTCACTCCCAACCCCCTCTTTGGGCCCTTTCCATGTAGGGCCTCTGCTCCGAGAGTCATCATGATTGCAGCAGTAACCACAGCCTCTCACATGTACTGAAATGCTCCCTGCACCCCGAGGCATATGTCAGAATTATGCAGTTTAAGTAGCCCAACAGTCCTATAAGCTTCCTGACCGCCCAGTTTTTCAGATGAGGTTCCAGAAAAGTCAGTAAACTTGTGCATAGTCTGATGGACTCTACTTATCATGTAAAAAGTCAGCCCTAGAAACAGGTCCCTGCTGTGCTTGCAATGCCCCCTGGCAAGCACCCCTGGGTCTCCTGAACTTGGTAGGGTGCCCCGTGCTAGGCTGCTCTGCTCTGTCTCTGCCTTCACATTTCCTACCTGGACTGTAGCATTTGTTTACGGCTCTTTCTGCTCATTAACCTGGGGTTCCTCGAGGACAGGGGCTGGATCTCATTCTCTGCTTCCTGCGGCCCAGAGCAGTCTCCAGCAAGAGCTGTTTGGAGGCTGCCTGGGTCTCACGGCGGCACTGTGGTAAGCATCCTAAGAGGCAAGGGAAGGCTGGAAGACACAGGGGTTTCTGTTTTCTAGTCCTGAACTGGACAGGGATGACAAGGAAGTTGACACGTACCACCCACCTGGAGCCCCTTCTCCCCCCACCAGTTCTGCATCCGAAGGCCAGCTACCCTGTGGAGAGTGTTTGGAGGCAGATTCATGGACCATCCCCTTGACACAGTTCTGTTCTTGGGGCACCCTCCCAGACTCTTTGCCTCCGGAAGAGTCCTACGAGAGTGAGAGTGAGTGGGAAGACCTAGAAGATTCCGTGGCCCCAGAGGACGGCGCCCTCAGGTAGGTCTCACATGGCCTGGCAGGGCTGAGGCTGAGCAGTTCAGTGGGGCTCAAGTTTTCAGTCTGCTCTGGCTGGGGTGGGGGTCCATGGCCTCATGAGTTCTCCCTGCATCCCCTTTGGGGTCACGCATCATTGTGGAGGACATTTTTATGTAGCACGTACTCCGGTCTATGCTCCATGACAACAACCACTAGATGGGGACTGTCACCACCCTCGTCACACATTTGGTGTTTTCCCAGGGTTATCCAATAAGCGACAGAGTCAGAATGCAACCCCTGGGGTAGTGCCCCACTCCGTGGCCCATGTGGTGAGTGCAGGCTGTGCAGCCTCCTGCCTGTGGGTGACCCCAGGACTGTCCTTGGGTCTCTCTCTTCTGAGCTGCGTGCCAAGTGCTGACTCCTGTTGTTCTACTCCCACCTGCCTCCAGGCTCAATCTATGTCTGAGGAGAATTCTGGGTCAGTCAGTGGGGCCTTTGTCAAGCCACTGTGGCTGTGTATAGAACAGAATCAGGAAAGCCACACTGTTACTGTGAGGAGTGACCTCGGATAGGGTCGCCAGGGTCAGAGCATAGTGATGAGGACATGGGAGGTGTAAGTATGACAGAAACTATCCCATGGGAGAAGCCTCAATTCTCCACTTGTCAGTAAGCTCTCAACATTCTGTTAAAGTACCACATACATGTAAAACTGCTGAATGTTCAAGAAACTTCCCCATAAACACATCTTCAAGGAGCATGGCAATGTACCGAGACGTTGCTTTGTGAAAGGTCAGGTGTAATTAAAACACACTCACTCACTCTCATTGCATTGGATCCCAGCTCCACGGTCCTGGCTGTATAAAAGGAAGTTCAGTCACCACCAATGATTGAACTGGATTCTCAGAGGACAGCGGCAGGCAAGCTGATAAGGAGAGTGAATATTTGAAATTCAAATAGCACAAAAGGGCTGGTTCTTATCTGAAATAGGAAGCAACAAGTTAATAGAGTGGCTGATTCAGAGACTTTGAAGACCAGGCACAGGCCTTTTTGAGAAGTCAGACACTGACAGCATTGGGAGTGCACATTATGGATTCATGAAAGTGTGGAGCCAGCAAGGAGCGACTTCTAAGTGGAGGGCAATCTTCCTGCTGGGACCTCCTCAAGGCTGGGGAGCCAAAATAAGAAGACTAAGCAATATTTGGGGACCACTGCAAAGCAATTAAAGACCACAAAAGTCAGTGGTTATGAAATATCCCCCTGACACCTGCAGGACTTCTGAGTCAGGGAGTAAGAGGTGGCAGAGCGAGGGCAAGGCCCTGTGGTTGGAGAGGCTCAGGTTTGAAGACTGGCCCCTCACTCACTAGCTGGGAAGTCTGCAGAAAGTGACTTTTAAACTGTCAATGGTGCAGCTGACTGCCAAGTGGACATGATCAAACCTACCTCCTGCTGTTACCGAAAGGGTTAGATGACAATGAATGCCAAATATATAGTGTAAACTCTTGAAAAATGGCTGTTACCCTACATCGTAAAGGGGGAAGTGACTTCAGTGAGATGGTGCAACCTCTTTAATGCATTCAGTCCTGTTGGCTTTTTCCCATGTAGATGAAGGAACTAGGCCAGTTGGACTTGTACCCTTGCATGAGGTGTGGGGTGGGAAGAAGGGCTTGCCTGTGGCAAGACCATCAGGATCTTGGAGGACTGACTAGCCCTCAGCCAAGGGTGATGGCTTTGGATGTAGGAAGGGTGAGTCCTGCAACAATCATGTATCCTGAACAAAAGGGAGAGCAGCTTCCACTGCCCCCTGCAGACAGAAGGGGGGGTGTACAAGTTTGAGTGCTCAAGGCACAAGTTCTCAGCTTGCAGCAGCCCATAGATGAGCTTCATTGCCTCCACGAACCCCCATATCTAGAGTGTTGACCTCTTTGGAAAAGGAGCTCTGAGAATTCTTTAAATTCTCCAAATGTTTCCATAACTCCCATCAGGTGACGGACCTCTGCTGTATATATGATCTCATTCATCCTGGAGGTAGTGAGAAATCTCAGAGGATATGAAGAGGAGTTTGTTTATGGATGGAGTAGTGCACCCTTTAAACCTACATAGCAAATTATTTGGGTTGGTTCTTTTAGATATTGCGCAGTAATAGTACAGAGGTAATTTCTATGAGTGATTTCATTTAATCCTCACATCGATTTTGAATGCTATCCTTATCTTGCTTTTATAAATAAATAGGCTTAGAAGGTTTAATTTGTTCAAGATCATACAGCTAAGAGGGGTAGCTTCACACCCTATCTGTCTGATTCTACTTTTGGTGCCTTTTTACATTTTCTCTAGAATGTGTCTTTCCACAAGAATTTGTATAACACATATCTTTCCATCAAGTGCCACGAGTCCTATTTTTTCTTCACAGAACATTTCTCTTTTATGAGGCTAGCTGCCTCCCCCGCCCCAAGTTGTCCAATGGGATTACAAAGGGGGTCAAAGTGTTTTTTGTTTAGGACAGGCTGCCAGCCAAATGATACTACTTGTTAAAATATGCTTATTGTTTTAGGTAAATGTGGAAAATGAACTGGTTTCCTGAGGCAGACAGAACCTGAGGCTTTCTGCAAGGACATGTTTGGCCAGAAGAGCCCTCAGATTACCTTGGTCCAGAGAATCCACCACTGGCTTTGCCACCGGGAAAGAAGCCTGTGGGCCCTAAGCAGGTGGAACCTGGGGTGCAGGGCCACACCCAGCTGGAAGAGCTGACTTCAGCATCATGCCTGTCATTTCTGAGACTCACATTGAATAGTGGCCATGACTTCTTTTCAGTGATGGGGTTTACTCTAGCAAAGCCTTGTGTGTAAGGTGGGGTATAGTAGGTAGGGGAGGGTCCCTTTGTCAAAGGATTTGAGAATCAACTTCCTCCTTTAAGATAAACCAGGACAGGGCAGGGTCACACTGCAGCACTGCCATGTAGGTGCAGCTTTCAGGGCAGAGGCAACGTTCCAGTTTGCACATTTTAATTCCTCATTGGACAGAGGAGCTTCTGTGATTATCAAGGTGCACCCAGTTTCCTTGAAGGAATCTGTGAAGGGGTTTGGCTCCAAGGCCATAGGATAATATCTTTCTGTGTCTTTCCTATACAACTTCACATAGATATACATGCCTTTTAAAGGATTTTCCTTTTGGACTTAGCACCAGATTATTAAAGATTATATGAAGGTGACTCTTGAGAATGTCAACCTGGGGAAAGATTTTATGAACACTTCAGTGACAATTGCAAGAACAACAAAAATAAACAAAATGGCACTTAATTAAACTGAAAAGCTTCTGCATAGCTAAGGACACAACAATCAAAGCAAACAGAATTTTCAGAATGGGGAAAGTTATTTGTATATTACAAATCTGACAAAGGTTTGATAACTAGGACCTGTAGAGAACTCAAATTAATCAACAAAAAAGACCAAACAAGTCCATCTGTCACTGTGCAAATCAAAACCACCTTGAGATATCACCTAACCCCAGTAAAATTAGCCCACATCATGAAGTCCCAAAGTTGCAGATGCTGGCACGAATGCGGAGAGAAGGGAACACTTTTACACTGTTGATGTGACTGCAGAATAATACAGCCTTTTCAGAAGGAAACATGGAGAATCCTCAAAGAACTTAAATTAGACCCCCCATTTGACCCCACAGTTCCACTTGTGGGCATCTACTCAGAAGAAAAACAAATCCTTTTCTCATAAAGATATTTGCACTAGATTATTTATCACAGTTCAATTTACAGTCTCCAAGATGTGGAAACAATCTAAATGCCCATCAGCTTCGGAATGGATTCACAAACTGTGCTGTATGTATGCCATGGAATACTATTCAGCCATAAAAAGATGGTGACTTTACATATTCTGTATTAACCTGGATAGAGTTGAAACCCATTCTTCTCAGTAAATTATTATAAGAGTGGAAAAGTGAATATTGAATGTCCTCAATACAAATATGAAGCCAGTAGACAATCTAATACATGCCCATATAGGAGAAAAACTCATTTCAGTTCAAGTTGGGGGAAGGGAGAACAAACAAGGGAGGTAGAAGAGGAGCTTGGGATGCTCCTGCTCAATGGGCACAATGTAGGGGTGCATGGCACACCTTTTGGGGGCCGGACACAACTACAAGAGGGACTCTACCTAACAAATTCAAATATTATGACCAGGATGTTTGTACCTGCACACTAACCTGAAATTAAACAAATAAAAATTATAAGATGAATCATAGGTGTGGTCCCATCAAACAGCCTCCCTCCACCCCTCCTCCCCTTCCCCTCCCTATGGTTCATCTTACAAGGGTCCATGTGAATCTTTCTAAATGTGGAATATAAATGTCTTAACACAATAGCTAAGAGGATGCCTTGAAGGCTATGTTAACCAGTTTGATGAAAGTATTTCAAATTGTATATAAAACCAGCACACTGTACCCCATGACTGCATTAATGTACACAGCTATGATTTAACAAAAAAATTAAAACAAAACAAATAAACAAAACATTTGCTTTTCATCTGTGTAAGGATGTTCTCCAAAACATTCTCATGGAAAGTGTTTTGTCATCAAACCTCTATTATGAGTGGGTGTCTGTCATGGATGAAAGAGACAATAGTGAGAAAATCAACAAAATTAAAAGGTATTTATTTTAAAAAATTGTATGAAGGAA
>NW_003852612.1:608698-612340 GCF_000181295.1 Otolemur garnettii | reverse complement strand
ATTTCATCAGATCTGCAGAGTAATGTTAACTTCCTCTGGCTTCTTGCAATAGACAAAAAACGTAACAAAAAAATGACAAAGATGACATTTTTGAAAACATTTAAACTTCTATGCAAAAATAACAACAAAACTAATGTGAAATGAGCAGCAATGTATTGGGGGAAAATTTGAATAATCATGAATAAAGGTTAATATCTATAGCAAGGTGTGGTGATGCAGGTGATCCTAGTGGGAGGATTACTTGGGGCCCAGAGTTCAAGACCAGCTTGTGCAACATAGTGAGAACCCATTTCTATAACAACAAATAAAATAAAATAAATCTATAGTGTTTAGAAAACTCGTTATAATTTATAATAGATCAATAAAGGGTTTTGATAAACAACATATATAATACAAATGGTAGACCACCACAGAAAATGCCCTTATCAAAACAATGGCAGTATACTGATTTGCATTTGCTGCATTCACAAAATTAAAGGAGGTGTCTATCCAATGTTGGCACAATTTAGCTGAAGCTAGTGTGCTCAGAAATGTCAAAAGTCATACAAAAATTCTTATTTTCAATCACTCAGAAATGCCACTCCTAAGAATTTATCCCAAAGCAATAAATCCAGAATAAGAAAAAAAAAATCGATTTATTTTAAAATTTCCATTACTGTGTTCTACATAGAAATAACCAATTAGAAATGGCTGAAATGCCTTAGAATATGGCATTCATATTCAAAATTATATTCTGGTTACAACTATAGAAGAACATGAATGCACATAGAGAAGCATAGAGAACAGAGGGCAAGGTCAGCGAGGGCATAGAAATCACCCAGTGTGTGGGTGATGGGATCAGGGGGAATATACTTTATTTTGTTAAAAAATTCATTTATTTTTATACAGGGTATCCATATTCCTTGTATGATAAATTTTACATTGAAAACAAAGAGATTGAAATAGAAAAAAAAAAAAAAAAACAAGAAGAAAGAGAGAGAGAGAGAAAGAAAACAGCCACCAAACGCAAACAAAGACCAAGGTTTAAAAAAGCCTGCACTCTAAAATCTAATTTATGAACTCTTCTTTCTGTGCTTTTCTCTTCTCTTTATAACAGAGAAGACTTATAGGTCATTTGGCTTCTTCTGCTGTTAATGAAAAAGAAGTTTCCAGGGATTTGAGCAGTCTTGTTTCAAATTCTGTCAGAGCTGCGGCCAGCTCCCTTGGTGTGTTATTATGCAGTTTCACAGGCCTCAAGGTTAAGGAATTAATCAAGTATGCAATGAAGTGATTAAATAACAGTATTTACAATTTTTGGAATGGCTCGCCTTCTGCAAACACTGGTTGCTTATTTCCTCTTTGGAAAAATGGGTGGATACAGGTTTAAAATGCATCTGGTCCTCTTCCTCATAGGAAAAGAAAAACACCTCTCCCAGGCTTCCACGCTCATTTTGAGCCATATCTCATGAACAACATGTGAATTCGTCCCAGGTGGACTCAATTGCAGCCACCATTTGCTTTATTTCAGAGCAACAGTTAAGAAAGAGTATTCTGCAGGATACAGCTCATTGCCTGCATTCGGCTTCCATTTTTGGCCTCTACTTCCTACATTCTAAAACCTGGCTGTATTTGAGAATCAGCTATAGTGGCTGTGAAAAATACAGATTTCCCGGCCTCATCCCTGGAGATTTTGACTCAGTAGGTTTGGGACGAAGCCCAGAAACCTGCACTTTTATCAAGCTTAGCAGATGGTCATTTGTGTGGCCAGATTTGAGAACCACTGATTCAGATTATTGAAGACTTCACTTGGCTTTCCCATCCTTCCTCTCTGTTATAAATATTTATTAAGCTCCTATTATGTGCCAGCACACCATGAAGTTGCTAAATCATATACATGTTCACCACTAGATTGCAATGTGAAAGTGGGCTTCCCAACTCAATGTAATAAAAATGTCAATTCTCCTTCAATTAATTCATAGGACTAACACAATTCCTACCAAAATCCCAGCAAGATATTTTGCATCATAGACAAATTTACTCTAAAGTTAACTTTATAAATTTCATCTTCTATTATAAAAATTAAAATATGTCCTGATATTTATATGAAAAGCCTAGAATAGCTAAAATTATCTTGAAAAAGTAGAACAAAGTGGAAGGAATCACTGTACCCAATATTAAGGCTTATTGTATAAATGTAGGAATAGACAGTGTGGTATTGACATGTACATAAATGGAACAGAAGAGGGAACCCAGAAATAAACTCATACAAACATTCCCAACTGATATTTGACAAAAGTGCAGAAGAAATTCAATGGAGAAAGAATTGCTTTTCAACAAATAGTGCTGAAACAGTTGGACATCCATAGATCCCCCCACCCCCAAATGATCTTAACTCTCACACCTTATACAAAAGAGAACTCAAAGTGGATTCTATATTTCAATTCAAATGTAAAACTGTAAGATTTTTAGAAAAAAATAGGAGAAAATCTTTGGAATCATAAGCTAGGGAAGGAGTTCTTAGGCTTTACACCAAAAGCATGACGAAAATTGACAAATTGATTTTTTGCTCTGTCAAAGACTCTGGTAAGAGGATAAAAGACAAGCTACAAATTGGAATAAAGACTCTGCAACCATATATCCAATAAAGGACTAGTAACTAGACTATATTAAAAAACTCACAAAACTCAACTGTAAAAAATCCTCAAAATCCAATTAGACAATAGGCAAAGGACGTGAACAGACATTTCACTAAAGATAATATACAGATAGCAAATAAACACATGAAAAGATGTTCAACTTCACTAGTCATTGGAGAAACGCAGACTAAACCACAATAAGATATCTCTACATATAGATCAGAATGGTAAAATAAAAGATAGTGACAACACCAAATGCTGGTAAGGATGTGGAGAAAATGAATTTCTCATATGCTGCTGGTACGAATATAAAATAGTATATACAAGCTGGAAAACAGTCTGATGGTGTCTTATAAAACTAAACAGGCAGGTACCATAAGACCCAGCAATTGCACCTTGAACATTTATCCTAGAGAAATTAAACTTTATGTTTATACCAAAACCTTTACACAAATATTCACATCAGCTTTATTTGTAATAGCCCAAATCCAGAAACAACCCAGATGGCCTTCAACCCAGTGAATGGTTAAACAAAGTGTGGCACATGCATATCGAAAGAAATGATCTCTAGAGACACAAAACACCTTGGAATTAATAATTATAATTCTCCAGAGAATTATGCCAAGTAAGAATATGACAATCCAAAACAAGTATGGTTCCATTTATTTAACTCTTAAAATCATACAGTTACAGAAATGGAGAACAGATTAATGGTTACTAGAAGCTGAGGAGAGGTTAAGGGGATGGGAAGGAAGGTGGGCATGGTTATGAAAGGGTGGCAGGGATGGAAATGTTCTGTATCTTGACTCTGGTAGTGGACACATAAACCTGCTCATGCAATAAAAATGCAGACTTGAACATTCACACATACATGTGCATACACTCAAATGGAGGTAAAATTGAGAAAATCTGAACAAGATGGATGGATTATATCAATGTAAATATCCTGGTTAAGATATTGAACTATAGTTTTGCAGGTTGTTACTGTTAGGAGAAACTGGATGAAGGAAATCCCCCGTGTCAATTC
>NW_003852612.1:595805-608326 GCF_000181295.1 Otolemur garnettii | reverse complement strand
AGGGGGATTCAAGGGTTCACTTCTGTGGTTCATCTTACAAAGGTACAAGTGAATCTTTCTATGAGCAGAATATGAACGTTTTAACACAATAACTAAGAAAATTACATTGAGCAGTTTGATGGAAGTATTTCAGATTGCATGTGAAAACCCTACACTGTACCCCAGAAGTGCATTAATGTACACAGTTACCATTCAATAAAAAAAAAAAATAAAGATCAAAAAAAAAAAAGAAGAAAATTACATGAAAGCTATGTTAACTAGTTTGATGGAAGTGTTTCGGATTGTTTGTGTAAATATGACACTGTACCCCAGAAGTGCATTAATGTACACAGTTACCATTCAATTAAAAGAAAAGAATTAAAAAATAGTTTGATTAAAAATAAAGTGGGCTTCCCAACTCTGATTTAACCACGATTTAACCTGGTCCAAATATTAATAGGGGTACAGAAAGTTATGACCCACTGACCAGGAGCAAAAGTGCTCAGCACAGGGGCCCATGCACATTCTCAGTGCCATCACCACCACAATGGCAATAGTTATTCCTAAATTACAGTAGTCTAAACAACTTTCATCCCTCAGCTACATGTAACAGCTGCAAAATAAAGGACTCAAGTTCAGAGTCAAATAAACGTGGAGAAAAATAAACAGGAGGAATATTGGAACAGCTCTAGATGGCTTTGCTCCTTTTCAGCTTCACTTGTATTCCTTGAGCACTTATTATACAATAGACTCTGAGCAAGGCCCAGAGGTAGAGGTGAATGTGGGTGATGATGGCCGCCTGGCTGGGAGATTGCTTCCTGGGGATGGAGTAAAATATAAACCCGTGACAGCACTATAACCAATGGTATCGATGCTGTGATGATGGAGTAGAAATAAATGTATGGAAAGCAGGGATTGCTTTTCTCCTCAAAGGAAATATTAATCCTGCCTGAAGAGAGGGACTTGGGTGTTCCTTTGAAAGGGGTGGCGTGAGCATTAGAGGGCACAGGGAGGAGGCAGGCACACACAGCATGGGGCCTGGAGGAAGGAGGGGAGCAGAGGGCTTGGTGGGGCTGAATGCCAACTAAGAGGCCGGGCTTTTCAGCAGGTGTTTGTTATAACCAGGACTCAACTCACAAAGATTGGTTTGGTGTGTGGCGTGAAGGGAGAAGTGATGTGGGAGAGGCAAGAATTGAGCTCACTTTGGAGGCCACAGCCAATTCTAGAGAAGAAAGAATGAGGGAATGGTCATAGACGAACCTGGGGACAATGGAAAGATATCCCATTTGGTGATCGGTTTGGTTTTGTACATTTTGTATTTGCTGTACCTCTGGATATGAGATGTCCCACAGGGATATTTTCACTTTGGTGGGATTGTGCCAAATTCCAATGCAAGGGATGCAGTTATGGAAACCTTGAAGCAATGCTAGGACATGGCTTTATCTGTAAGAGATTCTGTAGAATGCACCTAAAGATGGCCAGATAGCCGTGCAATGCAGTGCAGACTCACAAGGGAGAAGCAGAGAGAGCGTAAATGGGCGCTTCTCATGGTTGTGGGTGAAGGGGAGAGAGGGATACCAGGTCACCTCTCTGCTTCTTCATCAGACTCTTGGGTGACTGTTTAACCCTTCCACGTCACCCCAACTCTTTGATAAGAAACTACTACAGATCAGTAACTTTCAAACTGATCTTTGAATCAGTTTGCTCAGTTGCTCAAACCAGGCCTGCTAATTCTCACTGGGTACAGGGTAGACTATGAATTGTCTATTTAGCGTCCTTTCCTCCTTCTTCCTGCCAGTGTGGCCCAGTTGATTTCACGGCGACCCCTCTTGCTAGAAATAGAGATGTTGGTTAAATTTAAGTCAGTGAAACACACAGATATTTTGTGGAAACTTAAAAGTATCTCACACATCTTAAGGGAAACTTTCCAGAAGGAATAACTTATCTATGCCTCTGGATAGCTTCCGACAGCCTTTCCGTGACCTTTAGAGCAGTGGTTCCTAATGCGGAGACCCTTTAATACAGTTCCTCATGTTGTGGTGACCCCCAACAATAAAATTACTTTCATACCTGTAATTTTGCTCCTGTTATGAATCGTAATGTAAATATCTGATATTCAGGATGGTCTTAGGAGACCCCTGTGAAAGGGTTGTTAAACCCCCAAAGGGGTCGTGACCCACAGGTTGAGAACCACAGCTTTAGAGGAACCACTCTTAAAAGGAAGTTAAATGAAATAGATGCTTTGGATGCCAGAGCAGGAAGAAGGTGAAAGCTGGAATCCTTATTGACATAACAGCTGCTGAAGCAATCAGCCTGGAACCCTTCCCTGCAGCAGGGGGACTCAGAGCTCTTGGCCATCAATCTACTCACACTTCATGCATAATCCAGCTTGAGTTGCACTGTCTCTTACTTGTAGCTGAAAGCCTTTTAACATAGGCAAGGATTCTCAACTACCTTTCCCCAAATTCTGTCCTGGAGGGCCCTCTCTGTCTATAACTCAGAGATTGAGACATTTTTCATTTTTCTTTGGGATTTCTGTTTCCCAAGCAGGTTTTCCTTCACTGAAGGAAAGGATTTTGCTATATTGAAAGGATTTTACTATATTGAAAGCATTTTAAAATGAAAGACCTAGCAACTACTCTTCCTAAAAGAGCTTTGTTAGAACTGTCAGGTTGCAGGTTCCATGCCAGGCACTTTGTCTAAGAACCACAAAGTGGTTAACTCTTTCCATAGTCTTGTGGAGTAGGTATCTGTGATGCTCACATGGGGCCGTGTCGTTTCTGACCACAGAGTTGTGAGCAGAGGCATGCATGCTGGTTCCATGTTGGAGTATTTAGTTGCAGGTGCAGGATCCTTTAGAGCTGTGTATTTATCCCACAGCACACTTGAACTTACAGTTTAAGTTCTGTGGCACACTTAAGTTGTGTCGATCAAAAAAAAAAGAGTAAAAAATGTCATATACTTACAGAAGTTTGAATGTCTTACAAAAATAATTTAATTAATGTCCTTTAAAAATTTCGCAGCATACCTAAGCTCCTCTCATGGCACGCTAGTGGACTAGCAACTACTCTTCCTCAAAGAGCTTTGTTAGAACCTGTCAGGTTGCAGGTTGGAAATCACCCCTTTTGGGTGCTCTTTCCATCTGCTGCAGTGGTCCTAATGTGGTCAGAGACTGTGGGTATCCCATTAGGTTGTGTGCTCAGTGGGGGAGTAGGGAGCAGATCTGCCAGCTGACCTATACCGCATGTGCACTGACAGCAAGAAGTAAACTTTTACCACTACAATGGCAAGGATTCAGAATTTATCTGTCATAGCAGTGGCAGCATAATCCAGTTTATCCTGATTTGTGCATTGTGTCATTTTTACAGATGAGGAAAATAAGGCTCAGAGCATTTTTCTGAGCTCATAAGAAAATAATGGAGCTGAAATAAAATTGATACCCATGCCCTTCTCACTCAATTATCCTGCCTCCATGAGGACCTGGCAAGCTGTTTTGTACATATATATTTTTTTAATTTTTTTAATTTTTGAGACAGAGTTTCGTTCTGTTGCCCTGGATAGAGGGCAAAGGCTTTCTAGCTCACAGAAACCTCATACTCTTGGATTTAAGGGATCCTTTTGCATCAGCCTCCTGAATATTTGGGACTACAAGTGGTCACGAAAATACTTGGCTAGTTTTTCTATTTTTAGTAGGGATGGGGTCTCACTCTTGCTCAGGCTGCTCTTGAACTCCTGAGCTCAAGCAATCTGCCTGCCACAGCCTCCCAGAGTGCTAGGATTACAGGCTGAGCCACTGCTTGGCTTGCACGCGTATTCTTTTATGAAGTGATCAGTTAGATATGGCCACAAAAGGACACAGGTCCTCAAGATAGTAGGCATGGCAGGCCACAGAGGGCCTCGTAGGATAGACACCATATTAGGGGGCAGAAGATAGGAGCCAGTGGAATCCTTAGGCCATGGCCTTTTCTGGTGTTACCATGAGAAAGGCAAGCCAGGTGGGTGAACAGTTAGGATTGGCTAGTTTGGATAATTTCAGTGGGCTTTGGGCTCTAGGGGTGGTTTCTAGTTGCCTGGTGGGAGGCCGTGGGGTGACTAAGGAGAGGAACATTGCCTCCTCGGACATCTGGGCCAGCTAGAGGAGGTGTGGTTAGTCACAGGGTCTATCAAAGGCAAATTCTCTCTCCTATCTCCTGACCACCCTGGTATCCTCCCATGTGACCTTGCTGGGTGCCCCTGCTGCCACTTGGACCTGTGAGTGTCATAGACTTTGTTTACCTGAACTTCTCCTGGGCCTCCTCTTGCGGCCACACCTGCCTGACCACATCGTAAAAGAACATAAAATGCAAACCAGGGAGAAAAAATGGCTCTACAGCTGTGTTACAAATCACTTTGAGAGACAAAAAAAAGTGAGAAATTCTTTCACTCTGAGTGGAAGATGCTCTGAACATGGTCTATTCACATTTTTAGCTCTCGCCAAAGCAGTCTCTGCTTTCACCATGCCTCTCCACCCTAACCCCACAGACAGTGTGCTCAGAGCCAAATTTGACCCTGTACTCCCTGGCTTAAAATCTTTGCATGGCTCTTCCTGTGGGATAAAGTCACAATTTCTTAGCATGCTATCAGAACACTCCAGCATCTGGTTACAACCCAGTTCTCCAATTCCTATTCCATCTCTCAGACCTTCTCCAAACTCTCTCTCACAGACTGACAGGGCTCCCAACGGTAGAAGGCGCTGTGCTGCACCCCATGCTCTTCTTGCCGGAGACACTCACACAGCATGCTCTCCCTTCTTCAATTGGTTGACACCTCCTTATGCTTCAGGAGTCACCCCCTCTGGCGAGCCAGCAGCATGGTGATCACCAGTCATAGCCCATATGGCTTTAGGAGGTAAGGAGGGCAGGAGTGGAAAATTCCTCTGTACAGAGTTGTTGGAACACTATGGTGTTTCCTTTACCACACCGTTTCCCCTTCCTGGGGAGGCTAGAGGAATGAGGTGTTTCTCCTTCTCCTCCAGCCACGTGAGAAAAACTTTATGAAAATAATGCAGAGGTTTTGACATATGTCTTCTGCAAAGGCTTGGTATCTGTACCCCGCCTGAGCAATCTAATGATGCTGGTGATGGCATCAACAGCATGCCCCATGGGAGAGCAAAGAGAAAGAGTACTGCCCTAGGACTGAACTGCCAATCCCCATGCCAGGGTTTGGACCCCCTTCTTACATAGCCAGGGAGACCCACAGACAGGGCACAGCCCAGAGCTTGCATAAAACTTGCAAGAGTGATGTTGCCCCAAATAGAGAGAAGAGTTCAAGAGCCTTAGCTCACTCAGAGGGTGCATTAGGGAGAATCACAAAAGGTGCCCTCCTGTGGCTGATGAATTACTCAAATTCAGGATTGGCAGTTCATTCCTGGGGCAGTAGTCTTTCAATCTTTTGAGATTGCTGGGGCACGTCACAGATACCAAGCCTTTCCTCCCACTAAGCAGTCCTTTTATTGGGGCACAAAATCATGCCTGCAATTCAGCCTCCACTTTTGTCTGGCACTTTATTCATGGCACAAACTGCCTAAAGACATTGGTAGCCCTGGAGAGGCTAAGGGAGGGTATTGTAAGTAGGTGGCCAGAGGGAACATCCCCCAGGCAATGGAGGTATATTTGGAAATTTCTCACAGGGGAATTTCTTAGAAATCACAAAATTGCCTCTCAGGAGAAATAGCCGCTGAAAATATTCACCAAGCCCAGAGCCCAGAGTGCCCATTGCTGGAGGATTCTAGCGGCAGAGATATCAGATGCTGAGGTGGTAGAGTAGGGAGTGGGTTTGAAGCTGAGCGAGAAAGGAGAAACTGATGGTTCCCCTTACCCAGGCCTGCAAGGGAAGGGAGCCTAGCAATTAGATAAGTCTGAGGGAGTCTTACACTGAGCTGGGGATGTTCTGGGTGTTCAAAGTTATGGACGAGCCCAAGATTTTATATGCAAGGGACCAGAAAAGAAATGCATCTGGGCATTGAGTCTGAATGGTATTGAAAAGAAACTAAGAAGCTGTTTTTGGGATGAATTCTATCAGGTCCAGGCACTAAGATGCAGTAAGATGGAGGTATCTGTATTCTCCCTGCACGGCACAGGGCTTGGCACAGTCCAAGGAGAGATTCCTAAGGATGGAAAGGCACGAATCCAGGTTCTCTCTTAGAATTTGGCAGTCTTTGCCCTTCACTGTCTACCACATCATTATTTTACAGTTAATAAGTAGGGCTGGAAGTAGAAGGCAAGGCATTTATTTTGAAGAGTTTGTGGCAGGCTCTCCTGCCAACTTCACAGCTCTCTCCCATCAAAGCCTATGGGTTCTCTCTTCTTGCAACATGTGCACCGAGGGCCACGAGGTTGTAGAAACTGCAAATGGGTGAGCAGCCAACTAACGGATCAATCCATTAATATTTATTGGGATTGGTGCTAGGCTACCACGTGCCAGGCTCAGGAACTGGGAAGCTGGGAATTCACAACAAGGTAAGTGCATGTCCTTCTGCTCTTTAAATAGAATAGTTTTCAGCCTCCACTGTGATTTTTATTGGCACTGGACTCTCCACAATTTATTTTTATGGAGTCTTTTATGTCAAGTGTCTCAAAGCTGGGCAGAGAGAAATAAACAGGCAGAGAGCACCTACGGTTTCTTCCAAGCTCACAGTCTTCATTGACTCACACTTAATAGTGTGAAGAATGACATCCAAAAATAAGCTGGCTTCAAGGCAGAGGCCTGCCCGCGGGTGCTGTGGAAGGATAATGTTGCTGAAGCAGTTATTTTATTTTATTTTATTTTTTCTGTCAATGTTTCTCGTTCTTAGTTATCTGTTCTTACAGGCCTCCAAGCCTGCGTTAGAAAACTGTGAACTTGAGCATGGGCCTTGGGAACTGTCCCGAGGTCCTTAGTCCAAGCTGTCCACTGGGATCCTCTCTGACTGTATCTGGAGACCTGAGCCTTGGTATGGGGGACTATTTGGCCAGTAAGTTCTTGCACTTGTAAGGGGTAGGTGGGCCCCACCTCAGCAGAGAACAGGCATTTGCCTGGGTCTCAGGGTTCATCCCAGAGCCAAGGACTGCAGACAGTGAGATTCTAGAACCAGCATTGCCCTGTGTTGGTCACTGCTGCTGCCCAGTGCTATGGTTTGAATGTCTGTCCCGCTCAAAACACATGTTGAAATTTGGTGCTATTGTGGCAGTGTCAGGAGATGAGACTTTTGGAGGGTGAGATTAATACTTTTACAGAGGGTGAGTTTGGTCCCCTTTTTGCCTTCATGCACTTCTGCCTTCCTCTGTGTGAGGGCATGATGTTCCTCCCTCTGTTGGACACAGCAAGAATGCCCTCACCAGATGCTGGCTCCTTGATTTTTGACTTCTTGGAGTACTAGAGAGTGAGACCAGGCATGCATTGGGGAGCAAGGGCCTGAGACTGCAGTGAGAAGTCCTGTGAGGGAGGCAATATTAGCAACTGGGTCTCTGACCTCTGCTTTCAGAATCACTGTGCAATGTATGAATATATCTGGCCTGGCGTCTGAGAGACATCCAGCCTTACCCCTAACAATACAGAAAGGGAGATTGCAGTGGGCTTGTTGCTCAGAAAGAAAGATAGTAAGAGACAGGAACAGTGAGTTCAGATACACTTGGAGAGTCTCGCCCCTATGGAAGTGTACACATTGAACCTCCTGTGAATGAAAGTTTGCTGAAAAGAAATTAGGAGGAAAGAGACTGTATTCCAGTGAATAGTGTGCCAACAAGGGTGACCCAGCCTTTGGAGTAAAAATGAAGATGTGTTCCAGAGGAAAAAGGCAAGGTTCAGGTTCTTTTTTTTTTTTTTTTTTTAACAGCAAAAGTTCCTGCCCAAGTTCCCAGTCAGGTCTATTTATGTAAAGGAAGGATTCAAACTTGCTTAGTACTGACTGGTCAATACAGCTGAGCTCTGATTGGCCAAGGTAACTGAAGTCTGAATGGTTGGTTCAGGTGAACTCTGAAATTTCCGAAGCTGAAAAGGTATGGGTTTCTAGGGAACTGCAATACCTGTGTGACCTCCAGTCAGCAAATGGCCCCTTGGCTGTTTTAAATGTGGGTCTAGGTAGCCGCTCGGAGCCCATCTTGGCTCTTTATGTTCACAGTTGTTCACACTCCTCTGAAAGAAGAGCAGCAGTTACTTCTGGGCACAGCGCTGAATGCTTCTAAACTTTGTCTCATTAAGCACTTGCAACTCCATGTCTCCTTTTTCACAAAAGGGAAACTGAGACAAAAGTTGGGCAGTAACTTGCTCCAGATCGTTAGCTATTCAGTAGAAAAGCAGGGACCTAAGCCTGGCTTGAGAATTTCCCTGTGTGACCGGTAATTGGTGAGACACAGGTATTTAAAGAGGCCTCCAGAGAATGGTAGTAATCCGTGATAGAGTCCTAAACTTAATAGTTAATTGAATTTTTTACTGATAAAAAGTTAGAAAGCCAAGAAGAGCTTCTGAGTCAGTGGCCTCTGGGAGTACTGTGTGGTTTATCAGGAAGTCTGGGAGAAATCAGACTTTCCACTCCCACCGAGTGTTCACTTAGACTCCACATAGAGATTTCTTTCTTTCTTTCTTTATTTTATTTCCCCACCTCGGTTTCCCAGAGTGCTAGGATTATAGGCATGAGCCCCCTGCCCAGCCTGGAATCTTGTTCTTTATTGAGGTATGGGGCAGATCTGGCAGGCTCCTTGTACCATATGGGTGAGGATAGTGTCATCTAGGTATTTGGGTGACTTGCTCTTACCCACAGTTGGAATAAATTGTATGCCAGGGTTGATTTATACTGGCTTACAATAACCAATTGTTAAAATTTCAGAAATTTTGAGAGCTCTTTGTTAAACTTGTCATTAAAATATAAATTTGCAGCCCAGGTGCCTTGGCTCACTCCTGTAATACTAGCATTTTTTAAGAGAAGTTAGAATCGGTTTTATTTTATTTTTGGGGATTCATTGAGGGTACAAGAAACCAGGTTACACTGACTGCATTTGTTAGGTAAAGTCCCTTTTGTTAGGTAAGTGCCCCCCAAAGGTGTGTCACACACTGAGACCTCACCCCTCCCTCTTTCCCTCTCTCTGCTCTTCCTTTCCCTCACCCCCCTCTCTCCTTCTCTCTCTCTCTGCTGTCCTCTCCCCTCACTCCCTACCATGAACTAGGTCGTTAATTGCTCTCATATCAAAATTGAATACATAGGCTTCATGCTTCTCCATTCTTGTGATGTGTTACTAAGAATAATGTGTTCCACTTCCATCCAGGTTAATACAAAGGATGTAAAGTCTCCATGTATTTTTAATGGCTGAATAGTAATCCATCGTATATATATGCCACAGCTTGTTAATCCATTCCTGGGTTGGTGGGCATTTAGACTGTTTCCACATTTTGGCAATTGCAAATTGAGCATGCAGAGATTTCTTCATGCTATGAGTGGGAAATCTTCCCTCTGTGTTCTATGTGGGAACACAACAGTAGCTAAGACATTTCCATTCTGTCATGCTGCTTATGTTTTGGAAATGGTGACCATGTGCAGAATCCTGATGTTAGGTACATCAGAAACATGAGAAAACTACAGAAACATCAGAGTTTGTCCATTTTGAAGGGAGATTCCTACTTCAGGGTATGTGGAGGATTCCTTGGCCGCTGCCTGATGGAGAGGAGGCATCTTTCACGAGTGACTAACAGATCAGGTAGCTGACCTATCCTGCCTGGACAGAGGGTGGCTGGTGTCACTCCACCCGGTTCAACATAGGCAAGTGGTTGTCTGTTTGGACCAGCACTGAGGGATGGGGGATAAGGGAGGCAGGTCTGGTCATACCTTCAAGGAAATTGGATTCAGCGAAGTGGCTCTGATCAGGAACAAATAGATAGAGATGGGCTCATCAAGATAAAAAGATTCTGGCTTCACATTTTGAGGCAATTCTACATCTTAAATTCCCTTTACACTAATCACCCTCACGGAAACTTAATTGACATAGTATATAACTGATCTCACATTTCGGAACAGGTTATAAATAAGCTTTTGTACTAGTCTAGCTGCCCCCCTGTGATACTGCAAGCTGACTGCTTATCCCGTCCCTTTGGGGACGCAGTAGGGGGCTTAGGGACAGTTATGGGGCAGGCAACCACTCCTGGAGAGCACAACACTCAGTGGTTCAGAGTACAGACATGACTGGCCGCTGTTGGCAGTCCAAGTCTGGCCCTTTTGCAGGACTGTGGACCGGCGGCGGCAGGGAGTTTACCACAGGATCCCAGTGCGCAGGTTCACAGATGCAGCTGGGATTGGACAGCGAGGAGGCCCCACCCCCACCCCAGGGCTCCGGGACAAACCCAACCGTAGAGGCAGCTGGGGGTGGGGCAGTTGGGGTCCCTGGCGGACAGGCCCAGGTAAGGGATGGCTGGGGCCAGACCGGCAAGGGGAAGTGGTGGATTAGGGGAGGCTGCTGCACTGGCCTGGGGAGAAGGTGAATCTTGGCCCCCTCAGAGGGCAGGACCCTGAAGAGGCAGAAGCCTGTATGTGTGTGGGCCCAAATGCGTGGTTTGTGGTCTAGACCCTGGAGGGCTGCGTGGGTGGGCCTGGGCGGAGTGAGACCAGAGTCAGCTCAAGATGGAGGGGCGGACTCAGCTCCGAGCAGTGTGATGCCCACCTGCACTGTGAAATGCATCAGGGTGCCAGTATATGACAGGTTTGGACAGGGAATGCTTTGGCTCTGGGGTGAAGAAAAGCCTTGAACTCTTGTTGAGGAGCACAGATCTGGTATGATTGGTAAGAAGCTACGATCTGGTACTAACATGTGGTCTCTGGAGGTTTGGTGACCAAGAACTTCATTCTGACTCAAGGGCCAGAAGGAAATGAGGGACCTACAGAGATACAACATTAATCGTCAGTTCATCCAACAATTCTTTTTGAATACATCGTGTGTGCCAGCCATTGTTCTAGAAGCTGAGAATATGGATGAACGAGATAGGCAAGGTCTCATGCTCTCATGGCTGAGTCCTTGACTCGGGAAGACTGTACAGGGGGAGGTATGTTTCATTTTTGGAAGTTGGGGAACTTCCAATATTTATAGTACACACACAACATATATTTTGAATATGTTAGGTTTGTGATACGTAGTTGTTTTTTCCCTAATGTACAGCATAAACGCAGCATAGTAGAAAAGAATTTTACAGTGAACTCTGTGCACCCACCCCCTAGAATGTACCATTAATATTTAGCTATGCTTATTTATTTCACAGTATCTATTCAACTATCTGTCCTCTATTTAATGATTGAATAAATCATTATTTTTTTGTTGTGGTAAAATACATATAGTATTAATAACATATATCACCTGGTAGATTTTTAAGTTGAGATATCAAGTAGGCTGTTAGAAAGTTGAATCTGAAGCCCTACGGGATGTCAGGGCTAGTGTTAACCTTTGGAACCCTCACCTTATAGATACCATTTAAACTAGGCTGGGCAGAGGGTCGGGGAGGGGGGAGCCAAAAACTGGAGGGGTGATGGTTAACCATGTTGAATGCTACTGTGTAAGATGGTTTTGCAAGGAGGATTTTAGTCATTTTAACAAAAGCAACCTTATTGGAGGGGGCTTGAGGGTGGAGTGGAATTTTTTGAGATGGAAGAAACTAGAATATGTTTACATGCCGTGTTATTGAACTTGTAGAAAGGGAGAAGTGGTGTAGATGATAGAGGGGAACATTGCAGGGGAGAGTCTTTGATGCATAAGAAAGAAGAAAACTGCAAAACTGGTGGGTGGGTAGCTGGGTTTGAAATGAGCAGTACTACTTACTCTGGTACCACTAGAGAGAAAGCTGAGATAATTGGTGCAGACGGAGGAAGGTGGCTGAAGGAGGGTCTATATAGGCAGTTAGTGGCCGAGAGGGGGGCAGCAGGGGAAAGGAAAAGAGGTGTCAGAACTTGGAGGAGAGACTAATGACGTATTTCTAGAGGGTGGGGAAATGAAGTGACTAGGGAAATGGAGTTGAATACCCAGGCAGTGTTGAGTGCACTCTTGAGCTATACAGTCAAGAGTTTAAAGTGAGACAGCCAGTGTGTTCATGTGATTTTCAGTGGAAATGTTCAACCTTCCAAGGCTTCTCTTTTTTGGAAGATTTTGTATTAAATGAGGTTTAAATGAGAATTAAATGAGGTTGTGCATGAAAAACACTTAATAGAGTGCCAGTCACATGAGGAATGTTACCTCTTTGTAGTAGGATTCTCAGTTGTTTTTTCTTACCTGTTTATACACGTGTCTGAGGAGGGCTGACGTTTACCACCTGACAGGATCTTTTGCAGCATGTTCTTTGGTAGAACCACAGTCAGCTGAGGTTTGCAGCTATTCAGAATTCTGACTTCTGGTACGGTTACATTTATACAGCTAGATGACTAAGGTGTTTGCTTTTTTTAATTTTTCCACATTTATTTATTTATTTACTTATTTCAAATTAATATGAAGGTAAAAACTTTTAGGTTACATTGTTTTCATTTCATTTCTTTTTTATTTTTATTAAATCATAGCTGT
>NW_003852612.1:594389-595540 GCF_000181295.1 Otolemur garnettii | reverse complement strand
ATGAAGGAGGTAAAGTCTCCATCTTTCTTTATGGCTGCATAGTATTCCATGGTATACATATACCACAATTTATTGATCCATTCATGTGTCTATGGGCACTTGGGCTTCTTCCATGACTTAGCAATTATGAATTGGGCTGCAACAAACATTCTGGTACAAATATCTTTATTGTAGTGTGATTTTTGGTCTTCTCCAAAAAGTAGAGGAATTATAGGATCAAATGGCAGGTCTATTTTTAGTTCTCTAAGTGTTCTCCAAATGACTTTCCAAAAGGGACAGATTAGTTGGCAATCCCATCAGCAGTGCAAAAGTGTTCCCTTTTCTCCATAACCATGCCAGCATCTGTGATTTTGTGATATGGGCTAATCTTACTTGTGTTATATGATATCTCAAAGTAGTTTTGATTTGCATTTCTATGGTGATTAAGGATGGTGTGCATTTTTTCATATATCTGTAGGCCATGTGTCTGTCCTCTTCAGAGAAGTTTCTCTTCAAGTCCCTTGCCCACCCTGAGATGGGATCACTTGTTCTCTTCTTGCTAAAACATTTGAGTTCTCTGTGGATTCTGGTTATTAAACCTTTGTCGGAGACATAACCAGCAAATATCTTCTCCCATTATGAGGGCTGTCTGCCTGCTTTACTATGTTGTTGTCTGTGCAGAAGCTTTTTAATTTGATGAGGTCCCAGTAGTGTATTTTTGATGTTGCTTCAATTGCATAGGGTCTCCTATTCATAAAATATTGGCCCAGGCCGATATCTTCAAGAGTTTTCCTTACACTTTCTTCTAGTATTTTTATAGTTTCATGTCTTAAATGTAAATCTTTAATCCAGTGAGAGTCTATCTTAGTGGTGAAAGGTGTGGATCCAGTTCTATTCTTCTGCAGGTTGCCAGCCAGTTCATTCAGCACCATTTGTTAAATAGGGAATCTTTTCCCCACTCAATGTTTTGAATTGGCTTGTCAAAGATCATATAGTGGTAAGCAGCTGGGTTCATCTCTTGGTTCTCTATTCTGCTCCATACATCTGCCTCTCTGTTTTTGTGCCAGTTCCATGCTGTTTTGATCACTATGGATTTATAGTATAGTCTGATGTCTGGTAGCGTGATTCCTCCTGCTTTGTTTTTATTTCTGAGTAATGTCTTGGTGATTTGA
>NW_003852612.1:577725-591405 GCF_000181295.1 Otolemur garnettii | reverse complement strand
CCTGGGGGATGTCTTATTTGAGTTGAGTCGTGCTGGTGTTCTGAAGCTGTCTGCTATGTGAATTTCAGGATCTCTTGGTATATCTCGACAATTTCTTTCATAATTTCACGAAGAAGAGCCTCTGTGTTTTGTGAAGCAACTTCGTCACCTTCAGGGATTTTAATAAGGTGGATATTAGCTTTTTTTGAATTATCCCAGAGCTCTCTGAGAGAATGATTTGTTTTTGCTTTCCATTTCTGTTCCTCTTTGGGTGCTTGGGCACATTCAAAAGCTTCGTCTTCAATGTCTGAGATCTTTTCTTCTGCCTGCTGCATTCTACTACCAAGGGATTCTACTGTATTTTTCAGATCTTTGAGGGCTGCAATCTCTTGCCTCAATGTTTCAAAATCTGTGGTGATTTTGTCTTTGAATTCGTTGAAATCTTGAGTGAACTTTTGGGATGCTCTTTGAATTTCTAATTTTATCTTTGCCTCTATTCTATTAATCTTATTTGCAATCCAAATTCTGAATTTGATTTCTGACATCTCATCTCACCATCTGCTTATGAAGGGGATCTTCAGTTGCATCTGTCACATCCTTTCTTGGGGGGGGGTGTTGATCTACTCTGGTTATTCGTATTACTGGAGTTTTTCTGCTGATTCCACCCCACGATTATTTTTACCCTGTTTTGCTTTTCCCCTTGAGTTTTGTCAAGGACCTATATGGTGTTACGGCCTGAGAGACTGGGGATCTGCTTGGGTGGTGGGGCTAAGTGGCTTTGTCTTATTTTCAGCTGGTCTCTGTCCTACTCTAGTGAATTAGTTACTCTTGGTTGAAGTCTCAGCTGTGGAGAAATACCAGCAATTAAGTTGCTCCCCCCACTCCAAAGAACAATTGGGCAAGGAAAATCAAACCTTCCCTCAACCATATACTCAGGGTGCTACTTTGGATAGTCCTTTGGTGATTTGCCTGGTTCAAGGGGTCCAAATTGGTTGTCCCAGTCAGCACTGGTCTCAGCTGGGAGAGTTCAAGAAATCTCCAGCAAGTAGTTAGGAGGGGTCTGCTGGCAGCTCAGATATGACTTGCTCCAGTGCTCCGTGAGGGCAAAAGGAACCACCCAGCAAATCAATTAGTCTGGAAGGTTGATGCCTCCTTCCCCACCTTGTACCAAGTCACTGGTAATCCCATAGGGCTGTGACCCAGTTCACTCCAGTGAGCAACTGCTCCCGGGGTTTACAACTGCCAGAGCTACCAGGAGATCTGAGTTTGGCAGGGGGGCCTTGAGTGTTTAATTTAGGCTGGGGAAGTTCACTCAGTTCCAGCCCCATGCCTAGTTGATGTTGCTGGGAGAACAGGACAGAGCCACTTCACAGAATTTGTTTCTGTCCCGCCTAAATTTCTCAGCAGGTCAGACACTGCTAGAGCTGATAAAAAACTCAGCCCTGGGTGGCAAGCAATTAGAGTTTACACTCAGGTATGAATTCCAGCCTCTGCCTGCCTACTGCCTTTGTTTCAGCTACATTCCCCTGAGGGCTAGGTGCTATTATGATGTCTTTACTCATAGAACTTCCCAAGTCTGTTCCACCAGTGCTTGCTGCTTGGAGCCTCTCATTGCCCAGGGAGACAGGGCATGCCTATCTGGAATGGCCTCAGGGATGTGAGCCTTTCCCACTGCTGTGGCTGCTGCACTGTAGCTCTAGTATGGCTTCCTCTCAGCTGATGGTCCTCTCCTTGCTCCTGTGCCACAGAATCAGCACAGACCAGCACCAGCCCTTTCCCCCTCCACTCCTCTCAAGGAAATGCCCAAGAATCTGGACTCCATGAGTGACAAACCTCCAGACCTTAGGGTGAGAGTTGGGGGGGGGGAATCCTGGGAGTTCAGAGTTGCAGGTAAAGAATATATACAGTTTTATACAGTTTTACAGTTTTATGCCTGGCAGGAGGGTGCCGTGGCATACCAGCAGGGGTAGGAGGTCCAGTTTTTAGGGGGTCTCTCCCATGGGTTAGAGTGGGAGGATGTTTGAACTCTGCTCTCTTGTTTGTATGGTGTAAACTGAGAGCCCTTCTTGTGGAGGAGGGGACTCCTGTCCACTTGGTGGTGGATTTTGTACCTTTTGATTGTATTTTCAGGGTCATAGCTCACCTCAGTAAGGTTGAAGTGCATTCTTCAATCTCTCTTGGCTCAGCTCCAAACCATCAGCTCACTTGCCAAACTTCTGTCCTTTAAGTCTTCTTCTGGATGGGAGCCTCTGTAGAAAGCTGGCTGCAGTCTGCCATCTTGCCCTATTTGTCTTTTAAGGTAAGATGGGCTTCTTGTATGCAACAGATATCTGGCCTGAGTTTTTGTATCCAGTCACCCAGGCTGTGCCTCTTTAGAGGGCAGTTTAAGCCATTCACATTTATTGAGAATATTGATAAGCCTGGTATAATTTTGGGTATTGAGTTTAAGTCCAGTGGACATCTTTAATCCTTTTGCCACTGTGGAAATTGGAATTTGATCAAAATTTTCTGTGTTAGTTTACTTATGTGGTGGAGGATTGTGCTGGTCCTTGTGGAGGATATGTCTGAGAATATCCTGGAGGGCTGGTTTAGTTATAGCAAATTTCTTCAATGTGTGAATGTCATTAAAATATTTAATTTCTCCATCATAAATGAAACTCAGTTTAGCTGGATACAGGATCCTGGGTTGAAAGTTATTTTGTTTTAGGAGATTAAAAGTCAATGACCACCCTCTTCTAGCCTGAAAGGTTTCAGCAGAGAGATCTGCAGTTATTCTAATATTCTTCCCCTTGTAAGTTATGGTTCTCTTATGTTTAGCTGCTTTCAGAATTTTCTCTTTCATATTAACTTTAGTGAAGTTAATTATGATGTGCCTGGGGGATGTCTTATTCGGGTTGAGTCATGCCGGGGTTCTGAAACTGTCTGCTATCTGAATTTCCGGATCTCTTGGCATGTCTAAAAAGTTCGCTTTCATAATTTCACGAAGAAGACCCTCTGTGTTTTGTGAAGCAACTTCATCACTTTCAAGGATTCCTATTAGAAATATTAGTTTTTTTCAAATTATCCCAGAGCTCTCTGCAAGAGTGATCCGTTTTTGCTCTCCATTTCTCTTCATCCTTAAGTGCTTGGGCATGTTCAGAAGCTTTGTCTTCAATGTCAGAGATCTTTTCTTCTGCCTGCTCCATTCTGTTACTGAGGGATTCTACTGTATTTTTCAGATCTTTGAGGGCTGGAACCTCTTGCCTCAGTGTTTCATAATCTTTGGTCATTTTATCTTTGAAATCATTGAATTCTTGAGATAGCTTTTGAATAGTTTGAAATTCTAAATCCCTCCTTTCCTCCAATCTGTCAATCTTATTTGCTATCCAGATTCTGAACTCGGTATCTGTCATCTTAGTCATCTGTTTATGGATGAGATCTTCAATTGCATCTTCCCCTTTCTTCCTTGGGGGGAGTTGATCTACTCTAATTTTTCAGGTTACCAGAATTTTTCATCTGATTCCATCCCATGCTGAATTTGCACCATTTGAAGACTGTCCTCAAACTGTTCTGCCAGTGGCTGCAACCAGAGAAGATGCTGGCTTCCTCTGGTTGTCCAGAGACACAGAGTGTACCTGCCTGGAGAAGCCTCAGGGGTGTGAGCCTTATTGTTCCCACTGCTGCAGCTTTTGCTGTTCACCTTGGGGTACCACTGCTCCAATGTGGTTCCCGCTCAACTGCCATCCTCTCACAGATCTTGGCTGCCGGGCCTTGAGTCCCGGGAATGCAGCTGGATCAGTCCTCAGTGTGTGCTGCTGGGGTTTCTGGGGTGGCAGAGGGCAACTGGCAGCCTTGCAGGGAATGTGGGGCTGGGCTTGTCCTTGGTGCATTCTGCTGGGGTTTATGGAGTGGGGGGGCTGGGGGTAACCAGCAGCCTCACGGGGAATGCAGGGCTGGGTCAGTCCTTGGTGCATTCTGCTGGGGTTTTGGGGGGGGGCTAGGGGGGCAACCAGCAGCTTTGTGGAAACACAGGGCTGGGTCAGTCCTTGGTGCACTTCTCTGGGATTTCTGGGGGTGGGGTGGATGGTAACCGTCAGCCCCATGGGGAACACAGGGCTGGGTCAGTCCTTGTTGTGCACCAGCCAGGGTTTCCCGGTGGGTGGGAGAGCAAGTGGCAGCCCCATGGGGCAGTTCTCAGGGTGCAGGGCCCTTGGTCTCGCAGGGGTGGAGGGACGCTGCTCTTGGGTCTCCTCTCACTGTCTCTGCAGGCAAGGGGAAGGTTGGACTGGAAATTCAAAATGGCAGTGAGAATGTTAGTTCTATTTTGCTGCCTGGCAAGAGGATATTTGGAGTCACTGAAGTCCCTCCAGGGGAGTAGACCCCACTGTCTGTAGCTCTCACCTGTGGGGTGAGATAATAGGTCCTCAGTTTATGGCTCTCCTATAGAAAACTCACAGGGGCAGATGGAAAGAAACCAAAGAGAAAAGCACAACTTTCTTGGGGGAGGGGATGAACACTTTTCCTATGGGATGTATTATGTACCTGTAGATTGCTTTCTAGGAGTCACAGCTTACCTCAGCAGAGGTGTCATGCAGATATCACTCTTCTCTCTCCACTGGGCTCCTAGTCTTCAACTTTGTTGGGTGTTTTCTGGACTTTATCCTTCCCTCTGAGTGGGAGCTTCTGTTGGAGGCTGGTACCAGTTGGGCATCTTGCCCCCACTCCCTTGTTTTCATTTCTAAGGTAAAGTCCAAATTGTAGTTGAGCCCTTCACTCAGGGGGTGTGCTGTAAACCCTCACACTGTGCAAATTAGCTGAGAAGCCAGCAACCCCCCCTCCCTTATCTTCCCTCTGCTTTCCCTTGTCTCCTCTCCCACTTGTTAGACTATATGTTTTTTCATTTGTGAGGGTGTGTAGTTGTCTGTATATTAGTTTCATATTGGTATTGAGTACACTGGATTTTTTTTTTCTCTATTCATGAGATACTTTACTAAGAAGAATGTGCTTCAACTCCATTTAGGTAAATATAAAGGATGTAAAGTCTCCATCATTTCTATGGCCGAATAGTACTTCATGGTATACATATGCCACAGTTTATTAATCCATTCATGGGTTGATGGGCATTTGGGTTGCTTCCATAACCTGGAAATTGTGAATTGAGCTGAAATAAACATTCTGGTGCAAATGTCTTTGTGGTAAAATGATTTTTGTTCTTCTGGGTAGATACCTAATAATGGAATTGCGGGATCAGATGGAAGGTCAACTTTTAGTTCTTTAAGAATTCACCATATTTCTTTCCATAAAACATATATGAATTTGCAATTCCACCATCAGTGTAGAATTGTTCCCTTCTCTCCACATCCATGCCAGCATCTGCAGATTTGGGACCTTGTGATGTGGGCTAATCTTACTGGAGTTAGGTAATATCTCAGAGTGGTTTTGATTTTCATTTCTCTGATGATTAAAGATTATGAGCATTTTTTCATGTGTTTGTTGACAGTTCACCTACCATCTTCAGAGAAGTATCTGTTCAAGTCTCTTGCCAACTTATAAATGGAGTTGTTTAGTCTTTTCTTGTTGATTAATTTGAGTTCTCTGTAGATTCTAGTTATCAACTGTTTGTCAGGTTCATAGCACGCAAAAATCTTCTCCCATTCCAAAGCCTGTTTTTTTTGGTTGTTGTACCCTTAGTAGTGCAAAAGCTTTTTAGCTTGATCAAATCCCAGTTATTTATTTTTGGTGTTCCAGCAATTGCCACAGGGATCTTCTTCATAAAATCTTTTACCAGGCCAATATTGTCAAGGGTTTCCACCACATTCTCTTCTAGAATTTTTGTTTTGTGTCCATTTAAATCTTTTATCCAGTGAGAGTTAATTTTATCAATGATAAGAGGTGCTTTTCAGTTTCAGTCTTTTTCATGTGGCTAACAGTTCTCCCAGCACCATTTATTAAATAAGGTTTCGTTCCCCCAGTGCATGCTTTTGTTTGGTTTATCAAAGATCATATGGTGATATGTGGCTGGGTTTATCTCTAGATTCTCTATTCTTTTCCATAAATTTATATCTGTTTTTGTGCCAGTACCATGCTGTTTTGATCACTATCGACTTGCAGTATAACCTAAAGTCTGATAATGTGATGCCTCCAGATTTGTTTTTATTTCTAAAAATTGTATTACCTATTTGTAATCTTTTCTGGTTCCATATGAAATGAGGTACTATTTTTTAAAAGTTCTTCAAAGTATAACATTGGTGCTTTGATGAGGATTGCATTAAATTTGTATATTGCTTTGGGTAGTATGGACATTTTAATGATGTTTATTCTTCCCAGCCCAAGCATGGCATGTTCTTCCATTTTTAACATCTTCTGCTATTTATTTTCTCAGGGTTTGTTTCATAGTCCTCTTTATAGAGATCTTTCCCATCCTTTGTTAAATCTATTCCCAAGTATTTCATCTTCTTTGGAGCTACTGTGAAGGTATAGAGTCTTTGATTTTATTCTCAGCTTGACTATTATTGGTATATATGAAGGTTACTGATTAGTGGGCACTGATTTTGTATCCCAAGATGCTACAATATTCCTTGATCACTTCTAAGAGTTATGTAGTTGAGTCCCTGGGGTTTTCCAGGTATAAGATCATATCATCTGTGAAGAATGAGAGTTTAATCTCCTATGACCCCATTTGGATACCTTTGAATGTCTTCTTTTGCCTGATTGCGAGGGCTAAGACTTCCATTACTATGTTGATAGCACTGCAGACAATGGGCATCCTTGTCTAGTTCTGAATCTGAGTGGAAATGTTTTCAATTTTACTCCATTCAATATGATATTGGCTGTGGGTTTGCTGTGGGTGGCCTATATCAGTTTAAGAAATGACTTAAGTCACTATTTTCTTAAGTGTTCTGATCATGAAAGGATGCTGGATATTGTCAAAACCTTTTCTGCATCAATTGAGAAAATCATATGAACTTTAAAAAAAAATTTTATGTGGTAAATTACATTTATGGATTTACATATATTGAACCAACCTTGCATCTCTGGGATAAAACCTTCTTGATCATGATGTATAACTTTTTAAATGTGTCACTGTATTTTGTTTGCTAGGATCTTATTGAATATTTTGATATCAATATTCATTAATAATATAGGCCTGTAGTTTTCTCTCTCTTTTTTTTTTGGTTGGGTCCTTTCCTGGTTTTGGAATCAGGGTGATATTTGCTTCATAGAATGCATTGGGGAGGATTCTTTCCTTCTCTGTGTTTTGGAATAGGTTATGCAATATAGGTACTAGTTCCTCTTTGAAGGTTTGGTAGAATTCTAACATAAAAGTCAAGGCTTCTCTTTTTTTGCAAGATTTTTTATTGATGAATTTCAATGCTTGATATAGGTCTGTTCAAAATTTTTAATTTTTTCTGGTTGAGTTTGGGAAGGTGGTGTGATTCCAGGTGTTGGTCCATCTTCTCTACATTTTCATATTTTGGGTCATAGGGTTTTTTATAGTAATTATTGAGGATATTTTGTATTGCTCTGGTATCTGTTTCCCCTTTATCCTTTCTGATTGAAGTTATTAGAGCTCTTACTCTTCCATTTCTGGTAAGTCTGGCCAAGGGTTTCTCAATTTTATTAATCTTTTCAAAGAACCAACTTTTTTTTTTTTTTTCTGATCTTTCATGATTATTTTATTTTCAATTTCATTTAATTCTGCTCTAATTTTGGTTATTTCTTTTCTGGTTTGGGAGTTGTATTATTTTTCATTTTCCAGTTGCTTGAGATGGCTTATTAGGTTGTTGACTTGGTTTCTTTCTGTTTTCTTGATGAAGGCATCTAATGCTATAAATTTTCCTATTCAGACTGCCTTAGCAGTATCCCACAGTTTTTTTATAGTTTGTGACTTCATTGTCATTTTGTTCAAGAAATTTAATGATTTCCTTCTTAATCTTATCTTTAACCCAGTTTTGTTCACCATAATTTTCTTTAGTTTCTGTGACCTTATTTGGGTATGAAGATTTCTGTTGCTGTTGAATTTAACTTTTATTCCATGATGGCTCAGGAGGCTAGAAGAAATAATTTCTATTCTTTTGAATTTGTTGTGGTTAGCCTTGTGTCTTAAGATATGATCAAGTTTGGAGGATGATCTGTGGGCTGATGAGAAGAGTGTGAATTCAGTTTTGGGGGGATAAAATGTTCCAAATATGTCCATTTGTTCTTAGATTGCATTTAAGTTCATTATTTCTTATTTAGTTTCTTCTTGGAAGATCTGTCTAGTACCGCCAAAGGGGTTTAAAAACCTCTAGCTATTATGGTGCAGGAATAGGCAAATTTATAGCATTATATGCCTTCATCAAAAAAACAAAAAGAGAGCAAGATCATTTAGGGCTTGTTTTATGAATTGAGGAGCATTCGGGTTGGGTATGTAAATGTTAGTTATTGTAATCTCTTAATGTTATGCACTTTCCTTCACCAAAATGTAGTGCCCATTCTTATCTTTACTTATTTTTATTGGTTTAAATCCAATTGTACCTGCAAATAAGATTGCAACCCCTGCTTTTTTCTGATTTCTATTTGCCTGGATTATTGTTTGCCATCCCTTTACCCTGAGTCTTGTTTTATCCTTTGAGGTTAGGTGTGTTTCTTGCAGACAGTAGATATTGGGCCTGAACTTTTGTATCCAGTCAGCCAGCTTGTGCCTCTTTAGAGGGGAATTCAAGCTGTTCACATTTATTCAGAAAATAGGTAGGGTAGAATTTTGATCATCTTGTTTTTCAGAGGTCCAGAGCTTATTTTTAACCCTTGTCATCATCATGCTGGTTATTATGAGTAATGAGTCTGAGTACTTCCTGTCGAGCTGGTCTGGTTATGGCAGATTTCCTCAACATTTGCATGTTGGTAAAATATTTGATTTCTCTATCACAAATGAAAATTCAATCTTGCAGGATATAGAATCCTGGGCTGAAAATGGGTTAAAGGCCAATGACCATCCTCTCTGGCTTGAGATGTATTAGCTGAAAGATCTGTTGTCATCCTGATCATTTTCCCTCTGTAAACAAGCCTTTTTTAATGCCTGGCTGCTTCAGGATTTTCTTCTTTATTTTCACTTTGGCAAAGTTAATTACTATGTGTCCAGTGGTTCTCAACATTCCTAATGCAGGCTCTTTAATACAGTTCCTATGGGTCGCAACCCATAGGTTGAGAACCACTGGTCTAGAAGATGCTTTGTTTGGATTCAGTCATTCTGGAGTTCTGAAACTTTACTATATGAATTTCTGCGTTTCTCACAATGCTTGAGAAATTTTCTGGTGTGTTGTCTTGGAGTAGAGCATCAGTGCCTTTAGGGCCAACCTCTTCTCTTTCAGGAATCTCTGCAATTCAGATGTTTGATCTTCTGGAACTCTCTCAGGGAGTATCTGTTTTTGTTCTCCATTTTTTTTCTGCCTCTTTGAATCATTGGGATAGTTCAAAAGTCTTGCCTTCAATTTCTGAAATTCTTTCTTCTCCATCTTCTACTCTATTACTAAGGCTCTCTAATGTGTTTTGAAGCTCCTTGAATGCCTTTTGCAATCCCTTAAGCTCTGCTGTATCTCCCCTCATTATGTATATATCCTCGGTGACTTTGTCTTTAAATTCATTAATTTTCTTGGGAAAACTTTTGGACAATTTTTTGGATTTTTATTTCCATTTTCTCCTTAATTCCAATCATTATTTCCCCCCTGATGTTCTGAATTCTATTTCTGAAATTTCAGCAATTTCTTTATGGATGTTATTTTCTGCTATATATCCCTTGTAATCTCATGGGGGAGTTGTTCTGCTCTGACTTTTCACATTGCCAGAATTCTTCTCTGACTCCTCTCCATAAGTATTTTCAGCTGTTTTTTAGTATACTTTTTTAGTTAAAATTATATTTTGTCCCTGAATAGTTATTGAGAGATAATATAATTTGGGACCCTTAGGATATACTCTATAGACCTATTTGTCAACTAAAACTGGCAAGGTGAGACTGGATCTGAAGGCCATCAGAACTGGAGCTAACCACTCCTTCACCAATGAACTAGGGCTTGTGCTTGTGGCTTGTGGTCTTTTCCCTACAGCCTCATAAAGCTCCCTTTTAGGGCTGCAGTGAGATTTTTTGAGAGCCAGCTTGGTAAGATAGTGTAACCTGGTTCTGTCTTGGTATCTGCCTGCCTACAACCCAATTCAAAGGAGTCACAGTATTTTGTTGGAACTTTTGCTGCCAAAGATGTGAATAGTTGTGGCCCTATACCTCTACCAGTTACAGCTGGGGGTGGGGAATTTGCAGACAGACTTGCTGGTTCTGTCTCTTTGTGCTCCACCCCTTGCCCCCCACTGCCAACAATGTCAAGGGGTGAAACTGCCACCCAGCCAGTGGCCACCAGAGAACAAGAATCTGTTGACAATTTTGACCAAGAGTTTCAGTTAAAGTCATTGAGGCATTGTGAGAAATATCCACTCAAACAAGTTCAGAGATCTCCAGGTGGCTGGATAAAAAGAATCCACAGACAATTCTGACTTCCAGTTTAACTCTCTCAGGCAGTGTGAGCAACACCCATGGAAACAAGTTCAGAGGGCTGCCAAGGGTTGCTGGGCACAGACACAAGGCAAGCACTCTCCAGGAGCCTGGGAAAAGGTCTCCTCTATCAGGAATGGGAGCCAGGAAAGACCATACCTCCCAATGCCAAAATTAGAACTGCAGCATTGCTGTTTTCTTTCTGAGCAGGAACTAGGCAAGTTGGTTCAGTGGATCACACAATGCAGATGCCTCTTGAAGAACTGACCAAACATTCCAGCCTCTATAGGGGGCAGTCAGTCAGGCAACCAGAGAGGGAAGGGTGGTTTGTGGACTCAGGACTGCAGAGAGGATATTTGTTCATTTTTGCACCAGGAAGGATAGGGACTGGACTCAGGTGGAAATTCCTAAGTACAGGAGAACTGGGACCTCATGGCTTCCTCTTTTAGGGTAAGGTGAGAGGTCCTTTGTTTCCTGTTCATGCTCAGAAAGCCACTCCTGGTTGGGTTAGGGGGTCTCCCATTCCTTTGGCAACAGATGCCTTTGGATTAACCATTCTATGCCTAATCATAGTTCTTCTATGTCCTTACTGTTCTTCCTCTTTCTTAGCCTTTAGTTTGTCTTGGTAGGGATGATGTGTAGCTTATTTCTTCTCCTTGTGCTCAGCTCCCCAATTTCAATTTCTCTAAGTTCACTTCAGTCCAACTTTTCACCCTCTAGTTAGTCATCTTGTCCCTCTGGTGTTTGCTTTTTTGAGCCTTTGTCCTGAACTTGTGGGCTAGTAATTGGTCACCATGAGAATTCTTAAGTTTTTGTGAAAATCTTTTATTACTGCATTTCATATTAGATCTGATATGCTGGTAAGATACAGATATAGAATCTAATGTCACCAGGGAAAATAGACCCTCATTTTTTTCCTGACCACTTGGGCTGTATTAAGATGAAAAATCATAATGGCTGACATTGACAGGGCTCTTAAGAGTGCTAAGCATTTTCTAAGCCCGTCACGTGCAGGATCTTGTTTAATCCTCACTTCATCCCTACTTGGCAGCTACTATTATTATCCCTATTTTTTCAGATGCAAGAATAAGCTGCAAGAGAGGTTGAGTAATTTGCTCCTTTGACTCTGATGTGCAGTTAGCATGGAATATTATTAGCACAAATTAGTGCTTTTCAGCTCTCTGTTTTAGAATCACCTTTCAGTCAGCTTTTTAAAAAAAATACTGATGCTCTAGAGTGACCCTAGGGATACTTATTTAATTGGCCTGGATGAGATCTATAAAGATACTGGTCTATCATATCCTTGATTTTGGTATCAGTGTTAATGGTGGTCTCATCAAACTACTTAGGAATTGTTTTCCATTTTCTAGAACATTTTGTGTAGAATTGCTATTCTTAAAGGTTTGGTAAAATTCAGCAGGGAGCCATCTAGGCCTAACTGGCAGGGATGCCCAACCTTTTTTTTTTTTTCCTGTGACACATTGGAAAAATAAGAGTTGTCTTGAGCCACACGTTAAATACATAAACACTAATGAAAGCTGATTAGCAGGGGAAAGAAAAGGTCTATGCATACTTTTCATAATATTTAACATCACAGATAAGCAAAAAAAGTCTTCACAAAATCAGCATGTGGCCCAAAAGCTGTAGGCTGGACACTCCTGGTAGTTTCCTTGTGTTGGTTTTATACTTTGGGTTCAAGTTTTTAAAACTACATATGGCTATTCAGTTTATACATGCTACTCAGTTCTTTGAGTGAGCTGTAATACCTTTTGTTTTTTTTAAGAACTTTCTCCTTTTCATCTGTGTTATCAAATTTGACATGTAGTTGCTTATAATACTTGCTTATTCTTTTAATGGCTGTAATACTAGGATTTGTAGTGAAGTCCCATTTTTTATTTCATTCCTGATTTTTGTTATGTGTGTATTCCATCTTCTCTTCCTTTCTTCTATCTTTCCTCCTTTCCTTCTTCTCTCCCTGGCTCCTCTATCTCTCTCTTTCTCTCTTTCCTTCTTACTACTTTTCTTCTTTTCAATAGTCTGTCTAGAGCTGCACTGCCCAATACAGTTATCCCTAACCACATGTGGCTATTTAAATTTAAATTAACTTATGTAAAGTAAAAATAGAAATTGAGTTCTCTGGTCATACTGATCATATTTTAAGTACTAAGAAGTCACAAATGACTACCGTATCAGATAGTATAGTTATAAAATATTTTAACATGAGGCAGTTCTTTTGGGCCTTGCTGATCTAGAGATTAGTCATTTTTCTTAATGTTTTCAATGATTTGCTTTTGGCCCCATTGATTTTTCTTTGTTATTTTTCCATCTTCCATTTAATTGAATTTTGCTCTTTATTCATTATTTCCTTCTTATGCTTGCTTTGGGTTTGATTTCTTTTTAAATTTTTTAATGTGGGAACCTAGATCATCAGGTTGAGATTTCTATTATTTCCCATTGTAAGCCATACTATAAATTTTCCTCAAAAGTGCTGTTTTAGCTGCATCCACAAATTTTGATATGTTGTATTTTCATACAATGAAATGTTGAATCATACAATGATATGTTGAATTTTTATTCAATTCAAAATATCTTATAATTTAGAGTGGTGCCGACGGCTCAAGGAGTAGGGCGCAGGCCCCATATACTGGGGGTGGTGGGTTCAAGCCTGGATCCAGCCAAAACTTCAAAAAAAAAAAAAAAGAAAGAAATATATTGTATAATTTCCAAGTATTTGAGTGTTTTTGAAGTCTCTGTCTGTTGATTTCTATTTTTTTCCATTTTTAAAAACATATTTTATATTTTAGTTTACAATTTTTATGATTTGTTTTTGGCCTAGAGTATAGTTAGGTCAAGTTGATTCATGGTGTTTTTAGTTCTTCTATGTCCTTATTGAATATCTACTTGCCTTCAACAATATTGTGGAGTTTTCTATTTTTCCTTTTAGTTTTTGTTTTATGAATTTTGAATCTATATTCTTGGGTGCATATATGTTTAGAATTTTTATATGTTTTCATTATGTAATACCTCACTTCCCTCTTTATTTCTTTTTTTAAAATTAATTAATTAATTATTTTTTCTAGTCACCCTTTCACCACCCATCTGCCCTTCTCCCTTCCCCTCCCCCACCCCTTCCCCATATTCTTGGGCTAGAATTAGGTTGTAGCTTTCATTTGAGAACTATAAATTAGTTTCATAATAGGGCT
>NW_003852612.1:575420-577000 GCF_000181295.1 Otolemur garnettii | reverse complement strand
TGCTTTACTTACTGTGTTCTTGGCTGTGCAGAAGCTCTTTAGTTTGATCAGGTCCCAATAGTGTATTTTTGATGTTGCTTCAATTGCCTGTGGGGTCCGTCTCATAAAAAATTCGCCTAGGCCGATTTCTTCAAGTGTTTTCCCTGCACTTTCTTCTAGTATTTTTATGGTTTCATGTCTTAAGTTTAAGTCCTTAATCCAGTGAGAATCTATCTCAGTTAATGGTGAAAGGTGTGGTTCCAGTTTCAGTCTTCTACAAGTTGCCAGCCAGTTCACCCAGCACCATTTGTTAAATAGGGAATCTTCCCCACTCAATGTTTTTTATTGGTTTGTCAAAGATGAGGTAATGGTAGGTAGCTGGATTCATCTGTTGGCTCTCTATTCTGTTCCATACATCTACCTCTCTGTTTTTGTGCCAATACCATGCTGTTCTAAGCACTATTGATTTATAGTATAGTCTGAGGTCTGGTAGCGTGATTCCTCGTGCTTTTTTTTTATTCCTGAGTAATGTCTTGGCTTTTTGAGGTTTTTTCTGATTCCATATAAAACGAAGTATTATTTTCTCAAGATCTTTAAAGTATGACAGTTGGGCTTTAATGGAGATTGCATAAAAATTGTATATTGCTTTGGGTAATATGGACATTTTAACAATGTTGATTCTTCCTAGCCATGAGCATGATATATTTTTCCATTTGTTAACATTTTTGGCTGTTTCTTTTCTTAGAGTTTCATAGTTCTCTTTATAGAGCTCTTTCACATCCTTTGTTAAGTATACTCTCAAATATTTCATCTTTATGGCAGTACTTTAAATGGGATAGAGTCCTTGACTGTTTTTTCAGCTTGGCTGCTGTTGGTATATATAAAGGCTACAGATTTATGAGTGTTGATTTTGTATCCTGATCCCTCTTTATTTCGGAAAATATTTTTCATTGTTTGAAGTCAGTGTTGTCTGAGGCCAATATAGCCTTGCTATCTTTCTTTTCATTTTCATTTATTTATTTACTTGTTTGTTTTAGAGACTCTTGCTCTGTTGCCCAGGCTAGAGTACAATGGCATCATCATAGCTCACTGTAATTGTGAACTCCTGGGCTCAACAATCCTCCCACCTCAGCCTCACTTGTAGCTAGGATTACAGATGCATGCCATCATGTATAGATGATTTGTAAATTTTTTTGTAAAGATGGCTCTCACAACTCAACCTAGACCTCCCATTTGATCCTGTAGTCCCGTTACTGGGCATCTATCCAGAAGGAAAAAAACCCTTTTATTATAAAGATACTTATACTAGGCTGTTTATTGTAGCCCAATTTACAATCACTAAAATGTGGAAACACCCTAAATACCCTTCAACCTGGGAATGGATTGGCAAGCTGTGGTATATGTATACCATGGAATATTATTCAGTTATTAAAAAGAAATGAAGATTTTGCAGCATTTTTACTAACCTGGATGGAGGTGGAACACATTATCCTTAGTGAAGCATCACAGGAATGGAGAAGTATGAATCCTATGCATTCAACTTTGATATGAGGACAATTAATGACATGGTGAGGCATGGGGGAAGGGGTGAGCAGACAGAG
>NW_003852612.1:570047-575152 GCF_000181295.1 Otolemur garnettii | reverse complement strand
GGAAAAAAATAATAAGAAGTTAATTGATAACTCTATACTGAACCTCAGAGTCAAAGCATTTTATAATAGTCATACTCTTTATTTGACAATGTGAATGTTACTTTCTTTGCATTACTATTATTATTATTGCTTAATACTTTGTTGCAGCAATTATCTGATTTCTTTTCTGAATGTATTTATCTTCATTCATTCTTTACAAGGTTTTTGTTTCTAGTCCTTATTTTAAACATTGTTATTGTTGGTAAATTTTAAGCCTTTTTAATTCTGTGAAGGCAAAAAGTGGGAACCTAATAATCACATGTATATGTAAAAAAAGAAAGATGGGGTCTCACTATATTGCTCAAGCTACTTTTCTTTTGATTAGTGTTTACAAAGGTTATTTTTCCTATTCTTTAAAGTTTATCAATGTCTTTTTATTTATTTATTTATTTTGTAGGTAAGGATTTGGCTTTATTTAACACATTTGAAATTTATTGGTCTTCTTCAGTTTGAAGGTTTATGTTTTTTTTGATTTGATTTGATTTTTTAATTAAATCATAACAGTGTATATTAATACTATCATGGGGTATAGTGTACTGTTTCTCTATATAATTTGAAGTACTTTCATCCAACTGGTTAACATAGCCTTCATGTCTTTTTCTTAGTTATTGGGTTAAGACATTTATATTCTATATTTAGAGAGATTCACATGTACCCTTATAGGATGAACCATAGGCGTGATCCTGCCAATCACCCTCCCTCCAATGTCTTTTTATTTAAAGTGAGTCTTTTTTCAATCCAATCAAACAAACCTTTTTTTAAAATTTGAATGGTGAGACCATTTACATTTAATATAATTATTGCTATGATTGGATTTTAATGTACCATCTTGCCAGTTTTCTATTTGTGTTATATATTAAGTTTGTACTCTTCTTTTCCCAGCTTCTTCTGGCTTAAATGAAGATTTTTTAATGAATTCTTTTTATTTCTAATTTTACTTATACTGGCTTATACTGCTGCTGTTTTTCTCTTCCCTGCTTCTTCCTCCTCCTTTTTATTCTTTTTCTTAGCAGTTGCTTTAGACTTTACAATAGTTTATCACAGTATATCTTCAAATAATATGCCATTTTACATATAGTTTAATATTATACTATTACAAACATACTTTTTTTGATTTTTTTTATTTTTTATAGTGTAACTATGTACATTAGTGCAATCATGAGGTACAGTGTGCTGTTTTCATATACATTTTGAAATACTCTCATCAAACTGGTTAACATAACCTTCATGTCATTCTCTTAGTTACTGAGTTAAGACATTCATATTCTGCTTTTAGAAAGATTCACTTGTTACAAACATACTTGTAACAGTATGCTTCCATTACTTCTCATTTATACTTTGTAGTATGATTGCCATACATTTTACTTCTACATATTTTATGAACCTCGCAATGTAATTGTTATTTTTGCTTTATATAATCAATTATCTTTTAAAAAATTTCTATTGAGCAGATAACACAGAGTTCACATATATTCCCTTAGCTACACTGTTTTTCCTCTTATTAATATCTTGCATTACTTTGGTACATTTGTTAATTATTTACTTACTGTATTTTCTATGGGTTTGACAAATGTATGTCATATATTCATTATTATAGTATCATGCAAAATAGTTTCATTGTCCTAAAAATCCACAGTGCTTCATCCACTCATTTTTCCACTTTTCCTTTTAAACCTTGTGAAGCACTGATATTTTGCTATCTCTACATCTTTGCTTTTTCTACAGTGTCATATAGTTGGAATTATATAGTATGTAGTATTTTCAGATTGGCTTTTTCCTCTTGGCAATATTCCTTTATGATTTCTCCACATCTTATTATAGCTTGAAAGTTCATTTCTGATTATCATTGAATAAAGTTTCATTGTATGATTATACCATAATTTGTTTATTCATTCAAATATTGAAGCACATCAGTATTTGATGTGCTTTGTTGCATCTAGTTTTTGGTTATCATGAATAAGGTGACTATTAACATCTGAATGCAGGTTTTTGTTTATATTATAATAATTGGATGAATATCTAGGAGTACAATTGCTGTGTCATATGGCATGTGTTTAACTTTGTAAGAGCCTGCTAAAGTGTCTTCTACGGTGGCTGTGCCATATTGCATTTCTACCAGCAATGAATGTTTCTGTTGCTCAACATTCTCACCAGTATTTGCTATTGTCAGCTTTTTTGTGTTCTAGCTGTTCTAATAGATATGTTGTGGTATCTCATTGCTGTTTTAATTTTCAGTTTTTTAATGATGTATATTGAGAATTTTTTCATATGCCGATTTTTCATCTATATATGTTCTTTGATAGGAAGTCAGTTTAGATATTTTGACTATCTTAAAATTTGGTTATTTTCTCATTCTTGAGCTTCAAAGAATTCTTTGTATATGTTTTATTACAAATTCTCTGTCAGATATGTATTTTTCAAACATTTTCTCCTGGTTGTAGTTTGTCTTTTTATTCTCTTAACAGTGTCTTTTGCAGAAGATAGAAGTTTTTAATTTTAATAAAGTCCAACTTAATTGCTTTCTTTATGGATCATTCTTTTGTTGTTATATCTAAAAGATTATTGCTAAAACCAAGATCACCTGGATTTTCTCCTCTGTTATTATTGTGCAGGTGAATTTTGTTCCCTAAAAGGATATTTTGAAGTTCTAACACTAGGTACCTATGAATGTGACCTTATTTACACATGCGGTCTTTGCACATGCCAACAAGTTAACCTGAGGTTCTAATCCAATGATTGGTGTCCTTACAAGACCAGAGAAATTTGAACATAGATAGAATGGGAACAATCCATAAGAAAACAGAAGTAGAAACTAGAGTAAACTGAGGATTGTTGGAAACCACTGAAAATTAGGAAGGGGCAGGTATGGATTCTTTCTTGGAATCTTTAGAGAGAGCAGCATGGCCTTGCTGCCACCTTGAGTTCAGATTTATGCCTCCAGAGGTGTGAAAGAATACATTTCTGGTTTTTTTTTTTTTTTTTTTTAAGTCTTTCAGTTTGTGGCATTTTGTTAGAAATGGAAACTAACACATAATTTGTTACCAAGAAGTGTGGTTTGTGGCATTTTGTTAGAAATGGAAACTAACATATAATTTGTTACCAGGAAGTGTGGTTTGCTATAATAAATTACAGCAGGAAACAAGCTTCCCAAAGGGCAAGTCTGCTGCTTCACGCCCTACAGTCAGAATTGTCTTCAGTCAGGGCAGGTTAGAGACCATTAGGGCCTCCATGGGCCCAGAGTTCAGGGCATTCAGGGGCTCCATAGATCTAGAGAGTATATTGAACCACAGAGATTACTCTCAGACCTTAAAATCTTTGTAATTCCCTGCTGAATTTTGGACTTGCTTGATACCTGTGACCCCTTTTTTCCTTTCCAATTTCTTCCTTTTGGATTGAAATGTCTATTCTATTCCTATATCACCTTTGTACTTTGGAAGCAGAACTTGTTTTCTGGTCTCCACTGATGGAGAGGAACTTTGTCCCATAATGCACCATAATGAGGGTCTCACACGTAACTAATTTAGATAATTTAGGAGACAAGATTTGGAACATTTTGCGTTGCTATTTAGATGAGGTTTTGGACTTAGTGTTGATGCTAGAATGGATCAAGACTCTCGGAGATGTTGAAATTTGGGGGGAATGTATTTGCTACTGGTAAAGACATGAATTTTGAGGGGTTGCAGGGCAGACTGTTGTGGTTTGAATTGTGTCAACCAGTTGACTTGTGAAGCCCAAGGATTACTGACAACCACCAAAAGACAAGAAGGGACAAAAGAAGGATCCTTCTTAAGATCACTCAGGGAGAAAATGGCCCTGCTGGTGCCTTGCTTTAAAACTTACAGATTTTAGAACTGTGAAAGAATATATTTCTTTTGGCTGAGCATGGTAGCTCACACCTGTAATCCTAGCACTCTGGGAGGCCAAGGCGGGTGGATTGCCTGAGCTCACAGGTTCAAGATCAGAATGAGCAAGAGCAATACCTTGTCTCTAAAATTAGCTAGGCGTTATGGCTGGCACCTGTAGTCCCAGCTACTTGAGAGGCTCAGGCAAGAGAATCACTTGAGCCCAGGAGTTTGAGGTTGCTGTGAGCTATGATGCCATGGCACTATATTGAGGGTGACAAAGTGAGACTCTGTCTCAAAAAAAAAAAAGAATATATTTCTTTTAATCTACCCAGTTTGTGGTACTTTATTATGGTGGTCCTTGGTCACCAATACAGTTATTTTCTAGAAGTTTTATAGTTTTTTTAATTAAATGATAGCTATGTACATTAATGCAATCATGGGGTACAGTGTGGTGTTTTCACATACAATTTGAAATATTTTCATTGAACTGGTTAACATAGCCTTTATGTCATTTTCTTAGTTATTGTGTTAAGACATTTATATTCTACTTTTAGATTCACTTGTACCCTTGTAAGATAAACCATAGAAGTGATCCCTCCAATCACCCTCCCTCCACTCCCCCTCCCCCCTCCCCATATTCTTAGGCTTATAATTAGGTTATGAAAGCTATAAATTAGTTTCATAATAGGGCTGTGTACATTGGGTACTTTTTCTTCCATTCTTGTGATACTTTGCTAAGAAGAACATTTTTCAGCTCCATCCATGTAAACATGAAGGAAGTAAAGTCTCTATCTTTCTTTATGGCTGCATAGTATTCCATGGTGTACATGTGCCACAGTTTATTGATCTGTTCGTGGATTGATGGGCACTTGGGCTTCTTCCATGACCTGAAAATTATGAATTGGACTGCAATGAACATTCTGATACAAGTATTTTTGTTGTAATGTGGTTTTTGGTCTTCTGGGTATATACCTAATAAAGGAATTGCAGGATTAAATGGCAGGTCTATTTTTAGTTCTCTAAGTGTTCTCCAGACGTCTTTCCAAAAGGAGTGTATTAGTTTGCATTCCCACCAGCAGTGTAGAAGTGTTCCCTTTTCTCCACAACCACGCCAGCATCTCTGGTTTTGAGATTTTGTGATATGGGCTAATCTTACTGGAGTTAGGTGATATCTCAAAGTAGTTTTGATTTGCATTTCTCTGATGATTAAGGATGGTGAGC
>NW_003852612.1:561846-568554 GCF_000181295.1 Otolemur garnettii | reverse complement strand
AAAGTTTCTGATTGAGTTTACTTTTGTGGTGGAGGATTGCACTGGTCATTATGGAGGATAGGTTTGAGAATTTCCTGGAGAGCTGGTTTAGTTATGGCAAATTTCTTCAACATGTGAATGTCATTAAAGTATTTAATTTCTCCATCATAGATGAAACTCAGTTTAGCTGGACACAGGATCCTGGGTTGGCAGTTATTTTGTTTTAGGAGATTAAAAGTTGATGACCATCCTCTTCTGCCCTGAAAGGTTTCAGCCAAGAGATCTGCAGTCATCCTAATACTCTTTCCCTTATAGGTTATTGTTTTATTATGTCTGACTGCTTTCAGAATTTCCTCTTTCATCTTAACTTTGGTGAAGTTAATTATGATGTGTCTGGGGGATGTCTTGTGCAGGTTGAGTTGTGCTGGGGTTCTGAAACTATCTGCTATCTGAATTTCAGAATCTCTTGGCATGTCTGGAAAGTTCTCTTTCATAATTTTATGAAGAAGAGCCTCTGTGTTTTGTGATGCAACTTTATCACTTTCAGGGATTCCTATAACGTGAATATTACTTTTCTTCGAGTTATCCAAGAGCTTTCTGAGATAAAGATCCATTTTTGCTTTCCATTTCTTTTGATCTTTGCACTCCTGGGCTTCTTCAAAATCTTTGTCTTCAATGTCAGAGATCCTTTCTTCCTCCTGCTGCACTCTGTCATGGAGGGATTCCACCATATCTTTCAGATCCTTGAGGGCTGCAACCTCTTGTCTCAGTGTTTCAAAATCTTTGCTCATTTTATTTTTGAAATCGTTGAATCCTTAAGACATCTTTTGAATAATTTCTTGAGATATCTTTTGAGTAATTTCTTGAAATTCTAATTCCTTCCTTTCTTCCATTCTGTTAATCTTATTTACTATCCAAATTCAGAACTCGATTTCTGACTTCTCAGCCATCTGGATGCGGTCTTCAATTGTATCTGCTCCATTTTTCCTTGGGGGAGTTGATCTACTCTGGTTATTCAAGTTGCCAGAGTTTTTCCACTGATTCTGCCCCATGCTGAGTTTACCCTGTTTGGAGACCTTATCAGAACCGTTCAGTCAGTGGCTTCTTCTGGTTACGCAGAGAGACAGGGCATGTCTGTCATCTTCTCCCAGTTCTCAGGTGCTGGGTTGACTGGGGTGCAGTGGAAAAGCAGCAGCTGCCCAAGAGCATGTGTAGCCAGATCAGACCTCATTTGGCCTGCCCGGGAGATGGGGTGGGGGCAGGAGACCAGCAGCAGCTGGACCAATCCTAGTTCAGCTCCACCAGGGTGATTGGGGGACAGGGGAACTGCAGCGATGGTGCGGGGTGCTTGCAGCTGGATCAGTCCTAGTTCAGCCCTGCTGGGGCAATGGGGGGATGCGTGGGAACAGCAGCAGCTGTGCAAGGAACATGCATAGCTGGGTTAGTCCTGGTTGGGCTTTGCCAGGGCAATCGGTGGGCAGGGGAGTGGCAGCAGCTGTGCGAGGAATGCATGCAGCCAGGTAGTCCTATTTCAGCCCCCCCAGCAACCAGGGGGCAGGGGAATGGCAGCGGCTGCGTGGAGCACAAAAGCAGTCAAATCAGTCCTACTTCAGCCCCACCAGGGCAACAGAGAGGGGGGGAGCAGGAGCACGGCGGTGGCAGGGTCAATCCTCCTTCGCCCCGCCAGGGCAGCGGGGGTGGGTTGGGGTGGTGGGCAGGACAACAGCAGTGGCTGGATCATTCCTAGTTTGGCCCCACCAGGGTGATGGGGGGCAGGGGAACAGCAGCTGCCTGATCAGTCCTAGTTCGGCCCCATGGGGGTGACTTGGGGGAAGGGGAATGGCAGCTGTTTGAACAGTCCTTGATCAGCCCTGCTGGGGCAATGGGGGGATTTGTGGGAACAACAGCAGTTGTGCGAGGAACATGTGCAGCTGGGTTAGTCCTGGTTGGGCCCTGCTGGGGCAATCGGGGGGCAGGGGAGTGGCAGCAGCTGTGCGGGGAATGTGTGCAGCCGAGTAGTCCTACTTCAGCCCCGCCGGAGCAACCACGGGGTGGGGGAATGGCAGCGGTGGCTCAGGGCATGCACACAACCAAATCAGTCCTAGTTCGCCCCACCAGGGTGACTGGGGGCAACCAGAGGGCAGGGTAATAGCAGCAGCCAGATCAGTCCTAGTTTAGCCCTGCTGGGGCAAATGGGGTGGGGGGCATGGGGGAATGTGGAGCGGAGCCGCCCCCCACTGGACACTGATCTGGTCCCTCCCAGCGCTGGAACCTGTAGCAAGGAACTCCTCCACCAACACCCACTGGACACCCGTGGCTCTAGCAAATAGTTCTGGGCCTGCCCAGAGCAGTAGACTCCTCCACTGTTGCCCTGTGGGTTGCATGTGGCTCTAGCAAACAGTTCTGGGCCAGCCGGAGCAGTAGACTCCTCTGCAGTGGCCCTGTGGGTTGTATGTCACTCTAGCAAGCAGTTCCAGCCCGCCCAACACTGGCGTCTGGAGCTGGGAACTCCTCTGCCACTGCCCATGGGCGCACCCAGCAATAGCAAGTGGATCTGGGCCCTCCCAGCATGGGAGCCAGAGCGGAGGAACTCCTCTGCTGCCGCCCACCAGACACACGTGGCTCTAGCAAACAGTTCTGGGCCCACTCAGAGCAGTAGACTCCTCTGCAGTGGCCCTGCGGGTTGTGTGTGGCTCTAGCAAGCAGTTCTGGGCCTGCCCAGAGTGGGGGACTGCCACCTGCAGGGTGCGTGTGGCTCTAGCAAGTAGTTCTGTGTCTGCCTGGAGCTGGGGGCTCCTCTGCAGCCACCTGCCGCCCACTTAAGGCATGCAGCTCTAGCAAGCAGTTCTGGGGCCTGCTTTGTACCTGCACTATGTGTTTTTAAATGCTCTTCCTTGGATTTACAGCTTGCTGAACTTTTTTCTGGGCTCAGCTCCCCGTCTTTGGCTTCATAGATTCTGATTTCATCTAGTTTTTCTTCCTTTGCTCAGGAGCCTCTGACAAGGGCTGCTACCAGTCAGCCATCTTCCCAGAATCCCCTGGACAGGTGTACTTTTTATGCTAAGAGGGTAATAGCTTGTTACTTCCCAAAACCTTTTAATATAAATGGTCATATGTAAGCAGGGCTTGTATGAAAAATTACTTACAGTAGAAATAGTGAAGCATTACATAGTTATTTCTTCCCTCTTTTTCAGAGATGAGTGTTCTGTGATTGCCCAGGGATGCTGTGCAGGAATGGTGTGTAGGTTTTTCTCTCCTGGGAATTGTGAGGCAGGAACTGTGAGAGTGGTAGTGTATTCCCATGCTCTGTCAAGGCTCTCCAAGACCACTCCCATGTTCAGTGATTGGCTGGAAGGACTCAAGACTCAGCAAATAGTAATATTCATGCCTAAGATTTATTACAATGAAAGAGTACAAAGCAAAATCAGCAGAGAGAAATCAAACATAAGGTTCTCCAAATCCTCTCTTAGTAGAGTCACACCGGATGCACTTAATTCCCTGAACAAGAAATTGTGGAAACTTGTGTGAAGCATTGTCTACTAAGGAAGTTTACCTTAGACTGAGATCATAGGGTCTTTATTGGAGGTCAGTCATGGGCATGATTGCCAGTGTGACTGATAGAAGTCACTGAAATTCCAGACACACAGAAGGATAGCAGGTGTCTAGCATATAGACATTGTCTGCACTGTCTAGGTAGAGTAGACTTCTCTTATCATTTAAAGAAAGTTTTATATTACTGTAGGGTACTGTTTTACCAGTCAAGTTCCTAGACATTGGTCAAGGGCCAACCAATGCTCTCTTTCTACAGAGAGCAGTCTCAGGCTTTCTATGTGAACTCTTGTGGGCATACATACATAATGTGCATAAGTTCTTGATTGACATGATCTCAGTTATGGAAATGGTTCAACTGTATCCTGTAAATTAATGATTCTTTGGTTATGGAAGCCAGGATCCACTTACTAGAGGTACAAGAACTATGTATTTTTAAATAGAGCAGTCGCATATATTTACTGATGTACTTCCAAAAGAAACTGAAAATAAGGTAGGAGGAAGGGAAGAAAGGAAGAACAAACAGATGGACCCGTGTTTCAGAAGTGACTAGTCAAAGCAATTTATGTTATAAACAAAACAGTAGAATGTTATTTACCTTGACATCTAAGTAGCAGAGGCAACAGATAATGGAGTCATTTAAAAAAGATGTTTTAAGTGATTTGGTTATTTTTACTTATGCCATTCTAATAACTGAAAAAGTATTTGCCCAGAGTGTAGCTCACGGTAAGTGTATCATCGGTCCCTGGGTTGCAGGCAGTTAAGCATTGTTGACATAGGGTTCAGATGCTTATAGAGCCTTAAGTATTCCACTGTTTCAGTGGACTCTCACAGTAATCTTTAAAGATCTGGCTGCTAACACAAGTGGGAAGCTAGTTCTCTTATATATGAGTGGGTACAATTATTTCTTTAATGTTTAAATGTTCATCAATAACTTGATTGTTATCTTTACATGATTATTTCTATTTCTTATTTTAATTTTATTAAAGTGGATTATCTTTTACAGCTTTTTAAAAATCAATCTTTTTGAGGTGTAATTATGTGCAAAACTCTTAGTCTTGTGGATAAAGACAGTTTTCTTCCTCCCTTCCTGTTTTGAATCCCTTCATCTCCTTTTTTGTCTGACTGCACTGCCAGACTATCAGTGGCTCTGGAGGCAGCATTTCCACACCTCATTTGTCCCTGCTTCCCTCCCATGCACTACTATGCTCACTTGCTATAAAGAATAATTAGTAAACCACTGGATGAAATTTCCTAATGGTAACCTTACTTACATTATGAATACTGGTTATCTTTACAATCAGAAAAAAGCAATAATAATGTTCCTTAAGAGAAACTAAAACAATTCTTAAAAGGCATAAAACATGCCAAATAATTAAAAATTGTCCAAAAATCTTATACTGGGAATTTGGTCACAGAAAATATGGATTTCACCGGGAGGGACTTCTCCCTGGAGTGAATGTAGCTAAGGCAGCAAGAATCAACTGATATGGAGTTTTCAAGCTTTAGTGCTCCTGCTTTTATTCCCATCTATCCATCCTAGTGTAAGTCCAAGGAATTTTGCATGGTATAACTTTCACAAGAATTTAAAGTAGTCCCAGCCTTGGAGATAAGAATCGCCTGGAGGTGTTTGTAATCCTAGCACTCTGGGAGGCTGAGGCAGGTGGATTGCTTAAGATCATGTATTCAAGACTAGGCTGAACAAAAGCTAAAAATAGAAAAACTGAGGCAAGAGGATTGCTTGAGCCGAGAGTGGGAAGGTGCTGTGAGCTATCATGCCACAGTACTCCACCCAGGGCAACAGCTTGAGACTGGGTAGAGTACTAAAAAAAAATTGTATTTTGGCATTTTGCACTCAACCTGAAGGTTACTATGAAGAAATGGTCTTTGTTAGCACCCATTTCAGGTTTGAGAATTTGAGCTAAACTGAAATAGCACCTTAACTGAGAATTTGAGAATATGTACAGTATTTGTTTGTATCACCCTAACTTCTGAAGAAAAACATCCTGCTCTTTTTGCCTGTGCATACCAAACATTTGTGTTTTTTCGATTTATGATCAGCTCAGATCCAAGCTCAGATCACTTGGTACCAACTGAAGCTTTTATCTCTATCCTCAGCGCTGTGTCCCAGAATAAGTAATACTTTTTTAGGTTGCCATTTTCTCAAGATTAGTTTCCTGATTTTCTATACTTCAGCAACTTTTATTTTAGGGACTTCATCTTATGTCCCCAAATATCTTTCACGGTCTTTGCCCCAGGAATTGAGTGTATATCATACAAGTAAGATCACTGTGATTTCCCAGAGTTTTCGAGGTGAGTAAGCAGATGAATTACCTGGGAATGCATACACATTTTTCATGGAATTAACTAATTAATCCATCAAGCATTTTTGAAGTATCTTCAGTGTGTGGGTCACTGACAATACAAAAGTGAAAAATTTACAGTTCCTGTCCCCAAGATGCTTATGGTCTGACTGGAGGAGATGACTCCAGAAATCATTATGAAACACAGACATTATAAGGGAAGCACTTACGGGGCTCACTTAGGCAACTTGAGGGAATGTGGGGAATACAGTAAAAGTTTCTGAAAAACTTTCTTTTCCTTTACTATAAATGGTAACTCATTTATTATAAATGATAACTTACTTTTGTAGACTTTATAGACTTCCCAGGCTTTCAATACATGTATGTTGATGGTGAATTGTATGATCTTACATTATTACTGATTTATTATAGTGGCTGGAACTCAAAAGTTGAATTACTATGAATCATCTTAATATTTATTTTTTCTATTTGTTCTAAGATATACTAGACAACATCTAAGCTAAGAGAGATTCATTTAGTTTGAAAATCAAGTAGTTTGGGCTTGGCACCCTGTAGCACAGTGGTGACAACGTCAGCCATATACACTGAGGCTGGTGGGTTCGAACCCAGCCTGGGCCAACTAAACAACAATGATAACTGCAACAAAAAATAGCTGGACTTTGTGGCGGGTTCCTGTAGTTCCAACTACTTGGGAGGCTGAGGCAAGATAATCGCTTAAGCCCAAGAGTTTGAGGTTGTTGTGAGCTATGATGCCGCAGCACTCTACTCAGGGCAACATAATGAGACTCTTTAAAAAAAAAAAAAAGGAGACACATTCTTAAATTCTGATTGTAAATCCAGCATTAAAGAGCCCAAG
>NW_003852612.1:556920-561826 GCF_000181295.1 Otolemur garnettii | reverse complement strand
CAAAAAAAAAAAAAAAAAAAGACAGAAAGAAAGAAAAAAAAATCAAATAGTTTAATTTTTGTGTTTCTGTGAGAGTATGTCTGACTCACTGCACAGGTGTTTGTTAAAAATACTCCACATGGGCATGCGTTTCTGATTGAAGCTGTTTGTTCTAGAAGGAATGTTGACTTTTATGGAAGATTTGAAATAGGTAACTGTTGATATCTATTGATAAGGATTTCAGTCTACTTATTTCTGTGTTAGTGAGCTCTTACTAATGTCTCTATATGTGTGTGTTAATGTAAAAAGGATAAATTGTTGAGGTTGAGGGCTATTCACATATTTATTTGTGGAATACAGCATATATTTCCAGTCTTCAAGGAATATCTTTAAATTATTTGTTAAAATTTCAAAGGAAATTCATTTTAATTGTCTTTAATTAAAATTGTTCTATTTTAATTTTTTTTTTTTGGTGAAGGACAGAATCTTACTCTTTTGCCCTAGGTAGAGTGCCATGGCATCATAGCTCACACCAATCTCAAACTCCTGGGCTTAAGTGATTCTCTTGCCTTAGCCTCCTAGTAGCTGGGACTACAGGCATTCACCACAATGTCTGGCTAGTTTTGTTCATTTGTTTGTTTTTGTTTTTTCTCTTTTCTTTTTAGTAGAGACAGGGCTTTGCTCTTGCTCAGGCTGGTCTTAAACTCCTCAGCTCAGGCCATCTACCCATTTCAGCCTCCCAAAGTGCTAGGATGTATAAGCATGAGCCACCGCAACTGGTCTTTTAAGTATTTTTAATCATGTAATTGAGAAGCAGAAGCTTGGTTGTCTTGCTAACAGGCTCTTGATTAACAACAAGGTCTTTAACATGTCAGGTCTCACCCCAGAGAAGTGCACCCCCCTGGAGTCCATTATTTCACTGCTAGTCACAAGGCCACTGCTATTCTCCTTTTTAAAAAAGTGATGTTTCTTCCTCTTGTCAAAGTATAATTTTTAAAAAAATTGAAAATGTGATCCATACAAATTTGAAATGAAACAAATGTAATCAATTTATTAATAAATGAAGAAACCAGGAAGATGGCAAAGGTAGTTGAATGAACACTTTGAGGATCTGGGGTTTTATTTGCATTTTAAACCAGTGTTTAAAGAAGAATTGCTAGGTTCCATTTTTAGAAACCTAGTGAATTCTGGACAGGGCAATAAACTATAATCTTTGGTGTTAGCTTTTTTGTAAGACAAATTATGTCACTACTGCTCTAAAATCTATAGGTTGCCATCTAATTTCATGAATTCCAGGCATTTCAGCAGACAATGAGCTGAACAAAGTATAATTTCCCTGAATAAATAATATTTTGGATGGCCTGTCATCATTGTATGACAGTGAAGGGACATGCCACTTATCTTTTTGCCTTACATCTACATTTTAAATAATTTTTTAAACATCTTTATACTCCAAGTTTTAAAATATGTCTGTTTGACAGCATTAACTTCAGATTCAGATTACAGTAATTCTGTTTCATTTGCAGTTAATTACTAAAAAGGTCTCCAGAGAAAAACTATTCTTGGTTTTAGTCAATGAGAGCAATGTAACATGATTGTACAGGCCAATTATTACAAAGATAAAAAAGAAAAAATATTTATTCTATGTGAAGATTTTAATGGTTTGAATGAACATGAACTCCTTAAAGTCAGGCTCTGTAGTTATTTATTCAGTATTGAATTCCCAGTGCCTAATTTAGCTTGGGTGTAGCATTTAAAAAATTGAGCACCCATTGAGTGACACTTATTGAATCAATGAGTCATAATATGTCAAAATCATGAAAACTCCAGCTGTTTAATAGAAAATCTGTTGCTTTGTGTGTTTGACCAGGTGAACAACAATTGTGTGCTGGCTCTCAGGATACTAAGTAGACCTTCTGCCTAACTTTCAGGACACTAAGGTTTAGTATCTGCAGAAGCCTTTTACCTAACTCATCTGGGCTATGAGGACAACATGTCTTCACCCAGGAACTTTAGTGCAAACTCTGGTAGGTGCAACGTCCATCTTGGGGGGTGTAGGAGCCAGGAGGAGCTAGAGCCATATCCCTCAGACTGTAGATTTTCATAGGGACCACCTGTACTTGTATTTAATTAAAACACTGAATTAATAGGATATGCTTTTGTCTCCCAGATGTTCCATATTGTCATTATCTTGACTCAAAACATCAGTAGCTTGCCGTAATTGTTCTGTCATTCTTTTACACCTTACCTCGTTCCTTTCATGCTAAGCTCAGCTTCCATTCCCTTTTATCCTGCCCTCCTTATCATTATTTAAGGTGTAAAACTTGTGTAGTACATATACACAGTGAAATACTATTTAGCTATAATAAAGGATGAAATCATGTCTTTAGCAGCAACATGGATGGAACTGGAGGTTATTATGTTAAGTGAAACAACTCAGACATCACCATTCTACTGTCTGCATCTGTGAGTTTGCTGTCTTAGATGCCACATACACGTGAGATTATGCGGTAATTGTCTTCCTGTGTCTGGCTTATTTCTGTTAGCATAATGGCCATCAAGTTCATTCATGTTGTCATAAATGTCAAGGTCTCCCTCTTTTTTAAGGCTGAATAATATTCTCGTGTGTGTATGTACATTACATTTTCCTTTATCCATTCATCTGTCTGTTGACAGATTGTTGCCATATCCTGACTAATGGTGCAGTGAATATGGGAGTGTGGATATCACTTTTCATTTCCTTTGGAGATACACTCAGAAGTGGTATTTCTGGAGCATGTGATAGTTCTATTTTTAATTTTTTGAGGAAATTCCAGACTATTTTCTATAATAAGTGTATCCATTTATATTTTTATCAGTAGCATACAAGGATCCTTTTTCTTTACATCCTTGCCAAGATCTGTTACATTTGGGGGGAATGTTTAAATTAAATTGTTTATTTTAATTGACATAATGCATAGGTTTATGTATTTATTATTACATATATATTATGTGTAATATGTTATGCATAATAAGAAAATCAGGATAATTAGAATATCCATCTTTTTAAAATCACTTTTATCATCTTCATCATCTTTGTTATTTAATCATCTTTATCATTGTGTTGGTAACATTCAGAATTCTCTCTTCTGGCTGTTTAAGAAATACAATAAATTATCATTTACATAGTAACCCCTACAGTGGTATAGAACACTACAACATATTTTTCTATCTAGCAGTAATTTTAGATTTGTTAACCAACCTCTCTCTGTCTTTACCTCCTCACTATTCTGTCCAACCTCTAGTGACTACTACCATTATTCTACTATCTGCTTACATGAGATTAACCATTTTAGCTTCTGTATAAGAGTGAGAACATGAAGTATTTAGATTTCTGTACCTGATTTATTTCATTTAACTTACGTCCTCCAGGCTCACCAATGCTACCACACATGACAGCATACATGAAGGAAATCTCATTCATTTTTTTATGGCTGAAATAGTAGTATTCTTTTGTGTATATCTACCACATTTTCTTTATCTTTTCATCTGTTTATCAACATATAAGTTGATTCCATATTTTGGTTATTTCAAATAGTGCTCCAATAAACATGAAAGTGAAAATATAACTGATTTCTTTTCCTTTGGATATATACCCAGTAGTGGAATTACTTATATTATAGTTCTATTTTTATTTTTTTGAGGAATCTCCATACTGTTTTCCATACTGGCCATGCTAATTCATATTCCCATCAACAGTGTAGAAGAGTTCCCTTTCCTCTGCATCCTTGCCAGTGTTTGTATTTTTTGTCTTTTTGATAATAGCCATTCTAACTGGGGTGAAATAAATCTCTTTGTGGTTTTGGTTTGCAGTTTTCTGATGTTAGGATACTAAGCATATTTTCATATACTTGTCTATTTGTATATCTTGAGAAATGTCTGTTCAGATCTTTTGCACATTTTAAAAACGAATTGTTTTTTAACTGTTGAGTTGTTTGATTCCTTCTGGATACTAATAGCTTATCAGTGAATGGTTTCCAAATATTTTCTCTCCTTCTTTAGGTTGTTTCTTCACTCTTTAATTACTTTCTTTACTGTGAAGAAGCCTTTTAGTTTCTCATAATCTCGTTTGTCAGTTCTTGCTTTTTTTGCCTGTGCTTTTAAGATCTTAACCATAAAACCATTAGCCAGTACAGGTGTCCTGAGCACTTTTCTTATGCTTTCTTTTAGTAGCTTCATAGTTTCAGGTCTTACATTTAAGTCTTTTTTTTTTCCATTTTGAGTTGATTTTTGTATATGATGAGACATAGGGTTCTAGGTTTATTCTTTTGCATATGGATATCCAGTTCCTTCAGCACCATTTATTGAAGAACCTACCCTTTCCCCAATGAATATTCTTGGTAAAGTTGTCAAAAATCAATTGATTATAGATACATAGATTTATTTGGGGGTTTTATTTTCTGTTCCATTAGTCTGTGTGTCTGTTTTTATGCCAGTACCATGCTGTTTTGGTTACAATAGCTTTGTAGTATATATATATTTTTTATTGAATGGTAACTATGTACATTAATGCACTTCTAGGGTACAGTGTGGGGTTTTCACATGCAATCAGAAATACTTCCATCAAACTGGTCACCACAGCCTTCATGTCATTTTCTCAGTTATTGTTTTAAAACGTTCACATTCTGCTCTTAGAAAGATTCTCTTGTACCCCTGTAAGATAAACCTCAGAAGTGATCCCTCCAATCCCCCTCCCTCCACCCATTCCCCCCTCTCTTCTCCCTCACCCTCCCCATATTCTTAGGGTATTTGGTTATAGCTTTCATATAAAAAGTATAAATTACTTTCATAATAGGGGTATGTACATTGGATACTTTTTCCTCCATTCTTGTGATACTTTGCTCAGAAGAACATTCTCCAGCTCCATCCATGTGAACATGAAGGATGT
>NW_003852612.1:550060-556007 GCF_000181295.1 Otolemur garnettii | reverse complement strand
GTTGAGCCACAGGCGCCGAGCCGACTTCTTCCTTTTCAAGCTGGATTCCTTTTGTTTCTTTTTCTTGCCTGGTTGCTCTGGCAAGGCCCTTCAGTACTATGTTGAATACGAGTGGTGAAAGTGAAGTTTCCTGTCTTGCTTTACTTCCTAATAGAGGGAAGACTTTTATCTTTTCCTCATTTAGCATGATAATGGTTGTGTTTATGTATGTTCCTGGTGTATTTAATTTGTTCAGTTTTTATAATGAAGAGATGTTAAATTTTATCAAATGCATTTTTGCATCTGTTGAGATAAGTATGATTTTTGTCTTTTATTCTATTGATGTGATGTATTTATTGGATGGCATATGTCGAACAATCCTTAATTCCTGAAATGTATCCCACTTGATCATGATGAATAATCTTTTTGATGTGCTGTTGGTTTGATTTGTTAGTATTTTATTGAGGATTTTTATATTTATGTTTTCAGGGATATTGACTGGTAGTTTTCTTTCTTTGTTGTGTTCTTGTCTGGTTTTGGTATCAGAGAATACTGGCCTCATAGAATAAGTTTCCAAGAGTCCCATCCCCTTCAGGTTTTTGGAATCTTTTGAATAGAACTGGTGTTTGTTTTCCTTAAAAGTATAGTAGAATTCTACAGTGAAGTCAATTGCTCCCAGGCTGGTTTTTGTTAGGAGACTCCCCCCCCACCCGCCCATTTATTTTTTATTTGTACAAGTGCAATTTTGCTACATTGATATATTGTATTATGGTAAAGTCAGGGCCTTCAGTGTGTACATCACTGAGGTAGCACACATTATACTTACCCCACAAATTCCAATCATCCACTTCTCTTGACTCCCACAACCCCTCTGGGTTTCTGTTATTCATCATTCCACATTCTGATTCCATGTATAAACATTATTTAGCTCCTGTTTATAAGTAAGAACATGTGATATTTGTTTTTCTGTGTCTGAGTTATTTCACTTAAGGTAATAGCTTTCAGTACCATCCATGCTGATGCTAAAGACATGATTTCATTATTTTTACATCTGAATAGTATTTAATTATGCATATATACTACTTTTTAAAATCCAGCCATTCATTGATGGACACTTAGGCTGATTCCATATTTTTGTAGTTGTGAATAGTGCTGCATTAATCATACCGGGTATCTTGTTGGATAGTATGGTAGGTCTATTTTTAGTTCTTTTGGAACTCTCCATACTGTTTTCTATAGAGGTTGTATTTTATGTAACTATATAACTTTTCATAAGAGTTCCCTTGTCACTGCCTTTTCTTAGCCATTGTTTGTCTTCTTCTGAAAAATGCCTATTCATGTCCTTATCTCACTTTTTATTATAGATTCAGTCTTGTTACTTGTTGTTATTGGTTTGTCCAGATTTTCTGTTTCTTACTAGTTCAGTCTTGGTAGTTTACATGTAAAAATTTATCTATATTTTTTAGGTTTTCCAGTTTGTTGGCATATAATACTAATAGTCTTCATAATAATCATTAGTATTTCTTTCTTTTTTTTTTTTTTTTTTGCAGTTTTTTGGCCAGGGCTGGGTTTGAACCCACCACCTCTGGCATATGGGGCTGGTGCCCTACTGCTTGAGCCACAGGCGCCACCCAATCATTAGTATTTCTATGGTATCAGTTATGTTCCCTTTTCCACTTCTAGTTTCATTTATTTGGGTCCTCTCTCTTTTTATCTAGCTAATTTAGCCAATGGTTTATCAACTTTATCTTTTTAAAAAACACAACTTTTTGTTTTGAACTTTTGTATTTTTTTGTCTATTTTGTTTCTTTCTGCTCTGATATTTAGAATTTTTTTCTTTCTACTGATTTTTGGTTTGTTCTTGCTTGTGTAGGGGTCCATTTTTGGGTTATTTATCTGAAATCTACTTTTTGATGTAGACTTTTTTTGCTAAAAATGTATTTGTTTTCTGGTTGTTGCATATGTTCTTTGTTTCTTCTTTTTTCTTTACATTTATCTTTGTGATTTGATGTTTTTCTGTAGTGATAAGATTTGATTCCTTTCTCTTTCTCATTTGTATATCTGCTCTGCCATTGAATTTTATGCATTTGTATGTTTTCATGAAGGTAATTATCATTCTTTGCTTTTAGATGTAGGACTCCCTTAAGAATTGCTTATAGACCCACTCTAGTGGTGATGAATTATTTGTTTTTGCTTATCTAGAAAAGACTTTATTTCTTCCTCATATAGGAAATAGATGGCATTATTGAGCATAATCTTGGCTAGCAGAGATTTTTTTTCTTTTTCAGCACTTTGAATATATCAGTTCAAACTCTCCAGGCTAATAAAGTTTCTGCTGAAAAATAAACTTTTATTCTATGTGTCTTTTTTCTATTAATGTTTTTTGAAATCTTTCTTTGTCTTTGTCTTTTGATATTTTGACTGCAATGTGCCTTGGAGAGGATCTTTTTATATTGGAACTATTTGGGGATCTTTGATCTTCTTGGATCCAATCAATCAGATGGTGCCTTTTCAGTGAAGAATTCAAGTCATTCCCATTTATTGAGAGAATTGATAAATATGGTGGGGTTCTCCTCACCTTATTTTGTGAAAGTCCATTGCTTAGTTTTATCTTTTGTGCCATTGTGGAAGTTAGGCTTTGTCCTTTAGTTTCTGGGTGTCTACTTTACTGGTGGTCCATTATGATGGTCAGTATGGAGGATAGGTCTAAGTATTTCCTATAGAGCTGATCTTGTTGTGGCAAATTTCCTCAGTGCTTGCTTATCAGTAAATAATTTGATTTCTCCATTGATTTTGAAGCTTAGTTTAACAGGACACAGAATTCTGGGCTGAAAATAATTTTCTTTAAGAAGGCTAAAGGTAGATTACCATTCTCTTCTGGCTTGGAAAGATTTAGCTAAGAAGTCACTGTCACCCTGATGGATCTGCCCTTGTAGGTCAGTTGGTACTTACTCCTGGCTTCTTGCAGATTTTCTCTTCTATGTTGACTTTGGAAAGACTCATTACAGTGTGTCTTGGAGATGCTCTGTTTATTCTGAGATGACCCAGGAGTCACTATCCCTCTGAAACGAGCGTTTCAAAATCTTTAGTGAAACTTTGGAAATTTTCATTTATGATATCCTCCAGTAGGGATTCCATTCCTTTGGAATGCTTGCTTCACCTTCAAGGATGCTATAATTCATATGTTTGAACACTTTCTGAAGTCCCATAATTCTGTGAACAAATGTTTTGCTTTCTCTCTCTTTAATTACCTGAGTTAGCTCATGAGCTTTATCCTCTATCTCTGATATTTTTTTCTTCTCCATGGTCTAATATGTTATTGATACTTTCTATTGCATCTTTAAATTCCCTGATTGAGTCCTTCAATTCCTTAAGCTCCACCACAGCCTTTCTATATTCTTCATATATTTTGTAAAATTTTTGGTTTTTTCTCCCACTTTCTCATTAATTCCCTTCATTGTCTTTGCCACCAATATTTCAAATTTCCTTTCTTTCATTTCCATTAATTCCTTTTTTAAAATTTCCATTAATTCTTTATAGGCAGAATCCTCTATGATAGTTGCCTTGTGGTTCCTTGGGGGGATTGCTCTATTTGGTTTTTGTGTTACAAGAATTTTTCTGTTGGTTCCTCCTTACGGTTGTTTTCTTCTTGTTCACTTCCTTCCCCAACTTTTTCCTTCTCACTCTCTCCTTTGCTTTAAATTATCTTGTCTCTGAGATTAAGTATTGAAGTAGCCTTTTGGTATAAGAGCAAAAGAAAGAGAAGGGTAAAGAGCGAAAAGGAAGAAAGAAGAGAAAACAGAAAAAAGGGAGGCTGAAAGAAAGGTAAAAGAGTGACAAAAGGAATGGAGGTGTTTAGCAGGGTGCTTTGGCCACATTTGCAACCCTTGAATTTTGGGAAGTTGGATTGGGTGGGTCCCTTGAAGTCAGGAACTCCTTACTAGCCTGGAAAAAAGCAAGACCTACTTCCTCCAAATATAGAATAAGAAAACAAAACAAAAAACAAAATAAAAAATAAATAGAAATTAAAAATTCAGCAGTATGGCACAGTGAGCACCTGCCCAATACTGTTTTTACAAAGGCCAAAGCTAGGACACTGTAGACTTATCAGTTCATGATCCCCTTGAGCCAGACCAATGCAGTGACCCCCCCCCCCGCAACTAGAACAAAAAATAAAGAAAATTAAATACAATTATATAAGATAAATAAAAAAAGGAATACCTTACCTGTTATATGAGAAATTTATGTGGGGGAAAAATAAGGAAAGTAGAAAAATCTCTACCAAAAGAAAGAAAAAAAGAGAAAAAAGAAGGTGAGAATATGAGGAGTTGGAAAACTATAACAAAAATGGGGGATTCTTTCCTATTGAAGAAAGTAAAAATGAAAAAATAAAAATATAACCAAACCAAAAACAAAAACAAAACCCCACAAAGAAGTATGTATGTATGTATATGTGTGTATTTGTGTGTGTGTTTGTGTGTATGTATGTATGTTTCAAAATATTGCCTGGATACCAGGTGGTGCTGTGGTGTTGAGAGATAGAGAAAATATGCTGTTTTGATGTGAACAATTACAGTTGGAAGCCATATTCTAATTGCAGAGGAGGAGATCAGGTCCTGTCTTCCTGACTTTGTTGCCCTTATCATAGCTTAGTTGCTTCATCAGCATTCAGTCCCTGCAGGATTGGAATCCTAAAGCTCTCAGCAGATTACTTAGGAGGCTCGTCACACAATATCCCCTGAACAACAATTCCTGGGGCCTCTCAGTTCGCCCCAAATGCCAGAACTAGCCATGCAGTAGGACCCTACAGATTTTATCTCCCACACGACGTTCCCAAAATGGTGACACCCAGTTAGCAGCCAAGTCAATGGGAGATTCACCCTACCCAGTATTCAGTCTCAGCTGTTGGACACTGAGTCCACCCACTAGTTTAAGCCTTCTAAGATTACTTCAGGAAGCAATTTAGCCCCAAATTAAAAATTTCAGGATAGCCTTTTACTGTCCTCAGTCCTCCATAGGTGGGCTGGCCAGCTGGTCCCCACCCCTTCCCAAACACTCACCTTCTGTGCTGGTTTTCCTCAGCTCCAGACCTTTTTACTGGCTCCTACAGTCCACTATTGCTTCTGCCTTTGGAGTGATGTCTCCAGGTGGGTTTCTCCAGCCAGAGGTGGAGTTTTCTTTCCCCTGTCTCCACACATGGCTAGTAAGGAGATGTTTCTAATCCACTATCTTGCTCTACCCTCTCATACAGAAGTCTTTCATTAAAGGAAGAGTTAATCAATGTGGTAGACTTTACTCATCTTATTTTCAGAAATTGGTGCAGTCACTCCAACCTTTACCAGCCACCACTCTGATCAGTCAGCAGCTATCAACACTGAGGCAGACTCTCCACCAGCTTTTTTTTAAATTGTGAGATATGTAGATTTTTTTAAAGATATAATGCCATTGCACACTTAAAGACTACATGATAGTGTAGACATAACTTATATGCATTGGGAAGTAAAAAAAAAGTGACTTATTTTATTGCAATATTTGCTTTCTTGCAATGGTTTGGAACCAAACCTGCAGTATCTTTGAAGTATGTCTGTTTTTAACATTTTATTATATTTCCCAGAAGTGGTTAAGCACTTTATCAACAAAATATTGATATTAGGTATATTGTAACTTCACCAACAAGAAGCAATGTTGCTAATATAATTGTTGTGAAATATGTCTTCAGCTTCCTTTATTTTACATTTCTCTGATTATTGTCTAGGATTCTTTATCTCATTTTGCATGTAGCTCAGTTTTTTTTTTAATTGAATGGTAACTATGTACATTAATGCACTTCTGGGGTACAGTGTGGGGTTTTCACATGCAATCAGAAATACTTTCATCAAACTGGTCACCACAGCCTTCATGTCATTTTCTCAGTTATTGTTTTAAAACGTTCACATTCTGCTCTTAGAAAGATTCACTTGTACCCCTG
>NW_003852612.1:537889-546916 GCF_000181295.1 Otolemur garnettii | reverse complement strand
TCTGAACTCAATTTCTGACATCCCAGCCATTTGCTTGTGGATGGGGTCTTCAATTGTGTCTTCCCTATTTTCCCTTGGAGGAGTTGATCTACTCTGGTTATTTGAGTTGCCAGAGTTTTTCAGCTGGTTCCGCCCATGCTGAGTTTACCTTGTTTGGAGGCCTTATCAGAACCGTTCAGTTGATGGCTTCTTCTGGTTGCCCAGAGAGACAGGCAGAGCGTGTCTGTTGTCTTCTCCCAGTTCTTGGGTGCTGGGGCAGCCGGGGTGCAGTGGAACAGCAGCAGCTGCACAGGAGTGTGCGTGACTGGATTAGACCTTGTTCAGCCTGCCGGGCAACAGTGGGGCAGGAAACTGGCAGTAGCCAGATCAGTCCTAGTTCGGCCCCTCTGGGGCAACTGGTGGAACAGGGAACTGTAGTGGCTAGATCAGTCCTAGTTCAGCACCCTGGAGCAACCAGAGGGAAGGGGAATGGCAGCGGTAGCGCAGGGTACGCGAGTGACCAGATCAGTCCTAGTTCAGCCCCACCAGAGTAGCTGGGGGGAAGCGGGGGACTACTTCACCGTCACCTGTTGGATGTGTGCAGCACTAGCAAGCCGATCTGTGCCCTCCCAGTGCAGGAGCCTGGAGTGGGGGACTCCTCCACCTCTGTCTGAGGGACGTATGTGGCTCTAGCAAATAGTTCTGGGCCCTCCAAGAGTGGTAGACCCCTCCACCACCACCTGCAGGGTGAGTGTGGCTCTAGCAAGCAGATCTAGGCCCGCCCAGCTTGGGAGCCTGGAGGGGGGAACACCTCCCCTGGCCCCCGTGGGGTGTGTGTGTGTCTTGCAAGCTGTTTTGGGTCTACCTGAAGTGGAGGATTTCTCCGCCTCTGCCTGCGGGACACCTGCGGCACGCCTGCAGCCCTAGCAAGCGGTACTGGGCCTGCCCAGAGCAGGAGCCTGCTGCCCGTGAGGCATGTGACTCTAGCAAGCAGTTTTGGGGCCCGCCCGGCTCTGTGAGGGTAAAGGGTCCCACTCGGCAACTGGGTTAGTCTGGGAAGGTTAATACCTCCTTCACCACCTTACACCCAGTCACTCGTGGTCCCCCAGGTCCAAGACCCTATTCACTCCAGTAGTCCACTGCTCCCAGGGTTTACCTGGCAAAATCAGCCAGAAATCTGAGTTCGGCAGGGGGGCCTTGTGTGTTTAAAGTAGGCTTGTGTCTGGCTAGATTTCTCTCCAAACCTTGGAGTGAGTGGATAGGGACTCCTCAGAGTTCAATGTTGCAGGTGGGGAATATATACAGTTTTATATAGTTCAAACCTTCCCTCAACCATACACCCGGGGTGCCCCTTTGAATAGTCCTTGGGTGGTCTACCAGGTTTGAGGGGTCCAAATCAGTTGTCCCAGTCAGCACCCATTTCAGGTGGAAGAGTTCAAATGTCTCTGGGAGCTAGATAAGAGGGGTCTGCTTGCAGTTCAGATATAACTTGCTCCAGTGCTCCGCGAGGGCAAAGGGACCCACCTGGCAAATGGGTTAGTCTGGGAAGGTTAATACCCCCTTCCCCACCTTGCACCCAGTCACTCATAATCCCCCAAGTCTGTGACCCTATTCACTCCAGTAGGCCACTGCTTCCGGGGTTTACCTGGCAAAATCAGCCAGAAATCTGAGTTCGGCAAGGGGGCCTTGTGTGTTTAAATTAGGTTTCTGTTCAGCTAGATTTCTCTGTAAATCTAAGGATGCATTCAGTTTTACACTCAGGTGTCAATTCTAGCCTCTGCCCGCCCACTGCCTTTGTCTCAGCCGCATTAGCGCCCTGAGGGCTGGGGCTCCACCCAAGAAAGATAAGTGCGCCCTGCCTGTGGCTGCTGTCCCGGCTGGCATGCCGCTGAGGATGCCACCATTTCTGCACTGGCGTCCCCCGAGCTGACTCTCCTCTCCTCACGCCCGCACCACAGTCAGCACAGAACAGCACCAGCCCTTTCCCCCTCCACTTCTCTCAAGGAGATGCCCAAGAATCAGGACTCCATAGGTAATAAACCTCCAGATCTCGGAGTGGGTGGGTGGGGACTCCTTGGGGTTCAATGTTGCAGGTGGGGAATATATACAGATTTATACAGTTTTACAGTTTTATGCCTGGCCAGAGGGTGCCGTGGCATGCCAGCGGGGGTAGGGGGTCCAGTTTTTAGGGGGTCTCTCCCGTGGAATAGAGTGGGAGGAAGTTTGAACTCTGCTTGCTTGTTTGCATGGAGTATACTGTGAGCCCTTGTTGTGGGGAAGGGGACTCCCGTCCGCTTGGTGGTGGATTTTGTACCTTTTGGTTGTATTTTTGGGGTTGCAGCTCACCTCAGGAAGGTTGAAGTGCGCTCTTCAATCTTCTCTCTTGTCTCTGCTCCAAACCATCAGCTAATTTGTCCTTTCAGCCTCCTTCTGGACCGGAGCTTCTGTAAAAAGCTGGCTGCAGTCCGCCATCTTGGCTCCGCCCCATAGCTCAGTTTTTTAATACACTTGATGTTTCTTTTTCTTTTCTTTTTTTTCTTTTTTTCTTTTTTTTAGGTATGTGTACATTGTAGCAGTCTTATAAATTAATGGCTGATTTCTTCCTTTCTTCTGCCCAGGAATGTTAAATTTTATTGAACTATTTTTAAATACAATTTTGGCACAGTTTCTTTCGTATTTTGTACCCTAAATGTTCCCTGCCTTTATTTTAACTTCTATAAAAGGGATTTTAAAAGCACACAAAAAGATAGTAGAGGCACCCATTTAAAACATTTGCAAATTAATATTCAAGCAGTGAAACTGGGTGGATTTCAATAAAAGAAATTACAATGAAAGTATCAATTTTGATGGTATTTTATTGGCAGAACTTTTTATAGCCTTCATGGCATTTTCTTAGTTATTGTGTTAAGACATTTATATTGTACACCTAATAAATTTCACATGTACCCTTGTAAGATGCACTTTAGGTGTGGTCCCACCAACTACTCTCCCTCCACCCATCCTCTCTCGTCCCCTCCCCTTTCCTCTTCTTTTTGGGTTATAATTGGGTTATAGCTTTCATAAAAAAGATATAAATTGGTTTCATAGTAAGACTGAGTACATTGGATACTTTTTCTTCCATTCTTGAGATACTTTGCTAAGAAGAATGTGTTCCAGCTCCATGCATGTAAACATGTAAGAGGTAAAGTCTCCATCTTTCTTTAAGGCTGCATAATATTCCATGGTTTATATATACAACAATTTATTGATCCATTCATGGGTCAGTGGGCACTTGGGCTTCTTCCATGACTTAGCAATTATAAACTGAATTGCAATAAACATTCTGGTACATGTATCTTTGTTATAATGTGATTTTTGGTCTTCTACATTGCTGGTGGGAATGCAACCTAATACGTTCTTTTTGGAAAGATGTTTGTAGAACACTTAGAGATCTAAAAATAGACCTGCCATTCAATCCTACAATTCCTCTACTAGGTAATATATCAGAATTATTTTAAAGGAATTAAAATATTTAGCAAAGATATAGTCCCCAAATTACTTATTTAAAGCATTTATAGTGTAAGTGGAATTTGGACTCTCCTTCTTGGGCTCCCATAGGCTTTATTAAATTTTTATTGAAGTCCTTGTTTTATAGCATTTTATAGTTACTTTATATTTCCCTATTGAAGTGTAAGCTCCTTGTGGATAAAGGTTGAGTCTTTTTCCTCTATTTAACCAAGTTCAGTACTTTGTATACTGTTGATATTTAATAAATGTTTGTTGAGTTGAATATTATCTCAGAGCTACTCTTAGTGGTGGAAGAAAGCAGAAAACAGAAAAGGTACTACCAATTCGTATTTTCTACAATATATTGCTTTTTAAGAAATGATAGTTTAGTCATCTGAATTTATAGAAAGTTTCTATTACCAGACAAATGGTTTGTGAGCCTTTAGAAAAGAATGATATGATCTTTAGGAAACTGAGTTTCATTATGAACAAGTCAGGTTAAACAACCTCTAGCTATATTCTTCTAGAATAACCCTGAATCAAGAAGCTCTACTCATCCTGATGGTGTAGCCACTCTTTTCCTGTGCCCCCAAGATTAAGATGACTCAGACTATCAAACTACAAGGAATTCTCTGCCTAGAGCATTTGGTGATTCTGTAGCCTCTTATGGAATCCTATTGTAAGGTGAGACAAATAGGGCTTGAATCTAGTAATGCTTGCTGAAATAAAAAAATGTAATAACCCTTCATTATACTGAAAATCATAGAATGTATGAGTGACAAGCTTGCTAGTTTAACAAGGTCACTTTAATGACCCACTGGCAAAGCCTGTGTAAAGATCTTCAACCTTTTCTATGTTTTAGTCTCCTTTAAAACTTAGTCATGATGACTTGAGTGTTTCTGATGATCTCATTAAGTCAGGTCCAATATTATAAATTTTACAGAATCATGTAGGAAATGCCTAAGCCAGCTAGTCCTGGGTTTGTGGCACTCATTGTTGATTTCTGTGTGTCCTGGTAGAGTCTCTTCCTAGGACTAGAACCTAATTCTCATTATAGTCCATGTCTTGTTTCTTTGGGTTAGTCCACTTTTAGTTCCTCACTTTTTCTTAAGAGAGATTTCTTTCTCGACTATCTCAGAGAGGGTCATATTTCAATCTTGTACTTTTAAAGGTCCTCAAAATAGTCTTACTAAATTTTCTTACATATATTTTATGTGTTTTTTTAATTTCAAAATTTTACTAACATTTTAATGTAAATTAGTGACTTTTAAAAAAATTATGAAACAGTTTGCATGCAAAAGGAATTTTTGTTAATGAAAAGTTTGATTTTTCACATGTATGTGTAAGTAATTATAAATTGGTTTCACAAAGGGGAGGGAGAGGGCAAGGGAGGGGGTGGGTCGATAGAGGGACAGTTGGTAGGGGGATCACACCTATGGATAATATTGCAAGTACATTTTGGATCTATCAGGTGTAGAGCATAAATGTCTTACTCCTGTAATTGGGTAAATGAGGTGAAGGCTATATTGTTTAGTAGGATGTAAGCATTCCAATTTGTACAAATAATCAACACGTTGAATCCCATAATGGTATAAATGTACCTATGATAAAGGTATGAATGACTTAATAAAAAAAAAAGTTTGATAAAATCTCATCCGGAAACCTATTTGAGCCCAGATAATTTTTCCTACTAGGAGTGAGATTTCTGATTTATTGGTTTAACTTTTTAAATTATTATACCATTTAGGCTATGTCTTCTTGTGTAAATTTTACTAATTTATATTTTGCTTATAATAATTTTCAGTTCATCAGGTTTGTCTAAAGTTGTGCATTGTATTTGCTTATTACTTTTAAAAATGATAGTTGCATTTGTAACTATACCCTTTTTCATTTTTGATGCTATTTATTAATTTTGTCTTAATTGATTGAAGAGGTCAAAGAGGTTTATGAATTTTTAAATCTTTTCCAAAGATATAGTTGGTTTGATTTTAATTTTGTTAATTATTGTGTTCTTTTAGCTTATTTTCTATTTTTGTCTTTATTATTTCCTCCTTTCTACTTTCTTTGGCCTCTATGATAAAATGCAAAACTCATTTTTGTCAGATTTTCTGTCATTTTCATAAATTCATTTATAACAATACATTTCTCCTCTAAACACAGCAGCAGCTACTTGATATTAGTTTTGAAATGCTGTCCCACTGTTGATATTTCTTAATATTTTATAAGATTGATTCTAATGTTGAAATAGTTCATAAGCTATCTCTGATTTCCTTGTTTACATACATTCAGAGATGCACTTTTTAGTTTCCAATGTACATGTTTATTGTATTTTTATTTATTGAGTTTGTAATATACGATGGCATAAGATGTCTAAATCATAATACTTAAGGGAATCATGTTATGAAAAACAATACTCTGAGTTCTTAATACTGAGATCAGAGCATCTCCCTTGGCTTCTTATCTGAAAGATTCTGTGCAGGAAATTAACAAAGCAATTAGCAGCAGTCATATAAATAATCTAGTAATGAATTTCCTTGGGATGGTTCATATTAATATTATATTCTTCAACATAGCCTACATCAACTTTCTACTTAGCTTATAGATTAACTTCTTGCTAGCCTATAAATCATAAATAATACAAGAAGTTAAAGTGAGACTTTTATAACACACTATTCTTTATTCAAGAATTAGACTCTGAAACACAGACATGTTCTGTGGATCCTAATATACAGGTTCTACAGGTTGTATGTTTTTTGGTTTTATTTGAAGAATACTTTCTTGAATAATATGACAATTAGGAACAAAGATACAGCTCAATAATTAATTCTTTGAGAATAATCTTAAAAGAAGTATTATCTTTCCTATGTTGTTTTTTCAAAGCAGGAGGAAAAGAGCTTAATATTGGAAATAAAGATAAGATTTTTTGAAAATAGGGAAAGTAGATGAAAATTTCCAAAGTAGTTTGGTTTTCTTAAGCCTCCATCTTTCATTCTGTGTTGTACTTTCCATTTGATCAATTCTTTTTTCCTTTTGTTCAGTAAAAGATTATGAGGGAGAAGGCTCTCACCCAAGGTTCCAGGAGACCTTAACTTTTGTCAAGTCAGAAAAGGACATCCAAGGTAAGACTCAACAGAGAAGGATCTCTGCTAATTGACTGTGGCTGATACTTAAATCACTGACTAAACTTTATGGGAAATAGATATCTATTTTGTTTTTCTCTCTGAAATGTCTTTTCAGTTCTTCGTCACCCTGTTGTTGAAGATAAACAAAATAAGGATTTAAAAAGAGTGGAACATTTTGAAACTCTAAAGAAAATCCCTTTCATTGCTCTGGAAATTTTACTTATTTTGGTATTTATTTCATTTTGTGTTACTAACAAAGATATAAAATAAATTTCACATGAAGTATATATATCACTCTTAAATATATAAATAAATGGACTTTTTTATTGGCAGAGATGGCACGGTGCACGTTTCCAAAATGTGGAAAAGTAGAGGACTGCAAAAAATCCGTGCAAAACCTTTAACCTCAACACATTACCCTCCTTGTGGAGATACTGCCAGGGGTTAGAGTACAAAAACAGGAAATACATTTTCATCTTGTGGGTGCCTTACATTTTTTTTTCTTATCTCATCAATGAAGCTTTGAAACTGCCTTGATAATGCTATCCTGATGCTTGATTCCAGTAGCAGTAGAGATAAAAGTTAATACCAAGAGCAAGTACTGCTTCTTCCACTTCCCCAATTTAGCTGCCACTTCCACTCAAGGTGGGCAGGAGAGCTGCTTTTGAGAACAACACTGTAACTTGGATATTTTCTCTTACAGGAGTTAATCTACTTCTCTATTATAATAAGGTGGCCACATCAAGGTCAATATCACATCTCTGGCTCGCAATCTGTATCTCTTAGTGCAGTCCTGGGTGTTCACTGTGTTTTTTCTCTGATGAGAATGATTTTCTTCCCTCTCCTCACTTACTCATTCCCTTACCCACCCCCCTTGTATTAGCTCATCTGCTGCCTTCATCTTAAAATAGAATACATTGGATTCTTGCTTTTCCATTCTTGTGATGCTTTGCAAAGAAGAATGTGTTCCCCCTCTATCCAGGTTAATACCAAATATGTAGCAGGCATCCTCAAACTATGGCCTGCGGGCCACATGCAACCCACCTAGGACATTAATCTGCCCACTGGGTGTTTTTGCTGCTACTGCCTGTCCTGCTTAGCAGCTGACTTGTCCCAGGGCCTGCAGTCTGGCCCTCCAGTGGTCTGAGGGACAGCGAACTGTTTAAAAAGTTGGAGGATCCCTGAATTGTAAAGTCTCCATCTTTTTTAATGGTTGAATAGTAGTCCATGGTATACATATACCACAGTTTATTAATCCATTCCTGCGTTGGTGGGCATTTGGATTGTTTCTACATTTTGGCAATTGTAAATTGAGCGCAATAAACAGTCTAATGCAAACATCCTTATGATAAAAAATTTTTTTTCTTCTGGGTAGATGCCTTGTAATGAGATTGCATAATCAAATGGGAGGTCTAGTTTGAGTTCTTTGAGGATTCTCCATACTTCCTTCCAAAAAGGCTGTATTAGTTTGCAGTCCCACCATCAGTGAAAAAGTGTTCCCTTTTTTCCATATTCACCTCAGCATTTGCAGTTTTGAGATTTTGTGATTTGGGCCATTCTCACTGGGGTTAGATGATATCTCAGGGTGGTTTTGATTTGCATTTCTCTAATAATTAGGAGTGATGAGCATTTTTTTCATATGTTTGTTAGCCATTCGTCTGTCTTCTTTAGAGAAGGTTCTATTCATGTCTCTTGCCCATTGATATATATGGGATTGTTGGTTTTTTTCATGTGGATTAATTTGAGTTCCCCATAGATCCTAGTTATCAAGCTTTTGTCTTATTCAAAATATGCAAATATCCTTTCTCATTGTGTAGGCTGTCTTATTTGCTTTGGTTATCTCCTTAGCTATACGTAAGCTTTTCAGTTTCATTAAGTTCCATTTGTTTATTTTTGTTGTCATTGCAATTGCCATTGCAGTCTTCTTCATGAAGTCTTTCCCCACGCTGATATCTTCTAGTGTTTTTCCTATGCTTTATTTCAGGACTTTTATTGTTTCATGTCTTAAATTTAACTCCTTTATCCATGTTGAATCAATTTTTGTGAGAGGAGAAAGGTATGGGTCCAGTTTTAGTCTTTTACATGTGGATATCCAGTTCTCCCAGAACCATTTATTGAATAGGGAGTCTTTCCCCCAGTGTATGTTCTTGTTTGGTTTATCAAAGATTAGATGGTTGTAAGATGTTAGTTTCATTTCCTGGTTTTCTATTTGATTCCAAATATCTATAGCTCTAATTTTGTGCCCATACCATGCTGTCTTGAACACAATGGCCTTGTAATACCCCCTAAAATCTGGTATGGTGATGCCCCCAGCTTTGTTTTTATTACTAAGAGCTGCCTTAGCTATACAGGATTTTTTCTGGTTCCATACAAAACACAGAATCATTTTTACCAAGTCTTAAAACTACAATGTTGGTATTTTAATACCTATATTAAAAGG
>NW_003852612.1:475615-525576 GCF_000181295.1 Otolemur garnettii | reverse complement strand
TGTATTTTTTGATGACTTCTAGGAGTCTTGTGGTTGAGTCTTTGGGGTTCTCTAAGTATAAGATCATATCATCAGCAAAGAGGGAGAATTTGACCTTCTCTGCTCCCATTTGGATGCCCTTTAATTCCTTCTCTAGCTTCATTGTATTGGCTAGAACTTTCAGCCCTATGTTGAACAGTAGTGGAGATAGAGGACAACCTTATCTGGTTCTAGTTCTGAGTGGAAAAGCTTTCAGTTTTACTCCATTCAGTATAATATTAGCTGTGGGTTTCTCATAGATGGGTTTGATCAGATTCAGAATTGTGCCACCTATTCCTATACTCTTCAGTGTTCTAATTGGAAAAGGATGCTCAATTTTACTGAATGCTTTTTCTGCATCTATTGAGAAGATTACATATGGTCTTTGTTTTTGCTTCTGTTGATATAGTGAATAATGTTTATAGACTTTGTGTATCTTAAACCAGACTTGTATCTCTGGGATGAAACCTACTTGATTGTGATGAATGATTTTTTTTTATGTTAGCTGTAATCTATTGGCTAGGATTTTGTTGAGAATTTTTGCATTTATATTTATTAGTGAAACTGGTCTGAAATTCTCCTTTGTAGTTGAGTCTTCTTGGTTTTGGTCTCAGGGTGATATTTGTTTCATAGAACATGTTGGGGAAGATTCCTTCCTCCTCATTTTTGGGAATAATTTCTGCAGTATGAGTATAAGCTCTTCTTTGAAGGTCTGATAGAACTGTTGTGAAGCCATCTGGACCAGGGCATTTTTTTTTGTTAGATTTTTTATTGTTTCTTTGATCTCAGTTCTTGGATTCGATCTGTTCAAGAGATCTTTCTGTTTGATTAAGTCTAGGGAAAGGATATGATCCATTTCCCAGTGTTGGTTCTTCCCAGCTATGAGTGTGGTATGGTCTTGATATTGATCCATTTCCTCCACACTGTGAAATTTCTCAGCATAGAGTTTTTCATTGTACTTAGAGATGATCTCTAGTATCTCTGTGCATCTGTTATTATTTCCCCTTTATCATTTCTGATTGAGGTTATTAGAGATTTTGCTTTTCTGTTTCTAGTTAATCTGGCCAAAGGTTTATCGATTTTATTTATTTTTTCAAAAACCCAACTTTTTTTTTTAAATTTTCTGTATGATTTTAATTTCATTAATCTCTGAATTAATTTTAGTTATTTCTTTTCTTCTGCTGGGTTTGGGATTAGACTGTTCTTCTTTTTCCAGTTCTTTAAGATGGTTCATGAGTTTTTTGATGCGCTCTCTTTCTGTTTTTCAAATGTAGGCATCTAATGCAATAAATTTCCCTCTTAAGACTGCTTTTGCTATATCTCACAGGTTTTGATAACTTGTGTCTTCATTATTGTTATGTTTGAGGAATTTAACAATTTCCTTTTTTATCTCTTCCTGAACCCAACTATCATTCAGCATAATGATAATTATGTTGTTTAATTCCCATGTCTTTGTGTGGGAATGAACGTTTTTGTTGGAGTTGAGTTCCAACTTTATTGCCTTGTGGTCTGAGAAGATACAAAGTATAATTTATATTCTTTTAATTTTTCTGAATTGTACCCTACAATATGGCCAATTTTGGAGTACATACCATAGGCTGATGAGAAAGATGAATATTCCTTAGCTTTGAGATGCTGTGTTCTGTGTATGTCTATTAATCCCATTTGTTCTAAGGCCACACTTAAATCCTTTGCATTTTTGTTTAGTTTCAGTTTAGGGGATCTGTGCAGTTCTGTCAGAGGGGTGTTAAAGTCCCCAACTGTTACGGTATTATGGGATATAATATTGCCCAGACCCATCAAAGTCTGTTTTATAAATTTGCATGCATTTAAGTTGGGTGCATAAATATTTAAATTTGAAATATCTTCTTGTTGTATCGTTCCTTTGACCAGTATAAAGTGTCCATATTTGTCTTTTTTAACTTTAATTGCTTTAAATCTGCTTGTGTGTGAAAAGAAGATTGCAACCCTTCCTTTCTTCTGGTTTCTATTTGCTTGAAATATTGTTTTCCATTTCTTAACCCTGAGTCTTGATTTATCCTTCAAGGCTAAATGTGTCTCCTGGAGACAGCATATGGATGGCTTATGCTATTTTTATCCAATCAGCCAGCCTGTGCCACTTCAGTAGTGAATTCAATCCATTGATATTTATTGAGAGAACTAATAAGTATGTTGGAGTTCTATTCATCTTAGTTTTGAATGTCAATTGTGTAGTTTTATCCTTTGTGCCATTGTGGAAGCTAAGTTTTGACCTTTAGCTTCTGGGTGTTTACTTTGCTGGTGGTCCATTGTGGTGGTCAGTGCTGAGAATAGGTCTCAGAGCTATTCTTGTGTTGAATTCCCTCAGTGCTTCTATAACCATAAAAGATTTGATTTCTCTATCAATTTTGAAGCTTAGTTTAGCAGGATATAGAATTCTGGGCTAGAAATTGTTTTGTTTAAGAATGTTGAAGGTGAATGACCATGCTCTTCTTGCTTGGAATTCAGTTGAAAATTCTGTTATCCTAATGGCTCTGCCTCTGTAGGTCAGATGGCACTTATTCCTGGCTGCTTGCAGAATTTTTTCTTTCATCTTGACTTTGGACAGATTCATTACAATGTGTCTTGAAGAGGTTCTGTTTGAGTTGAGATGACCCGGGGTTCAATATCCATTTGAAAGGAGTGTGTAAGGGTCTTTAGTAAAACTTGGGAAGTTTTCATTCATGATAGTCTCCAGTAGGTCTTCCCTTCCTTTGGGGCAATCGTCTTCCCTTTTAGAAATCCCTATTATTTGTGAGTTTGAATGATCGTGATGTCTCATAATTCTTTAAGCATCTGTTCTACTTTTTCTCTCTTCTTTTCTGCCTCTTTAACTACCTGGGTTAACTTGAAAACTTTATCCTCTAGCTCTGAGATTCTTTCTTTTCCATGGTCTAACCTATTTTTTATATTTTCTACTGCATCTTTACATTCCCTGATTGTCTCCTTCATTTCCTTAAGCTCTGCATATCCTTTCTAAATTCTACATATCTCTTGTCTGACTTTTGGTTCTGCCTTTCCATTTTCTTGTCCATTCCATTTATTGTCTTTGTCACCCATATTTTAAGTTCCCTTTCTGTCAAGTCCATTAATTCTTTACAGGTGGTGTCTTCTGTAGTAGCTGCCTTATGGTCCCTTGGCGGGAGTTCTTCTGTTTTGGTTTCTTATGTTGCCCAAATATTTCTGTTGGTTCCTCCTCATGTTCTTCTTTTTCACCTACTTGTCTTTTTTGTTCCTTCTCACTGCTTCCTTTGCTTCAAACAGACGTCCTTGCTGTTGATGAGAATATATTATCATCATACCAAGTTTGTTGTGGTTTTTTTAGGAGATAGAGAGCACAGCCAGCAACTGCTATGGTCCTTATTCCAAACTTAGTTGCCTTCAGTGATTACCTGATTGTTTCCTCAGTATTCAGATCCTGCTGGGTTGGGATCTTAAAATTCACAAGAATCCTTCAGGGGCTGATCTCACAGAGCCCCCCGACTCCAGTTCCTATGGGGTGTGAGAGTCTCTCAGCCTGTCCCAAAAGTGGAGTTCTGATCCCTGCAGGTGGAATTAAGATGACTGTGCTTTAGGGCCTTGCTAAGACCTTCTCATGACCTTCCCACAATGGTAGCCCTCTGACCCCTGAGACCTTCTCAGTATGGTTGCCTTGCCAGTCTCCAAATTTATGGCAAATCCACTCCAGCCAGAATTCCAATCTGGTTGCGGTATACTGTTCAAGTCTGCCCACTCTTCTAAGCTTTCCTCTCAACATGCAACTTCCCTCAACTACTGAAAACTCCAGAAGGTCTTCCTCCCATTTTGGACTTCTGTGGAGGGGCATCTGATCCCAGCTGGTCATAATAACTTGCATAATTCATCAGATTTCCATGGCTCTGGATCATAGGCTGTATCCAGCTCACCACCTCCTCATTGTTCTTTGAGCTATGACTCTGGGTAAGGTCCCCATGCCAGGTAATGTTGGATTTTGTCTTTTTCTCCAGGCATTTTAGGAAAGCTCAGCTGAATGATCCTTCTGGGCTGCAATCTTGATCTGCCCTTGAGAGCACACATTTTTTCCCAGGATACATGGAACATTTATAAAAATTTTCTATGTACTAAATTCTAAAGTATGTCTCAACAAATGTCAAATAACCTTTATAGTACTGAGTGTGCTTTCTGATATAAAGTAATTCATTTAAAAGTCAACCACAATAAGGTGAAATATACATTTGGAATTTAAAACACACCCTTCTAAACTCATAGGTCATAAAAAGAATCATAATGTAAAGTATTTAAAATGGAATATATATAAAAATACTAGATAAGAAAACTTGTGGTTTGCTGATTGAGCAGTGCTCAGTAAATATTAATGGCCTAATCTATGCCATTGCATTTATAAAGGTGTCATCTAAGAAAATTGTGAATTATCTTTATTGAGAATATTATATACAATGCTTTTGGTGGACAGCTATAACATATGGATGGATAATAAGACTTAACATGAGAAAGATATTAGTTATTCCCAATTTAAATTATAAAATTATTTAATTTCAACAGAACTTTCAAAGTAGTTTTTGTGTATATGAGATTTGATCAATTAATTGATTGAAAAATTTATTTGAGAAAACAGGAGGCCAAGAATAGGTGAGATAATCTTGGAAAAAGAAGAAAAGTATGTATATATGGTGGATGGGTGACTGGTATTGCAAGTTATCAAGACTTCTTGTAGAGTTATAAGAATAAGAAAATGTAGTAGCAGTATAGGAATCAGCAAGTAAGACTGATAAAACTGTATAAAAAGTCCAAGAAAAGACCCATGCATATATGGTAACTCTTTTGTTTGAGATAGAGTTTCACTCTGTCATCCTGGGTAGAGTGCCATGGCCATCATAGCTCACAAAACCTCAAACTCCAGGGTTCAAGTGATCCTCTTGCCTCAGCCACCCTAGTAGTTGGGACTACAGGCATGCACCACAATGCCTGTCTAGTTTTTCTGTTTTCAGTTGAGACAGAGTCTCACTCTTGCCTAAGCTGGTCTTGAACTCTTGAGCTCAGGTAATCCACTCACCTCAGCCTCCCAAAGTGCTAGAATTACAGGCTCCACCGTGCCTGGCCTAGGAGAACTTTTAATATGATATGTGGCATTACACATCAGTGGTCATACAATGGTTTGCTATGTTAATGGTGCTGGCACAACTGGTTGTTTCATTAGGAAAAATAAAACTAAAACTGTATTATTGCTTGCAAATAAAAGTTAAAACCTTTTCTTCTCTCTAAGAAATTGATTTTGTGTTAGTCTTCTAGAAACCAGATAAAGGCATAACACAGAAACTGCCAGTGTTTCTAGGCAATATTGGATATAGTCAAAAATAACCCCAAGACTAGAAAGACTGTGACAGAATGATGCATACCTCATTGAAATTACAATTGGGGTCTTCCCTCAATGTGGGAAATCTCTTGCTGCAATTCCCAGAGGTTAGAGCCAAGTGTTGGTATGAGAGTTGCCATGTGGCTTCTACACCAGAGTGATGCTTATACTCACCCATGTGGAGTACCCCTCACACCTGCACTGACACTAAGTTTATTCTAGTGATGCCTGTTCTTAACACAGTCTTACAGATATGTTGTGGCTCCTCTCCTATATCTTTCTGCAAAGCTCACTTGCTGCCAAGTATAATCTATTGGATCTTGTGAATGTCCATCTGAATGTGAGATCCCTGTTGGTGGTTGAGCAGAGTGAGCAAGGATTTTAGTTTAGACAGAGTCTCACTCTTGCCTTATTTTCCATTAGTCTTCTAGAAACCAGATAAACTTTGTATTCTAAAAGTTAATCTTCTAGAAAACAGATAACTTTGTATAATATAAGTTATTCTAACTGGATTAAATCCTTGACTATGAAAAGCAGAACTTAAAATTTTAGAAAAATGTCTAGGAGAATTGATTTTTTTTTTTTTTCACTCAGCCTGGAGAAGGACTTTTAAACGTTCATATTTTGTATATTTTTCAAAGTGACAGTTAATTCATTAGGATTTGGTACATTCTGTAACAGTCATGTTATTGCTAAAATATGTTAACTTTATATTTCAGGAAATGCTTACCCATGTTTGGTCAAAACCCTAAGTTATATGTTTTTATTTGTTTAGAAAAAGTAGTATGTTTGATCAGAGTGCCATTTTTCTTTTAACACGCTTATTTAAAAAAAAATCACAGTGTTTGGGTTCATGCTCTGGAGGGATGGTAATATTTGCCAGAAGCATTCCAGGGCTAGGAAGTCTCATGGAATTAAGCAACACACACATATACACTAGCAAGAAAGAAAAACATTAGTAAATTTTACAAATTTAAGATTATCAAAAAATACTTCAAAAAAGAAAAAAAGACAGGACCTGAGTTGTGACCAAAGGTGCTTTTTATTTACTTATTATTTTTATTGTTGGGAATTTATTGAGTGTACAGGGAACCAGCTTACACTGATTGCATTTGTTAGGTAAACTCCCTCTTATAATTGTGTCCTACCTCCAAGACCACTTGAAGATGCTTTGTGAGAAATAGAAAGGCATGAGGTGAAGGTGGAAAACTGGCCAGAGGCTAGACTATGCACCACTACAAGGACTTTATATCTGCTGTTTGTTTTTACTCAAGAGTGTTTCCCTGTGCCTTTGCTTTTCTTCTTTTCATCTTTTTGGTGCATGGCAATTATGCAAAACTGTAGTCTATTTGTTACTACATTAACTCCTCTTACCAGCTGTAATTATTTTTATGCTAACTTGTTTATTATCTGCTTCCCTACAAGAATATATATACTCCACAAAGGCGGACCAGTACCTCTCTTGTCCGTTCTTTTATAGCCAGCACTTAGAATGGTACCTGCACATAGTAGGCTCTCAGAAAAGAATTGCCAAATGAACAAGTGTATTAACTGAAGCAAAACTGAGGGCTGAAATATTAGATATTGAATATTTATTTTAATGGGATTTTCCCTCAGCTTAAATTTGATGTTGTTCACCATTGAGACAGGTACCATACAGAACGTTGCAGATGTATCACAGTGGACCACAGAGGGTAGTGCCAAATCTCATGGTGTGGACATATATAGAATTATTGAATCAAATGGTAAAGGTACTAAAATAAAGAAAAATATACTGCTAGGAATTTTATATTCATAGTAAACTAAGTGTGGTAAGCCCTTATTATAAGAGTCTTCTCTAGGATGCTATCATAAACCTATTATTTAAGTGAAGTTTTTTAAAATTCACTTTTGAAAAATAACTTGAGTGATTCAATATAAATCAGTAATATTTATTAGACCCTGCTCTGATAGATTAGGAATAGGGAGATATATATTTCAAGTGATTTTTTTAGGAGTAGAAGTTAAATTATGTGATTGTGGTTTTAGTTCCTTTATCGTAGACCTTACTGTTGTTTTTAAGAATCTGTACAGATCATATTTTTTAGACTATATTTTTCTAAAATCATGGCCATAATTTCCTTTCTTATGCCTATAGGTTTTTGGAAATGCAGTTAACTCAGAGAAGTTAGAACTCTCTCTTCAGACTATCCCACATGATAATTATGAATATTTTTTTGAAGAGTCTTCCGAAAGGTATAACTAATATGTTTCTTTAGCGAGTTTTCTGTTTATGCTACTCACATTAATAGAACACCCTCTGGAGACAGTGAATAATGAATGGTCTCAGATGTTTGATTAACTTTTCAAGATAGAGTGTTTTGCAGACATGATTTAGCTTTCTTAGAATTATGGTGTATTGGGGCTCAGCTCAGGCCTACTGGCCTTGCCTGGCAGTCTCATGGTGGCTGGGCTGTGACTGCAGTTGGTATAAGTGCTCCCCTGTGCCAGGGTATCATGGAAGAGCTTCTGACAAGATGCAGAGTGTTGCCACCCTGGCCACCTCTCCAGGTATGTCCCTCACAGGCTTCACACTGTGCCCCAGGGAGAGGACAGCACTTGCTATTGATCTGAGTATTCCAGCCACAGATCCTGTGGGAAGACCAGGTGTTCTCCCTGGAGGGCAAAGCTAGTGGCCTGACCTATAAGAGCCAGTGGCTGATGCTGCAGGTGGGCCTGATCCATCCCACAAGCCCCAGCTATTACAACCTCCTGCCTTACACTTTCCATGCCTTGGAGAAGCTAGAGCAGGTGATAGACCAGGAGACGCAGACCACTGGGAGGCAGAAAGTCAACATGCCCAGTCAGCCCAGCAGTGCTCTGGTGAGATGCCAACCAGAGGGATTTGATGGGCAAGGAGTTTCTAAGATTTAGAGACAGACATGGCAAGGAATGCTGCTTGGGGCCAACTCAGGAGGAAGTTATTACAGCCCTGATTGCTTCCCAGAAACAACTGTCCATTCCTGCTGTACCAAGTGATGAGAAAATTTTGTAATGAGCCCAGGCCCAGCTTTGGTCTCTGTGGCCAGGAGTTTTACATGAAGGATATGTACACCTTCGACTCCTCCCCAGATGTGGGCTGGCAGACCTACAGCTTGCTGTGTGATGCCTACTACAGCCTGTTTGATAGGCTAGGGCTGCGATTTATCAAGGCCCAGGAAGATGTGGGCAGGATCAGGAGCTTGATGTCACATGAGTTCCAGCTCCCAGTGGATGTTGGAGAGGACCACCTTACCATTTGTCCCAGCTGTAGCTTCTTAGCTAGCATGGAGACATGAGACTTGTCACAAATGAACCACCCCACTTGCCAGGGCCCATTGACTGAAACCTAAGGCTTTGAGATGGGGCACACATTTTATCTGGGACCAGTACCCTTCCATTTTCAACGCCCAGTTTATTATTAACATCCAAGGCAAATCATCCCTGGATGAAATGAAGTGCTTACGGCTTGGGTGTGACACTATCTTGGCTATTGCCATTGAAGTCCTCTCCACAGAAGACTGCATCCGCTGGCCCTACCTCCTGGCCCCTTGCCAAGTCTGCCTCCTCTGCCTGAAGAAGGTTCTGCAAGGAGGCGGCGGCCACCAACCTCACCTGGCACCTATACAATCACGTCACAGAGGTGGTGCCTCAGCTTCACAGGAGGTGCTGCTAGATGACAAGGCCCTTCTGACCATTGGAAAAAGACTGAAAGATGCCAGCAAGTTGGGCTACCCCTTTGTGATAATTGCTGGCAAAAGGACCCTGGAGGACCCTGCACATTTTGAGGTTTGGTGTCAGAACACTGGTGAGGTGGTCTTCCTCACAAAGGTAGGAGTCGTGGAATTGCTGACCCTAGTGCAGATGGTCTAAATATCCCCTGCCCACACATGCCCCATCTCACAGCCTTGCTGGTCATTCTGACACACACTTTCCTACACTCCTTTGCTGGGGTGTTCTCTCCAGAAGGTGAGACCATGTTAGGAAAACCAACTCTTATCCAGTCACTTGCTCAAATGATTTGTATTTAAAGGCATTGACTTGCCCTTCCCTGGATGATGATGCCATTATATGCCATTCCGTCTAGTAATACCTTCCTTTGTGGAAGCGTCTATTAAAAAGCCATGAGTCAAGAAAGAGCCCTGAGTTCTAGTCTTGGCCCCTTGGGTAATCCTTTCCCTTCTCTCTGCTGAGTTTCCCACATGGAGGCTGGGAGACTCCTGATGCCCTGACTATGGGCCTCTTGCTGCATTTGGTCCAGAGACCAAGCCCCTCAGCCCTTCTCCACTGAGAAGTTGGGCTGAGAGTGTAGGGAGAAGAATCAGGAGATCTGACTACCACCAACTCACTGGTGACTTGGACACATGTCCTCTTCTGTTAGAGCCTTAGTTTCCCTGTCTCTGATATGAGAACACGGAACTAGATCTGTAAAGTCCATCTAGGTGTCACTACAGGGTTCCATGAGAGGTTCATGACAGGCAGGTCTAGTTCCTCTGATCCTCCATAGCGTAAGTTTCCTGGAAGGTTGATGTAATTAGCTGATGGCCCCAAACTATCTCCAGATAGTTTGCTACTAAGGCAGCTTAAGCACTGAGATCATGTTCTATTGATCAAATAAAGTCAAACTTTTGGAAAAAAAGATAGGGTCTATTATGATCTCATAAATGTGGTAATTAGCACAAGAAAAAAATATTCTTGAAGGATTCTATTTATTTGTCATTTCAACAGTTACACAGCTTCAAAGCCTCTGCAGATGTGCTTGGAGATCTTAGAGGTGATGGTGTACTTAAATTTTATTAGAAATTCAGTCTGTTTTCAGAAAGAAAATTATGTGCTAGAAACAATAGGACTGTTAGTATGGTGACTTCTTGATATTATATAACAAAAATAAATTGAAGAAAAGTAAACTTCCACTAGAAAACAAGAAATAGCAGTTTCATGCTTACAAAATATTCAAATTGAGGTAATATAAGCAAAAACTTATTCTCTTAGAGATTTATCAGTAAAATTAGCTACACTCATTGGAACGATACTATATAAGAATGTGCATATTTTTAATTGTGTATTATACACAATATGTATATGTATAAAATTTGTGTATTCAGCTTTCAGAAGTGCATTAAATTTAAATTAAACAAATAAATAATAGTAATTCCCAAAAGTATTTTGAGATTCTACTATATACTAAGCACTATATACTAATGCAAAATATTGCATGTTTCTTGCCATTCAGTTCACAGTTTAATTTAGGGAAACAGACACATAAAAGACGAGTTTAAGTATAATATAGTAAATGTTATTTTAGAGTCAAAATCCAAAGATTGTAGGTACAGAAGACAGAGAACTATGCATAAGGGGAGTTTCTCAGAAGCTCTTTGAAGATCTATTTTGGTTGAATTTAGGACCTAACAAATAGAAACTAGAAACAAACCAGGTAAAAGAAAGGAAGAGAATTTCGGGCTGGGGGAAGATGTTTGAGCAATATTAAAGTTGAGAAATATTTGGTGTCAAGAAGTATAGGGTATGTGAGTGTAGGAATGCCAGGAAACTGGACAAGATGAAAGCCAGAGCCAAAAATCCAGTGTGGGCTAGAGTATGAAGGAACTTACATATGTGGAGCTTAAGATGCATTTTATTCACTCTGTTAAAAGGACATACAGATAGGGTCTTTTTGTTTTATTCAAGATTGCTGGTAGCAAAGTGAGCATAGCTGAGAGTGCTGGAAATGGAGATCAGTTAAATGTTTACAGTAATCCAAGACACGATGAGAAGGATAAAAGAAAAACCCTGAAATTACCCATAGTAGTAAAATAAAAATGCATTTATTTTTCTGAGGTTAAAGCATAATAAAGTGCACATAGGAAATTAATAGAGATGGTGATAAAAAAGTAAGCTGGTTCTAAATGGCCAACATCCAAAACTTATGTGTCTCATAGGGGGACTTGATTTATCCTGAAGTTGATGAGCAGGTGTAATCAAGTCTGCATTATAGGAAGAATTTTCTCTGGACATTGAAGTCTAGATCCTCAAGTCAAATTAGAAGAATTTTGCTAAGCGGAGTTGTGAATGAAAGTGCAATAGGAGTCAAATAGGATAGCATTGGTGAGTGAACTGAGAAGGGAGAAGTTGGAAAGAAAACAGAAAGTGATTGTGGACGAGTATTTGAAAAATCTGTTAGCAATTACTGACTAGACAGAGTTTAAAGGGTTTCCTATTATCAAGATTAGAGAGGATTGGTATTCTATGATATGAAAGAATTTGTAAATACAGAAAGGTTAATTATATACTTAAGAAAAGATAAGTACAGAAAAATGTCTCCAAGGAGGCAGAAAGCATGGGGTTGAGCACATAGGAAGATTAATTCTGAACAGTTGGAACAGTGAGAAGAGAGTAAGGAATAATGAAGACATTGATACATTTAAGTAATTTTTTAAAGACGAATGTGAATTAAAAAGAGTTCCTGCTTTCTGGCTTGCATTTTCTAGAAGGGGCTGCATTTCTACTAAGGCAGAGGATTAAGATAAAGACTATTAAGAGGGTGGTGGCTTGGAATTAGTTGGAGGGCTGGACTGTGGGCCTCAGGATGAGTCGGCTGCTAAGCAGGACAGGCAGTGGCAGCAAAAACATCCAGTGGGCAGGATAAATGTCCTTGTCGGGCTGCAGGTGGCCTGCAGGCCATAGTTTGAGGACACCTGTTATGGAGAAATGGTAGAGGAAACTACCCAGGGATCACCAGAGTTTTCCTTATGACTCTGTGCTTGTATTAGAAATACCAGTGACTCCAGTACTTCTGTCCCACAGCCTAGGGAAGCAAAAGGCAAATACATGCATGGACCTGAGGCGACTAATTTGCAAGTCAGGAAAAAGTGGGAGGAGATGGAGTTTATGATCTGACATTGGGATTCTGGAATTATCTCAGAAGTGAGCCAGTTTCAGGTGATGATATGGGAGTGTGTGGCTGAACTGAAATGGGGATCAGTGTCAATTGAACAATTATTAGAGACTATTAGGGATTCTTTCTCAAACATCTGTCTTCTCTGAAACTGTGAAAAACTATATGCATTTGTTTTCTAGTGACGGTGATTCAATCATGTGGAGTGCTCCTGACTCTTTCGGAACAGACAGTTGGAACAGTGAAGATGAGAGGTCTGCAGGACCATCACAGACTGTCTCCTCTCAGCATCCTGGTATGACATCATCATATTTGTGGTAGCAAATTCTGGAAGGGGCTCTGTTTTAGAAATATGCATGAAGATATTTCTAATACAGAGGAAGGAAATAGCTAGGTGAAAAAGCTTAAAAAATGGCAAAATATATTTTTTCAGATTTATTTGTTCATTTTTTTATTAAATCATAGCTGTATACATTAATGCAATTATGGGGTACAAAGTATATATAATTTTAAATATTTTTACCAAATTAGTTAACATAGCCTTTGTGGCACCTTCTTAGCTATTGTCTTAAGACATTTATATTCTACACTTAGTAAATTTCACATGTACCCTTGTAAGATGCACCATAGGTGTGGTCCCACCAGTTACACTCCCTCCACCAATCCTCTCCCCTCCCCTCCCCTTCCTCTCCCCTTTCCCTATATTCTTGGGCTATAATTGGATTATGGCTTTCATATGAAAGCTATAAATTGGTTCTATAGTAGGGCTGAGTACATTGGATATTTTTTTTTCATTCTTGAGATACTTTGCTAAGAAGAATATGTTCCAGCTCCATCCATATAAACATGAAAGAGGTAAAGTTTCCATCTTTCTTTAAGGCTGCATAATATTCCATGGTGTACATATACCATAATTTATTAATCCATTCGTGGGTCAATGGGCACTTGGGCTTCTTCCATGACTTAGCAATTATGAATTGGGCTGCAACAAACATTCTGGTACAAATATTTTTGTTATAATGTGATTTTTGGTCTTCTGGATATATACCTAGTAGGGGAATTGTAGGATCAAATGGCAGGTCTATTTTTAGATCTCTAAGTGTTCGCCAGACATCTTTCCAAAAGGAATGTATTAGTTTGCACTCCCACCAGCAGTGTAGAAGTGTTCCCTTTTCTTCATATCCACGCCAACATCTCTGGTTTGGGGAATTTGTGATGTGGGCTAATCTTACTGGAGTTAGATGATATCTCAAAGTAGTTTTGACTTGAATTTCTCTGATGATTAAGGATGATGAGCTTGTTTTCATATGTCTGTAGGCTGTGTGCCTGTCTTCTTCAGAAAAGTTTCTCTTCAAGTCCCTTGCCCACCCTGAGATGGGATCACTTGTTCTTTTCTTGCTAATACATTTGAGTTCTCTGTGGATTTTAGTTATTAAACCTTTGTCAGAGATGTAACCTGCAAATATCTCCTCCCATCTGCTTGCTTTACTTACTGTGTTTGACTGTGAGGAAGCTTTTTAGTTTGATCAGGTCCCAGTAATGTATTTTTGGTGTTACTTCAATTGCCCAGGGGCATCCTCCTCATAACATATTCACCCAGGCCAATTTCTTTAAGAGTTTCCCTTGCACTTTCTTCTAGTGTTTTTATAGTTTCATTCTCAAGTATAAGTCTTTAATCCAGAGAGAGTCTATCTTAGTTAATGGTGAAAGGTGTGGGTCCAGTTTCAGTCTTCTACAGGTCGCCAGCCAGTTCACCCAGAACCATTTGTTAACTAGGGTTTCTTTTCCCCACTGAATGTTTTTAATTGGCTTGTCAAAGATCAAATAACGGTAAGTAGCTGGGTTCATCTCTTGGTTCTCTACTCTGTTCCATACATGTACCTTTCTTTTTTTGTGCCAGTACCATGCTATTTTGATCACTATCGATTTATAGTATAGTCTGGGGTCTGGTAGTGTGATTTCTCCTGTTTTGGTTTTATTTCTGAGTAATGTCTTGGCTATTCAAGGTTTTTTCTGACTCCGTATGAAATGAAGTATTCTTTTTTCCAGATCTTTAAAGTGTGACAGTGGAGCTTTGATAGGGATTGCATTAAAATTGTATATTGCTTTGGGTAGTATGGACATTTTGACAATGTTGATTCTTCCCAGTCCTGAGCATAGTGTATTTTTCCATTTATTAACATCTTCAGCTATTTCATTTTTTAGAGTTTCATATTTCTCTTTATAAAGATCTTTTATGTCCTTTGTTAGGTAAATTTCCAAATATTTCATCTTCTTTGGCACTACTGTGAATGAAATAGAGTCCTTGTCTGGTTTTTCAGCTTGACTATTGTTGGTATATATAAAGGCTACAGATTTATGAGTGTTGATTTTCTAACCTGAGATACTGCTATATTCCTTGATCACTTCTAACAGTTTTGTAATAGAATCTCTGGTGTTTTCCAGATATATAGTCATATCATCTGTGAAGAGTGAAAGTTTGAACTCTTTTGACCCTATGTGGATATGCTTGATTGCCTTTTCTTGCCTAATTGTAATGGCTAAGACTTCCATTACAATGTTAAAAAACAGTGGAGACAATGGGCAACCTTGCCTGGTTCCTGATCTGAGTGAAAATGATTTCAATTTAACTCCATTCCATACGATATTGGCTGTGGGTTTTCAGTAGATGGCCCCTATCAGTTTAAGAAATATCCCTTGTATACCAATTTTCTTAAGTGTTCTGATCATGAAAGGATGCTGGATATTATCAAAAGCTTTTCTGCATCAATTGAGAGAATCATATGGTCTTTATTTTTTAATTTGTTTATGTGAAGAATTATATTTATAGATTTATGTGCATTGAACCAGCCTTGAGACCCTGGGATAAAACCCACTTGGTCATGGTGTATAATTTGTTCGATGTGTTGCTGGATTCATAATGCTTTTGATATTCATCTATGTAATTGCATTTATAAATATTTAATTTTTTGTTGTTGTTGAACAGTAATTCCATTGTATGATTATACCAGTTTGTTTATCCATTACCAGTCGAAGGACGTTGTGTTGTTTCTAGATTTTGGCAATAGTAGACAAAAGTACTATAAATGTTCACATACTGGTTTTGTATAAACATAACTTTTCATTACATTAAGGTAAATGTATAGAAGTGAGATTGCTGGGTATAAATATATAATGAAAAAACTGTTTCAAAGAAGCTGTACCAGTATTATTGCTTGCTTTTTACTATTTTTTTTCTCCTACTCTTTTTTTTCCTTCTGTGTTTAAGTAAAGGTAATTTCTGTCAACCTATCTTCAAGTTTACTGACTCTTTTCTTGGCTGTGTTGAGTCCACTAGTGAACCTATAGAAAGTATTCTTTATCTCTGTTACAGTGCTTTTTATGTATAATATTTTCTCTTATAAATTCTGTTCCATCATTCACATTCCCTATGTGTTCATGTATTTCATCCACATTTTTCATAAGAGCTCAAACATATTAACCATAGTTATTTAAAGTTCCCTTTCAGATAATTCTAACACAGATTTTTCCTGATATTTCTTCTGTTACCTTGTTTTTTGACAGTGGTCTTTGTTGTTCCTATTGTTGCTGCTGCTCCTGCTGATTTGTGTGCTTCATTTTTGATTCAGTGTTGGGGTTGGGTATAGAAAATTGGAGCATAAAGAATTGAAGGAATCAATCAATCAGGGAGCTTCAAAATGCAGTAGAAAGTTTCAATAACATATTATCCTATGGAAAAGAAAGAGTCTCAGAGCTCGAAGACAAGGCTTTTGAGCTAACTCAGTCATTTAAAGAGACAGAAAAGAAGAGAGTAAGAGGGGCGGCACCTGCGGCTCAGTGGGTAGGGCGCCGGCCCCATATACAGAGGGTTCAAACCTGGCCCTGGCCGAACTGCAACAAAAAAAGAAAGAAAGAAAGAAGAAAGTAAAAGCAGAGTATCTCTTAGATAATTACAAGATGTCACAAAGCATAAAAACATATGAATTATAGGTATCCCTGAGGTAGAAGAAGAATGATCCAAAGGATAGGATTGGAAGCCCTACTGGATGATATCATAAATGAAAATTTCCCAAGCATCACCAAAAATTCAGACACACTCACTTTTAGATATTTATTCAACCCTAATTGATCCCAGTTCAAAGACAGCATCTCCTAGACACATAATACAGAAAGTTCCCATATATCTTCTGCTAAACCTTCCCCTATCATTAACAGCTTACATTTGAATGACACAGTGAATCTGGCCAAGGTAAAAATGAAAGAGAAAATTTTGCAAGGAATGAGTGGTATTGAAGAATATACAGTACTCTTTAAATCTGTCAAGGTCATCAAAACCAAGAAAAGTCAAGTCTGAGAAAGTGTCACAGAAAAAGGAGCCCTAAGGAGACATATCTAAATGTAATGTGTAATTATCCTATACGGGATTCTGAAAGGGGAGGGGCAAGAACTAAGAAAATCAGAATAAAATACAGACTTTAGTCATTAATAGCATTGGTTCATGTATTGAATTGTAACAAATGTGTCATTCAAATGTAAGCTGTTAATGATAGGGGAAGGTTTAGCAGAAGATATATGGGAACTTTCTGTATTATGTGCTCCTTTTCTATAAATGCAAAACTGTTCTAAAAACATCTCTTAGTTATTAACAAAATGTCTCCGCAACAAATTTCTCTTGTGACTTCCTTTTTAATCTGGGGTTACTAAGAGCTATTTTTCCCAATTTTTTTTTGTTGTAGTAAAGGATAGATAACATACAATTTACTATCTAACAATTTTTAAGTGTTTAATATGGTAGTATGAAGTACACTCATATTATTGTGTACCATAACCACCATCCATTTCCAGGACTGTTTTCACCTTGGAAAATGGAGACTCTATCACCCACTAAAAAACAACTCCTTATTTTTCCTTCCCCCAGTCCCTGAAAACTACCAATCTACTATTTGTTATTATAAATTGGTCTGTGCTAGGTATCTCATGTGAGAATCATCATAATTTATCTTTTTATAATTGGCTTATTTTACTTAGCATAAAATTTTCAGAAATTATTCATGGGTCAAAATTCCCTTCCTTTTTAAGGCTAATAGTCTGTTGTGTGTATATGCCATGTTTTTGCTTATTTATCTCTTGGGTTGATTTTGCATTTTAAGAACATTGTAAATAATGCTTCTGTGAACAATGGTGTATAAATGTCTCTTCAAGATTCTGCTTTTTATTCTTTTGAGTATATATAGATAGGTGGAATTGCTGGATCAATCATTTGGTAATTCTATATTTAATTTTTGGAGGAACCACCATACTGTTTTTACACAATGGCTATAACCATTGTACACTCTCACCAGCAGTGTATGTACAGGTTCATTTCTGAAATGTGCTTTTTTCGCTGGTTTGTATGTCTACCTATACCAGTACCACACTGTTTTAATTTCTATAGCTTTGTACTAAATTTTGAAATCAGGAAGTGTGAGTCTTCTTTTATTCTTCTTTTTAAGTATTGTTTTACCTGTTGGGATCCCTTGAAATTTTATGTGAATTTTAGGATGAGTTTTTCTGTTTCTGCAAAAGATCCCAGTGGTACTATAAAGATTGCATTGAGTTTGTAGATTATTGGAGGCAGTATTGATATTTTTAAGATATTGAGTCTTCCAGTCCATGAACATGAAATGTCTTTCTTTGATTTATTTCAACAATGTTTTGTAGTTTTCATTGTGCAGGTCTTTCACCTCTTTGGTTAAGTTCCAAAGTGTTCTATTATTTTTCTTTTTCTATTATAGATGGCATTGTCTTCTAAATTTTGTTTATGAAATTTATATTTATATAAATATTTATTTATGCACATTAGTGCATATAAGTGAAGCTGATTTTTGTGTGTGACTTTGTACCTCACTACATTTATTTATTAGTTTTAACAGTTTCTTTTGTATGGTGGGGGGAATCATTAGGATTTTTTGTATGTAAGATCGTATTATCTATAAATAGAAATAATTTTGCTTAATTGCTTTCCAGTTTGGATGTATCTTTTTTTTTCCTACTTAATTGCTCTGATTAGGATTTCTAGTAATTTGTTCAATAGAAGTAGTGAAAGCAAAATCTTCACCTTACTTCTTAAGGAAAAACTTTCTGATTTAGCCCTTGAGTATGATGCTTGCTGTGGTTTTTTTATATGTGACTTTTATTATGTTGAGATAGTTATTTCTGTCCCTAGTTTGCTGATTTTTTTTAATCATGAGAGAGTATTGAATTTTGTCAAATGCATTTTCTCTATACCAATTGAGATTTTCCCCATCATTCTGTTATTGTGTTGTACTACCTTGATCAATTTTTGTGTATTGAATCATCCTTATGTTTCAGGAATAAATCCCACTTGGTCATGGTGTGTAATCATTTCAATATGCTTCTGAATATTTGGTTTGCTGGTCCTTTGTTTAGAATTTTTATATAAATGTTCAGAAAGGACAGTGATGTGTAGTTTTCTTTTCTTGTAATGCCATTGTCTGGCTTTGATATGAGGATGATCCTGGTCTAATAGAATGAGTTAGAAAGTCTTCCTTTCTCTTTAATTTTTTGCAACAGTTTGAGAGGGATTGGTGTTAGTTTTTAAATGTTTGATAGAATTTACTGGTGAAGCCATCAGGTCCAGAGCTTTACTTACTGGGGAAATGTTTGATTGCTCATTCAATCTGCTTACGAATCATAGAACTATTCAGATTTTCTATTTCCTAGTGGTTTGATTTCGGTAGGTTTCATGTTTCTACTGATTTTTCCATTTCAGTGAAGTTATCCCTTTTTTCAGCATACAGTTTCTCATAGTAGTCTCTTATAATCTTGAGTAGATTTTATTCCTTTCCTGTAGAAGCTGTTGTTCACCCCCCCAACAATATACCAAGAGGAAGGATTTCTCAAGTTCCTCCCCCTGTCTTCAGTTTTTCTCCTGACCTTCTGATGAGATCCTCACATGCATTATGTTTTCATTGCTTTTTACTTTTCTTTTCTTCTCTTCATTAATTTATGCCATTGTCCTATGTCAATAAGTTAATTTTCAACTGTTTTGTTTCTTACAATGTTTTGATTTAATTATAAATTAATTATACAATCATGTAGTTTTGAATGTTTATTTTATTTTCTTATATCTGCAAAATTATTTTTAATATCATTCTGTTTTCTCATCTTTGCATTCTTATTGAACATAGTTTATTTTCTGGGCAGTGCTCATAGCTCAGTGGGTAGGGCACTGGCCACATACACCGAGGCTGGAGGGTTTAAACCTGGCCCGGGCCAACTCAAACAACGACAACTGCAGCAACAACAACAACAACAACAAATAGCTAGACATTGTGACGGGCACCTGTAGTCCTAGCTACTTGGGAAGCTGCGGCAAAAGAATCACTTAAGCCCAAGAGTTTGAGGTTGCTGTGAGCTATGACGCCATGGCACTCTACCCAGGGTGACAGCTTGAGACTGTCTCAAAAAAAAAAAAAAAATTTCCTATTTTTCTTTAGATGTTGCATATAAAATGAATTTTCTTTTTCTGGGTTGTCTTCCATTCCAGAATGTGTCTTTAATGTTTTTTCATGCTGTATTGGTTACTAGTTTTTTCTGCATCTCATGTCTTATGTCCATGTATAGCTCTATCTCTTTAATGTTGTTAATTGAACATGAATGATTTCTTCCCAACTCCCATTCTGTTTTCTTTGAATTTCATATCTTCCATTATAAAATACATTTTGAAGGCTGAATTTTGCCCAAGGACAATGAGGACATTGTAAAACAGAACAAGTGTGCTAAAGGGGCAGAGAGAAAGGAGACAAAGCACAAAGGGTTTGGATGAAATGTTGGGAAGATATTATAGATGTTCTTGTGCAACATCAATCACATCCTCCTCCTATTGCACCTTCCTTTATAGCCTGGTAGGAAAACCAAAAATGATATTCCCAAGATTTCCTAGTAGCGTGTGGGCATGTCTAATCATATGCACTTAGCCAAGATGTAAATATGTGATAGAGGCTTATGCTTCTCTGTTTATATCTGGACAGAGGGGTGAAGGGTGAGAAGGAGGCTTGCTTCTCTTTCCCAAAATTCCTGAAAAAACTTTTCCTTTGACTCAGATCATCTGCTACTTCTGAATTATTCACTGGCAAAGGTCTTCTTGTGAAATGATCACGAATGCCTTTAAGTAACATCATTTCATGGAACTTTTATTCCCCTTTCTGGCTGCTTAGAAATCCTCTTATACTAAAGTTAGAGATGTTTGTGAGAAAATGTAGTATTTCTGTTAATGTCTATCCCAACCAACAGTCCCTCACTCCTACCTCTACAAAGAGCTTCTGGATACAGTGGGGTTCCAAGATGAGATGTGCTACTCAGTGTTATACAGATTCTTAGAAATTTCCATCTTCCTTTTGCTTAATTGCTTCATATATTTTTTGGCATTAACTTGATTTTTGTAACTTGATTTGGCTTTGCTAAGAGATTATGAGAACTGGTTTCATTTTAACTTTATACCTCAAAATTTTGAAACTTTTACAACATTATTTTACTATTAACTTTATTAATAGTTTTTTTAAACAGTTTTCTCTAAGAGCAGTGGATTTTGTGTAATTTCAATGTTACATAGCCATGATTTTTTAAAAAACAAGGAAAGATAATCTCTTTCAAAGTAATAGACTTTTCACTTTTGAAAAAATAAGCTTCCATTCACCCTTAAATTGCTGTATCTTAAGAGAAAACAAAAAATAATAAAATAAACTGTCCCTTCACATATATACAAGTAACTTACAGATGTGAATTTTTCTCTTTCTTAGATATACACAAAATTGTTACTGAAGGGGAGCTAAATCAATTGGCTCAGATTCGACCATCAGTATTTACTGTTCATGAGCAATTAGCCATCAAGGATCGTTTTACAATGCTTGAGAAAAAGTTAGCAGAATATGATCTCCTCCAAGAGTTTGTGGTAAATACTTTGGTATTAATGAACGTGTATATATGATTTATTTTTTCTATGCTATTATCAGAGCCTTCCTCTCTCCTCCTGTCCCCTTCCCTCTCCTCCCTATCTCTTCCCTCCTCTCATGATTTTTAAAGTACACACTAAAATAAGTCAAATTGCTAAAAGAGTATAAAATGTATAGAAAGTCTCTCCACCTTCCCTACCCAGATCTCTATCTCTTTCAACTTCCCAGGTCCCTTTCCAATATGAAATTTGCCATTTAAACTTCTAGAAAATTTGCTGGCATGTACTTCACTCTTTTACCTTGAAAAAGAAATTTTACATGAGATAGAATTTCTGAATACGTTATTGGCATATATAGCTCTATCTCATTCTTTTTAGGTACTGTGTGGTAATTGATTATATGGGTTTCCTTAAATAGTTCTCTATGTTGGACATTTAGATTATTCTAGTCTTCACTATTATAAACAGTAGTAACAACTTGTCATATGCCTATGTGAATATGTGTATCTGTTTATTTCAGATTAATATGAGGGTACAAATGATTAGGTTACAATGTTTGCATTTGTTAGGTAAAGTCCCTGTTGTAACTGTGTCCTGCACCCAGGAGGTATGCCATATACCCTTACATTGTGTCCATCAGGTGAGAGTACAATAATCCTCCTCCCTTTTCCCCTCTCTTCCATCCCCCCTCCTAATACTTGAATTGAATTGAGTTTTTCTCTTGTGTGTGTATGTATTAGTTCATCTGCTGGCTTCATATTAGTATTGAGTACATTGGATACTTGATTTTTCATTCTTGTGATACTTTTCTAAGAAGAATGGGTGAGGGCCCAGTATTACATCCAGGTTAATACAAAAGATATAAAGTCTCCATCTTTTTATGCCTGAATAGTACTCCATGGTATACATATGCCACAGTTTACTAATCCATTCATGGGTTAATAGACACTTAGGTTGTTTCCACATCTTGGTGATTGTAAATTGAACTGCAACAGTCCAGTACAAATGTCCTTATGACAAAATGATTTTTTTTCTTCTGGGTGTATGTGTAGTAATGCAATTATGGGATCAAATGGAAGGTCTGTTTTGAATTCTTTGAGGATTCTCCATATTTCTTTCCAAAAAGATTGTGTTAGTTTGCAGTCCCACCAACAGTGTAGAAGTGTTCCCTTCTCTCCATATCCACACCAGCATCTGTAGCTTTGGGATTTTGTGATTTGGGCTGTTCTCATGGGGGTTAGGTGATATCTCAGGGTGGTTTTGATTTGAGTTTCTCTGATGATTTCGTACAATGAACATTTTTTCATGTTTATTAGCCATTCATCTGTCTTCATCAGGGATGGTTCTGTTCATGTCTCTTGCCAAGTGATAGATGGGATTATTTGGTCTTTTTTTATTGATTAATTTGGGTTCTCTGTAAATTCCAGTTATCAATCCTTTGTCAGATTCATAATATGCAAATATCTTTTCCCATTCTGAAGGTTGTTTATTTGTTTTGATTGTTGTGTCCTTAGCTGTGCAGAAGCTTTTCAGTTTAATTAAGTACTATCTGTTTATTTTTGTTATTGTTGTTGCAATTGCTGCCAAAATCTTCTTCATAAAATCTTTCTTCAGGCTGACATGATCAAGAGTTTTTCCCATGTTTTCTTCTAGGATTATTATTATTTGATGTCTTAGCTTTAAATCTTTTATCTATCTTGATTCAATTTTGTAAGTGGTGAAAGGTGAGGGCCCAGTTTCAGTCTTTTACATGTGGTTAACTAGTTCTCCCAACATCACTTATTGAATAAGGATTATTTTCCCCAGTGTATGCCTTTCTTTGGTTTATCAAAGATCAGACAGTGGTAGGATGCTGGTTTCATCTGTAGGTTTTCTATTTTGTTCCATATGTCTATGTCTCTGTTCTTGTGCCAGTACCATGCTTTTTTGATCACTGTGGACTTGTAATATAAAGTCTGGTAGAGTGATGCCTCTGGATTTATTTTTATTACTAAGAATTGCCTTGGCTATATAAGTTTTTTTCTGTTTCCATGCAAAATAATGCACTGTTTTTGCTAGTTCTTCAGAATATGATGTTGGCGTTTTAATGGAGATTGCATTAAGTCTTTAGATTACTTCAGGTAGTATAAACATTTTAACAATGTTGATTCTTCCCAGCCAAGAGAAAGGTACATTCTTTAATTTGTTAATGTTTGCTACTATTTTTATCTTAGGATTTCATAATTCTCTTTGTAAAGATCTTTCACCTCCTTTGTTAAGTATATTCCAAGGTATTTCCTTTTCTTTGAAGCTACTGTGAAGGGTATAGGGTCCTTGGTTTGCTTCTCAACTCAGCTGTTATTGGCATATACAAAGGCTATGGATTTATGGACATAGATTTTATACCTTGAGATGTTTACTGTATTTCTTGATCATTTCCAGAAGTCTTGCAGTTGAGTCTCTGTGATGTTCTAAAGATAAGATCATATCATCAGTAATGAGAGTTGAACCTTTGCCTCCATTTGGATGCTCTTGATAGCCTTCTTTTGACTGATTGCATTGGCTAGAAGTTCTAGAACTATGTTGAATTGAGGACATCCTTGTCTGGTTCCATTTCTAAGTGGAAAAACTTTCAGTTTTATTCAATTCAGTGTAATATTGGCTGGGAGTTTGTCATAGGTTGTTTCAGTCAGTTTAAGAAATGTGCCATTAATCCTATTTTCTTAAGCATTCTTATTAGAAATGGATGCTGAATTTTGTCAAATGTTTTTTCTGCATCTGTTGAGATCATATGGTCTTTTGTTTGCTTTTATTGATGTGGTGAATTACATTTATGGATTTGAGTATATTAAACCAGTCTTACACCCATGGGATAAAGCCTACTTGATCATGATATATTTATTTTTAAATGTGCAGCTTTAAGATTTGCTAGAATTTTATTGAGTATCTTTGCATTAGTGAAATTGGTCTGTAGTTCTCCTTTTTTTGGTTGGGTTCTTTCCTGGTTTTGGTATCAGGGTGATGTTTGCTTTATAGAACATATTGGTGAAGATTCCTTCTTTCTTAACATTTTGGAATGGTTTCTGCAGAGTAGGTACAAGCTCTTCTTTGAAGGTTTGAGAATTCTGATGTGAAGCTGGTCCAGAGCTTTCTTGTTTGTGTTATTTTGGGGAACTTTTTTGTTGTTTCTACTATTTCAGTGGTTGATATTGGTCTGTTCAAGAGATATATTTCATCCTGGTTAAGTCTAGGGAGGTTGTGTATTGGTCCATTTGACATTGTCAAATTTCTGGGTATAGAGTTTCCTGTGGTAGTCAGAGATAATCTTTTGCATCTCTGTAGTATGTGTTGTTCTTTCTCCTTTTTCATTTCTTTTTGAGTTTATTAGAAGTTTTACTTTTCTCTTTCTAGTTAGTTTCATTAATTTTATGAATGGTTCTTTTGTTTTCAATTTCATTTATTTCTGATTTAAGTTTGGTTATTTCTTTTCTTTGGCTGGGTTTGAGATTGGATTGCTCTTCCTTTTTCATTTCCTTGACATGATTCATTAGGTCATCGATGGGTTCTCTTTATGTTTTTCAGATGTAGGCATCTAATACAATAAATTACCCCCTTAGAATTGCTTTTGCAGTATCTCACAGGTTTTGATAGCTTATAGCTTCATTGTTATTATGTTCAAGGAATCTAATAATTTCCATCTTTATCTCCTCCTTGATCCAGCTGTCATTCACCATGAGGTTGCTTTATTTCCATACCTTTGGGTGGGAATGAAAATTTTTGTTGGAGTTGAGTTTCACCTTTATTCCCTATTGGTCTGAGAAGATACAAGGTATAATTTCAATTATTTTAATTTTGTTGAGGTTGGATTTGTGTCCTAGGATATGATCAATTTTGGAGTGTGATCCATGGGCTTATGAAAAGAACATGTATTCATTAGCTTTGGGATGGTGTGTTCTCTATCTATTAAGCCAGTGGTTCTCAACCTTCATAATGCCTCCTAATGCCATAATCCTTTAACACAGTTCCTCATGTTGTGATGACTCCCAACCATAAAATTATTTTTGTTGCTGCTCCATACCTGCAACTTTGCTACTGTCATGAATCGTAATGTAAATATCTGATATGCAAGATGTATTTTCATTGTTACAAAGGGGTCATAACCCACAGGTTTAGAACCACTATATTAAGCCAATTTGTTCTTCGGTCACATTTATAATCTTTGTTTAGTTTCTGTTTAGAGTATCTATCCACTTCTGTTGGAGAAGGGTCAAAGTCCACAGCTATTATGGTGTTGTAGTATATCATATTGTTGAGACTAATTAGGGTGCATTTCATAAATCTGGGAACATTTAAATTGAGTGCTTATTTATTCATAATTTAAATGCCCTCTTGTTGTATTGTTCCTTTGACCAGTATATAGTGACCATCTTGGTCTTTCTTAACTTTAGTTGCTTTAAATCAACTTGTATCCACAAATAAGACTGAGAACCCTGCTTTCTTCTGATTTCCATTTGCCAGAAATGCTGTTTTCCAACCTTTCACTCTGAGTCTTGTTTTGTCTTTCAAGGTCAGGTTTGTTTCCTGGAGATAGCATATAGATCGCTAGTGCTTTTTTTATCCAGCCTGTGCCTCTTAAGTTGTGAATTCAGTCCTTTGACATTTATTGAGAAAACTGATAAATGTGGTGGAATTCTATTCATCTTATTTTGTGAATGTTTGTTGCTTCGTTTTATTCTTTGCTTAATTGTAGAAGCTAGGCTTTGTCCTTTAGTTTCTGGGTGTCTACTTTGCTGGTGGTCCATTGTGATGGTCAATATGAAAAACCTATCTGAGTATTTCCTACAGAACTCGTCTTATTATGGCAAATTTCTTCAATGGTTGCATGTCAGTAAAAGATTTGATTTCTTCATCAACTTTGAAACTTAGTTTAGCAGGGTACAGAATCCTGGACTAAAAGTTGTTTTGTTCAAGAAGGTTAAAGGTAAATGACCACTCTCTTCTGGCTTGAAAAGTTTCAGCTAAAAAGTTTTCTGTCACTCTGATGGATCTGTTTCTTTGGGTCAATTGGCATTTATTCCTAGGTGCATGCAAAATTTTCTCTTTCATTTTGACTTTTTCTAGGTTTATTACAATGTCTAGGAGATGCTCTGTTTGAACTGAGATTAACTAGGGTTTGATATCCTTCTAAAAGGAGTGTCAGAATCTTTGGTGATGCTCTCCAAATTTTCATTTATGATGTCTTCTAGTAGGGCTTCCATTCCTTTGTGTCATTCTTCTTCCTTTTCAGGGATACCTATAGTGCGTATGTTTGAATGCTTCATGAAGTCTCATAATTCTCTAAGTGATTATTTTGCTTTTACATTCTTTCTCTTTCTTTCTCTCGTCTACTTAAATATTGGGGTTAGCTCAAGAGCCTTATCCTCTAGGTCTGAAATTATTTCTTCTCCATGTTCTAATCTGTTACTGATGCTTTCTACTGCATCTTTAAGTGACCTAAGTGACTTCTATAGTTCATTAAGCTCCAGTATATTCTTTCTAATTTCATCATGTCTTTCATTAATTTCTTGGGTCACTGTTTGGATTTCCTTTTGGTGATTTTCCACTTTCCCTTCAGTTCCCTTTATTGTTTTTGCCATGCACACTCTAAATTCTCATGCTGTCATTTCCATAATTTCTTTAATGGTGGGGTCCTCTGTGGTAGCTACCTCATGATCTCTTGGAGAAGTCGATCTGTTCTGGTTTTTCATGTTGCTAGAATTTTTCTGTTTGCTCCTCCTCATGTGTGTTCTCTTCCTTATCTGACTTTTTCCTCTCACTTCCTCCTCTTTAAATTTTCTTGTCTCTGTGCTTATGTGTTGGAGTGGCCTTTTGGTATAGAAAGAAAAGAGCAAAGAGTGAGAAAGGAAAAGAGAAAGCAAAAGGGGATAAAAGGAGTGAAAGGGTAATAATTTAAAAAAAAAAATAGAGAAATACAGGAGTAATAGTGTTATTTAGTAGGGCCCTCTGATCCACACCAGAAATTTCAGAATCCAAGGTGGCCAAGTTACATGGATTCCTTGAGATCAGGAGTTCCTTACCAGCCTGAGCAAAAGCAAAACTCCACCTCCTCCAAATACAGAAGAAAATCAGTGGTGTTTCATGGTAGAGACCTACCATTATAGTCTTTCAAAGGCCGGTGCTACAAGCTTGGCCTAGATGAGGGATTCATGACCTCTTTGAGCCAGGCCAATGCTGTGACACCACACCTCAGCTCAGGCCTTGAAGCAAGGCTCTGTCCCATAGCTAGAATACAGAATGAAATAGAACAAAACAGACCATAAAAAAGAAAAAAATAATAATCATAAATAAAATTAAATAAAATGTAAAAAAGAGAGATATTTTAGGTATTATTTGAGAAATTTATGAAAGATGAGAAAAGCAGGAAAATTGCTACAAAAAGAGAAAAGGAGAAAAATAAAAAAGAAAGAAAGCAGGGGTAGAAAAATTGTAACAAAAATGGAACCTTTGATATTGAAGAAAATAAAAATGAAAAAATAAAAATATAACAGTATAAACTTAAAAAATATAACGCACAGGTGAATTTTGTTTGAATATTTTTTGCATTTTTTGCATATAATTCAAATGAGATTAAACCAAAGTTTTGTTCTATCTTTGAAAAATTGGGGTATAAACATTATTTTGGTTTTGAAAAAGTGATTTGCAAAGTATACCAAATATTTTGTACATTACAATCATCCCATAGCACAGAAATTGTTTCTTAAAAATAAAATAATTCTCTTAAAAAAAAAAAAAGACAAAGGGATACATATATTGCAAAATATTACCTGGACACCAGGGGGTTCTCTGAGAAGACAGGGGAAAAAGAAGATTAAAAAAATATATAAATATATAATGCAATATATAGCCTTAACGCCAGTTGGCATTCTGTGGTTAGGAGACACAAAACCCACATGCTGATTTTGTTGTATAATATGGGGTTCAGAAGCCACTATCTAGGTGCCAAGGAGACCTCATCCTGTCTTCCTAATTTATTTGCCCTCAATCAGGGCTTGGTTGCTTTGCTAGCACTTAATACTCTCAGAGCTGAGAGCCTGAAGCTCTCATCAGACCTTCCAGAAGACATGCTTGGACCCTCCGAACAGCCCTGGCAACAAAGGAACTTTCCCAGGGGTGTGGGAGCTGCCCAACTCATCCCAATGGTGGCTGCCTGAGCTCAGCAGGCCCTCTGGAGCCAGCCACATGCTGGAACCCTGTGCTGACACTTCCACAATGGCTGTACCCTGTTGGCAAACAAACTGAAGGGAATTCCACCTCACTTAATGGTCTAATCCCAGTCACTGGGCACCATTCAAGTTAACTCACTGGGTCAAACCCTCCCAAGGCAGCTCTGGTGAGCACCCAAGTTCAAAAAAGCTGTAGATCAGCTTTCCCTGTCTGTAGCCCTCCACCAGAGTGCTGACTGGCCTCTGAATGTACCTAGGCATTTACCTGCTGTGCTAGTCTTCCACTGCTCCTGACTTCCTCCTTGGTTCCTGGAGTCCCCTGCTGTCTCACTGTGCCCTCAGAGCAATGCTCATGGGCAGAAAATTTTAGCCAGAGGTGGCTGGAGTCCTCCTGAGTCTCATCATGAATGGCTACTGAGGAGATATCTCTAGTCCACTATTTTACGCTGTCTCCTTTTATGTGGGTCTTTTGAACAGATTCTTAGAAAGACTATGACTATTTGTGCTCCCAAATGTTTGCATATTTGCTCATTTCTTAAATGACAAATGATTTCCTGATTTATTGGTATTTCTTTATTTGAGAACAAAGGAATATCTTTCATATGATTTTAATCCTTTTGTATTTTCAGTGAACTGCTAGTTCCAATTCTTTGCCCAGTTTTCTTTTTTTGTTGGTTAATGACTGTTTATTTTTATTTATTATTATTATTATTTATTTTTTGTATTATTTGGCTGGGGCCGGGTTTGAACCCACCACCTCCAGCATATGGGGCTGGCACCCTACTCCTTTGAGCCATAGGCGCCACCCTTTTTATTTATTTTTTTTAAACAGAGTCTCACTCTGTCACCTAGAGTGCCATGGCCTCAGCCTAGCTCACAGCAATGTCAAACTGCTGGGCTCAAGTAGTCCTCCTTACTCAGCTGGCCTAGTAGCTGGGACTACAGGTGTGTCACCTTGCCTGGCTAATTATTCTGTTTTTTAAAATAGAAACAGGGTCTTGGTTTTACTCAGGCTAGTCTTGAACTCTTGATTTCAAACAATCATTCTGCCTTGGCCTCCCAGAGTGCTAGTATTACAGGTATGAGCTACCAAACCTACCTAATAATTTTTTATAGTATAAGATAGTAATTATTACTTTTGTGATTGTTATTTGTAGTAAATTCTCTACTGTTTATTTTACACACATGTGCATAAGCATATGGAACATGCATGCACATACATCTATTTATCATAAAAAATAGCTAATTTTTAATGGTCAAATATGGCAATCATTTGTTTTAGGGTTATGAGTTTTGTGTGTTCTTTAGGATCATACTAATTATTTTGTGTTTTTTTCTAGTACTTTTATGAGCATAGTTTTAAAGCATTTGAATCTGATTCAGCTAGCATTTAATTTGCTATGAGATGTTTAATAGGGCCCAGCATAATATAGCTATTCCGTTCTCCCAAGACTCTCTTCTATGATGTCAAATGGGACTTTAATCACATACTAAAGCTGTCTACATATTTCCATTTATATTTAGACATTTTTCAGTATATGTGCTGCTGGAGTGAGCATGATTCTTAGACTTTTTTTCATTAATTTGCTTATTCATGTACTGGTACCAAATTATTTTAAGTTATGTTGCTTTATATTATCTTTTACCATCTATTAAGACTATTCTCCTCTCATTACTCTTCTTTTATGAATTTTTTTCTTCTTTTGCTGAGACAGAGTCCTACTTTGTTGCCCTTGATAGAATGCTGTGGCATCACAGCTCACAAGCAACTTCCAACTCTTGGGCTTAGGTGATTCTCTTGCTTCAGCCTCCCGAGTAGCTGGGACCACAGGTGCCTATCACAGTGCCCAGGTATTTTAGAGATGGGGTCTGCTCTGGCTCAGGCTGGTCTTGATCTCCTGAGCTCAAGCAATCTACTTACCTCAGCCTCCAGGAAGGTGAATTTAGTGTTTAGTGAACCACTGCACCTGGCCTTATTTTGTGAAGTTTTTGTTTTTTTCCTACAGATATTTTTTTGTGGATTAATTTTAGAATTGGTTTTCAGGAAGATTAAAAAGCACAAATCTGATCATATTGTCCTAGTGCTTAAAACTGTTACGGGCTCTTTGTTCCTTGTGGCATGAGGATATAAAGAAAGACTAGTGGTCCATGTTGGCTACCCAAGAGTTACTGAAGATCTTTTAAAGTGTGTAGATTCTCAGGCTTTATTCACAAGATGTCTAATCGAGTATACTGGATACCACCTAATTTCTTTTGTGTATGAAACAAGGTCTTTTGTAGTCTTAGTCTATCTCTGTGCTAATCATGTGGTCTGTGCTCTTGTTATCAGACTAATCACTTTTTCTCCAAGGGCACGTGTATGCCTCATGCTTTCTACCTGGAATAACACTCCTTCCTGCCACTTTCCTTCCACACACACACTGCCTTTCATATGACTGACTTCTGATGGCTCACTAAGGCCCGGTTCAAGGGCCTCTACTTCCTTTTTAGAGCTTTTCTTCCTGTACCTTCAGGTATAATCAAGTGTTTGTTGGTTACACTAGGGTCTCAGTACAGCACTCACATTGTGTTTGATTACTTGTCATCTTCTACTCTGCTTACTCTTTGAGGATGAGGCCATTTTTCTATTCCAATATCTGGAAAATACTAAATCCTCAATAAATGTTGGTTGAATTCATACATGTTAAAGATATTTTTTTGAATAAGAATTCTTCAAAGGGCAAGGGGTAAATTGGGAGGCTGTTTATATTTTTGTTTATTTTTGTTGTTATTTTAGTTTGTAAGATGATTGATTTATGTTCTAAGAAGTGAATATTCTGTATTTACTTTTCACTGAAAGAGTAAAAAATGAAGTTCAGGTGGAAAAGTATCTTCTGAGAATTTAACATTTTTTAAATCGTGCAATTTATTGATTGACATCTCAAATTTGAGTTATTTTATATGGTGCTTTTAAAATGGGGTCCGACTACTTCACTTACATAGTATATTAAATAGCAGGTCAAGTCAAGAAGGGGATTAAGGATCATGAGAACTAAACAAAGGCATATTTTTGGGCAAGAGGTTATAGTAACTACATGATGTATTTTTTACTTTTTAAAGCATTTAGAACATATGAATCTGCCTGGTGAATTCAACTTTGGGACTCATATAAGCAACAGAGAGAAAAACAGATACCGAGATATTCTTCCATGTAAGCTGAAATGGTTTTGATTATTTTTTGGTTTACATTTGGGAAAAGGTAGAAAGAAGATTGTATGGTTTTCTGCACAAGACATTTTGGCCTATGACCAGTGTGAAGATCTGTAGTAGTTGGCAGTTGGTGGCTTGGGAATATTTTAGGATATATTCTAGGATATGGTGAGGGTGAAGCTTCTATTTCTGGTATTTCCTCCAACCACTGCTGCAGAGTAATTCACAGCAGTCCTTCAACCTTGTTGTTATGCACTGCTCCTTCTCAGACCGTGAACCATCCAGAACATAAAGCCCAATAGTCTGAGACAACCACCACTTTTAGCATCCCAAGCCCTGACCACTTTCCCTGGCCATTTTTTAGATACACAAGTACAATAGGATTGTGTATATCCTTTGTTCTGGACAATAAAGCTATCAATCCACTCTCCAACAGAGGCTGCCCTTTGCCTGTCTCCAGAGAATCCTCCATAGTGTTTCTCTACCCTACCCACCCAGTTACACACAGGATTTGTCTATCTCAGGTTTCCAAAGATCAGAAACAAAACACAACAATGAAGTTTTATTTTAGGCAGGAATTCTTACTCCATGACTCATACTCCTTTCAAAGTCAAAATTTTTTCAAACTAAATTTTCCATTTTTTCCCCTCCAATTTGAGGCTCCTCCTATATCCTAAATCTTATTTAATATAAACACCCAACTTTTGAAGCCGCAAATCCAAACCTACAATATCTAAAAAGTTGTTGTAAATCCTTTTGAGTCTACCTTCTTAATACCTCTAGAATCCTCTCCCATCTCTTGATTCCCGCCACTGCTGAGATTGAGCCTATTTTATCTCTCAGCTGGTTTCTGTCCCCTGTCTTCTGCCTCCCTTTCCTATCCATTCACAGCAGCTACTGAGATGATTTTCCTAAAATGCAAAGCAGAACGTGTTGCTGTCCTTTCAAAACTCTTCCTTGGTGGTGCTTTTTTTGCTGTCAGGTGAAGTTCCTTGCATGGCCTAAGATGTTCCCCTCTGTGTGCCTCTCTAGCTTCAGCTCCCCTGTAGGACTTCTTTTGCATTCTGGAATTCATCATTCTCTTTTTCTTCTTTCCATGGCTTTGAACCTGTGGTTCTTATGAGAACTTATCCATCTCCCTTCTTTGCTGAGGCAGTGCCTACTGTCATTCATAGCTGTCTCAGCTGAGCCTTCTTTATTTTCCTAGGCTTTGTGGTTTTCCAGTAATCACATAGGACCTATGACCACCATCCTCCAATTAGCAAACTGTAGTTTAGTTATTTTCATGCCTGTTTCTCCCACTAGACTTGAGATAATTATTATAAAAATCAGAGTAGAACATAGTAACTGCCAGTATTAGATAAATACTTACATGTTTAGTTGGTTCATTAAGATCTAAGATAACTTTGTGATTACAAAAGATGAAGAATATTTTCCCAAGATGTTAAAATAATTTATTCTATAATTTTAACAGAAAAGTGGGAGAGTGTGTAGAATTACATTGATGATACTTCTGAAATTAGGATAATGAACCACTGTTAGATATTTTAGTACTTAATACCAACAATTTGGTGCTACTTTGAGAGGTCAGAGGTCTCATTTATGTAATTTATATTCCTACGTGTGTAATTAACCTCCAATGAGACCAAAAGCAAACAGGCCTTTGAAAAGAGCCTCTAAGCGGCTCTAAGAGGTCTAAGAGGCTCTTTTCAAAGGCCTTATAAGAAGTTCATTTTATGATATAGGACAAGCATAACGTTCAATCTGACTTGAATTCTTTATTCTAGTTATAAAAAGAGTGACAACTGAAGAGATTCACAGTTGCTAAAAAGTAAAGTTAAATTACAAAAACTAAGAGAAATCAGGTAAAAGGTTTTGCTTTTCTTAAAAGAAAATAAACTGTAATTCTATTTTAAGGCCCACTGATCTAACATAAAAATCTAATATGTAATTTAATATGAAAATCAGCCTACTTCAGGGATAATCACAGAAAGTTTCTGTCATTTCTTCACCACACATTTCTGGAATTTATATAAAAGGTTCCTGAGGACTCATACCAATATATTCAGAGAGATCATTTATTTTCCCTCCTCTTCAAATGATAAGAACACTAAGTGGATGAATCCAGATGTTCTTTATTTTTTTTCTTTGCTTGCTTTCTTGAGACAGAGTCTCACTTTGTTGCCCTCAGTAGAGTGCCATGTTGTCATAGCTCACAGCAACCTCAAACTCTTAGACTCCAGTGATTCTCTTGCCTCAGCCTTCCAAGTAGCCTACAGGCACCCACCACAATGCCCAGGTATTTTTAGAGATGGAGTCTCACTCTTGCTCAGGCTGGTCTCAAACCCATAAGCTCAAGCAATCCACCCGCCTTGGCCTCGCAGAGTGCTAGGATTATAGGCATGAGCCCCCCTGCCCGGCCAATTCAGGTGTCTTTGGACACTGTGAATATAGGCATTCTTCACTTGGCATGGCCTCCATATGCACAAATGTCAATTCTTTTAATTAAATAATACCAGTCGCACAACCACACAATTCACATTTCAGTTATCACAATATATTAATTGAGTAATTGCATAAAGTAACAACTATGATTGTTAGATCTTCAGTCCACAAGTCACTATATAAATCATAGATATACATCATAATCAATCATTAAACATGTTACTTCTTTCAAAATATGTTGGCAATAGCTAATAGCACTTGTTACTCAGTTGGCACATAGATAGCAGAGCATGTAGTTGTATTGCCTCCCTGTCTTTCAATGATAAACCCTCATGACATTTCACAAAATTGGATAATCAAAAGACAGAGATGAAACTGCAATAAAGAGATAAAAATTGATAATACTGAGGATGAAATTTGAAGTGAATATAAATGAAGATATAAAAGAAATAGCTAACTGGGACATATTGGCACAGTTACCATTCTAGAGACTTTAGACCTACAAGAGAAGGGGAATTTATCAACATGAATGAGGAAAGTAGCTGTGATAAAAAGGATGTAGGTGACCTAGGGGAAGTTATGACAGCAAATTGCTTACATAAAGGAATTTTGGAGCCGTTTCATGACAACATAAGTATAAAAATATAAAATAGTGGAAGCTAATTCAAACTTAGAAGTTAGCCAAGGCATAGAAAACAAAAATGCTCATTCTGAATTATAAGTTATGTGAGAAAAAAAGAAAAGACAAACACTGTTCAAACTAGTTTTTTTTTTTTTTTTTTTTTTTTTTTTTTTCTAAAGATTTTTACTCTTCCTCAGGCTAGTTTCAAACTCCTGAGCTTAGGTGATCCACCTGCATTGGTCTCCCAGAGTGCTAGGATTATAGGCATGAACCACTGTGCCTGGCCTAAAAATACTATTGATAATTTTTTTTACCAGTTAAATGCTTTAATTCTCAATATTTCTAATGGTTAAAATTACAGTATTCTAAATAAATATTAGCCTTTATGTTTTTTCACATCACTTTATGTCTATAACCAGCAATAATGGCTTTTTTTTTAACACATTCACAAAAATTATTAAGGGCTATAAAATGATAACATTTTTTCTTATTGATTATTAAGATATTTTTGCATGACTTCAGCTTGTATAATAATATTTATGGCTTTGTACTACCATGCAAAACATGAATGGCTTTTATTATGTAGTCTGGACATGTTCAAGTATAAAGATAGTAACTTGTATTTCATTAACACTTTACAATGCATTTTCAAGGCCAAAAAAAGGAGTGGAGCCACACTGTATGCAGCTTTTCTGACTCTTGACCTAATGCTATTTCTGTTACTTATCTCTTGATGATGTTCTACTCGGAACTAAGAAAAGTAGTGACATAGGTATCTATTAGTTTTCACTTTTCTGAGTGTGTTTACATGCTCTCTTTGAACACTATCTATGATCATGTGAGAGGGCAGGGAAGATAGTAATATCTGAATGTAAGGATGCAAGACATTTCAACCTTTCAACAAATGTTCTGTACCTGTTCTGGCGTATTCATATACCAAAAGTGAACTTTGGCCTTTACCTGACATGTTATACAGAAATTAGCTCAAAATAGATTATTGATCTAACATTAGAATTAAAGCCATAAAACTTATGGAAGAAAACCTACAAGAAAACTTTAGTGTACTTGGGTTTGGCAAAGTTTTCCTAATAGGACATAAAAACCTTGAATTAAAAAAAAAAAAACCTTGAATTATAAAATTAAATTAAATAAATTGGACTTAATCAAATTAAAAACAATTTCTCATTATATTATGAAAACAAAAGGCAAATAACAGCTTAGAAGAAAAATAAATAGTAAACATTTGTCTGATAAATGACATTATTTAGAACAAGTAAAGAATTCACTGCTAGAACTTGAGAAGAGGACAAATAACCCAACAACAAATAACAAAAGATTTGAGCAGACACTTCATCTAGGAAGATCTATGGATGTCAAACAACTACATGAAAAGATGCTTAACATCATTAATCATTAGGAAAATTCAAACTAAAACAATGAGATATCATATCATACTCACTGCAATGGAAGAAAATTTAACAGTTTCTTATAAGGATAAATGTACACCTACCATATAATTCAATAGTTTTACTTCTGTGTTTTACTTAAGTGAAATTAAAGCATTAGTGTGTGTAAAGACTTATATATGAATGTTCCTATCAATTTTATTTGTAATACTCAAAAACTTGAATGTCCATCAGTAGGAAGTAGATAACCAAATTGTGGTATACCCACATGATGGAATATGACTCTGCAATAAAAAACAATAAACTAAGGATTCATTCAGGAACATAAGTGAGTCTGAAAATGATTATGTTCAATGAAAGAAGCCAGTCAAAAGAGTAGATTCTGTCTGTTTTAGACCAAATTGTATTATCCCCAAATTTGTGTATTGAAATTCTAACCCGCAGTACCACAGAATATGACCTTATTTGAAGATAGGACCTTTAAAATGGAAATAAAAATGTGGCCGTTGAGGTGTGCCCTAATCCAATCCATCAAGTGACTTTATAATAAAAGGAAATTAAGACACATAGAAGATACCAGGGATACCAGGGATGCAAAGGCACAGAGGAAAGGCCATGTAAAGACATCAGGAACATAGCCATCTGCAAGCTAAGGAGAGAGACCACAGGAAAACCCAGACTGCCACCACCCTGATCTGTGGCTTAGTTTGTACTATGTTGTTGAAAAGGAACACCTGAGTCTGCATAATTTACAAAGAAAAGAGATGTATTTCCCTCACAGTTCTGCTAACTGGAAGATTTAAGAACTGGCCATCTGATGAGGCCCAGGGTTGCTTTCACTCTGGTGGAAGGCAGAGGGGAGCTGGCATCTGCAAAGATCACATGGGGAGAGAGGAAGCAAGAGAGAGGGGAGATGCCGGGCTCTTTTTAACCAGCTCTTGTGGAACAAAAGACATGAGAACTCAACCCACCCCATTAATCCTCATGAGGAATCCACCTCCATGATTCAAATACCTCCCATTAGGCCCCACCTTCAACATTAGGGATTTAATTTTAACATGAAGTTTGGAGGGTCCAACATCCGAGCCATAGTATTCTATCCCTCATGCCCAAATCTCATGTTCTTCACACATTGTGAAATACAATCATCCCTTCCCTATAGTCCCTCAAATTTAAGAGCCTGGTGTCTCATGTGATTCTCAAAGTAAGTTTCATATAGCTGTGAGCCAGTAAAATTAAAAGACAAGTTATTTACCTCCAAGATACAATGGTAGTAGAAGCATTGGGTAAATATTCCCATTATAAAAGGGAGAAACTGGCCAAGCTCCCTGCCAGTCCAAAAGCCAGCATTAAATATTAAAGGGCAGCATTAAATATTAAAGCTCCAGCATAATCTCTTTTCATGCTATGTCCTGCATCCTGGACACACTAGTGCAATGGTGAGCTCTCAAGGCCTTGGGCAGCTCCAACCCCCTGGCTTTGCTGGGTGCAGCCCATGTGGCTGCTGTCACGGGTTAGAGCTGAATGCCTGCAGCTTTTCCAGGCTGAGGTGGCACACTGCCAGCGGCTCTACCATTCTTCAGTAGGTCCCACTGCAGCCAGCCTGGCTGTTGTGTACCTCTCTAAGATAACTCCAACACAACAGCTTCAATAGGTATTGCCTTAGTACAGGCTTTTGGCAGTGGCTTTGCCCCTGCAGCAGGTTGCTGGGCTTTGAGGCTTTCCTGTAATACATTCTCTGAAATGTAGGTGGAAACTGCACCACACTCTAGCATTCTGGGAGCCTGCAGACTTAATACCATGTGGCTGCCACCAAGGTTTACTTCTAAGGCTCTCAGGAACAATGGCCCAAGCTGTATCTAGGACTGAGAAACCACCAGCTGGAGCTGGAGTGGCCAGGATATGGAGAGCAGCATCTTAAAGTGGCACAAGACAGGGGTGCATAGGGCAGTGGTGCCCCGAGTCTGTCCCCCAAAACCATTCTTTTCCTCTAGGCCACAGGGCCTGTGATGGGAAGGTGCCCTTGGAGATTTCTGAAATGCCTTCCAGGATTTTTCCCTATTGTGTTGACTATTAGGACCTTGTCTCCCTTTTAGTCATGCCTACTTCTTTAGCAATCTCTCATCTGCCCCCTTAAGAGTCGTCTCCTGAAAATATTCTTTTCTTCTTTACCATGTGGGCAGGCTGTGAATTTTCAACCTTTATGTTCTGCTTTCCTTTTAATTATTGATCCCAGCTTCAGATCATTCCTTTCTGCTTTAACTAATCATAAACTGTTCAAAGTAGCCAAGCCGCTTCTTCAATGCTTTGCTGCTTAGACAGCTCTTCTGCCAGACATCCTCTTATATTTGGCCTTCCACATCCCTAGGTCATGGACAAAATGAAGCCAAGTTCTTTGCTATGATATAACAAAGCTGAACTTTGCTCCAGTTTCCAATGAATTCCTCATTTCCATCTGAGACTTTGTCAGCATGGCCTTTACTATCTCTTTGTATCAGCACTTTTCATCACAACCACTTAACCAAGTTCTAAGAAGTTTCTAAGCAACCAAGCTGCTTTTTTGTCTTCTGAACACTCTAGACTCCTCCAACCTCTGTCTGTTACCTGTTTCCAATGCTGCTTCTACATTTTCAGGTATCTTTATAGCCATGCTCCACTCTTCAATTTCAATTTTCTGTCTCAGTCCATTTTGTGTTGATATAAAGAAATGCCCAAGACTAGGCAATTTATTTATTTATTTAACTCACAGTTCTGCTATCTGGAAGGTTTAAGATTAGACATCTGGTTTCCACTCCTGGCAAAGAAGAAGGGGAGCCAGTGTGTGTAGAGATCAAATGGTGAGAAGGGAATAAGAGAAAGAGAGGGAAGGCTCTAGAGTCTTCTAACAACAAGCTCCTGTGGGAATGAAAATAGTATGAACTCACTTACTCCCAAGGGAGGGATTGAATCTATAAGGAGGGATCCTTTCCCATGACCCAAAAATTTGCCATTAGGCTCCACCTCTAACATCAGGGATCAAATTTCAACATGAGGTTTAGAGGAGACAAACATTCAAACCATAACAAGCTTGACCTTCCAGCTTGCAGAACTGTAAAATAAATTTCTGTTGTTTAAGTCACTTAGAATTTTGTTATAGAATCTCTAACAAACTAATATACTGTATGTAGCCATATATATAAAATTCTAGAAAATTCAAATTAATCCGTATTGACATAAAGTATACCAGTGGTCTTGGTGCAGGATTGAAGCAAAAAAGATAGATTACAAAAAGGCATGAGAATATTTTTGCAGTGATGGAGATGTTCAATTTCTAGTCACTCTTTACTTAGATGTAAAACTATATAAGACTTTTTTCTATTATTTCATTTTCTGTCTTTCCTTTTTGTTGTGATGGTTTCATGGGCCTATACCTCAAAGAACTGTTTAAAAGGAGGTTTGTGAGTGCAAAAGATATATTACACTCTTAAAATTTGTACAGGTCATCATCATAATACAGATAGCTGGGAATATACCAGGTCTTTAAGACATAGATTTAATGAGCATGAATATATTTGAAATTATTATATACTTGAGTTCATTATATATTGTGTATGAGAAGTTATTTCTATTACTACTACCACCAATAATAATACTAGTAGTAGTAATAGTAATATGTTTATTACTATTGTTTATTACTGATCTAAGTCATTCATAGGTAGTAATATTTAACCCTTAAGTGTTGCTAATGTTAGTATCCTTGTTTTACAAAAGAGTTGAAAGAGATTAAGTAATTTTCCCATAGTCACACTGCAAAGAGGAGATAGATCTGGGATGCAAACCCAGGCTTAACTCCCACTTTGTGACAGTGCTTCTCTATATTAATGTTTTTTATTCTACTAATAGATTTTCTTATGCAATGTGTTGTTTTCTATTTTACAGGACAATTTTCAGCATTTGAATGATAGATTCCTGGTCACTCTTTACATAGATATAAAACTATATAAGACTTTTTTCTATTTCATTTTCTTTTTGTCTTCCCTTAATTGAGGTCATGTTCTTATTCATTCGTTGTTTGATTAGAGATGGGTATAAGTAGTTCATGTCATCTCAAGCTATTCCTATTTTTGCTATATCTCCTTCTTTTATTCTGATAAAGGAATATCTTCACTGATTCTAGGATTCTGGAATTTTAATCTTTTTCTCACAGGTCTCTGAGTGTCTCTTTACTGTCCTCTAGCTTCCAGGGTTTTAGATGAGAATTCTAGTGGTCATCTGACTCTTTTTCTTAATTAGAAATATAGACTGTGCCAAAACAAGCATACACATTTTAATTATTAAAAAAAGAAAAAACTATATTGAATTTGTAAACCTCAAGTTGTGTTTGATTTACAAGAGGTGCTCAACATGACTTGTATCCATCTTTTGTTTTATTATTATTATTATTATTAAGTCATATGCACATAGATCATGAATACATTTATGCATATGTGGGGTACAATGTGTTGATTTTTTTAATACAATTTATCTTTTGTTGATGACTTGTATTCATCTTTTGTTATTGGTATATATTGAGTGTAACAATGTTAATATAGTTTTTTAACTTTCTCAAAATATGTATTTTGGGGATACCCTCTGTATATTCTTTCATTCCAAAAAAATTTAGTTTTTTACTCACATTAAGGAATGTTACCAAGTGTGTTTCATTTCTATTAGTCTCAGAACCTCTTAGTTGGTCTTCCTATAGCTGTAAGAAAGTTTCTTTAGTTAGGAATTGTTCTTCTATCTATTTTAGCCTTTTTTTTTCTGGAGTGCTTAAAATTTATAGGGTTGGTCTCTTGATTTTCTCTTGTAAGGCTTTCATCTTTCCTCTGATTATGTTTTTAATTCTTTGTATATGTTTTCTTTCTATCTTTCTCTAGTTTTTATTCTTATTTTCTTCCTTCATTTGGTCTTACAGAGAACTAATTTAAGTTTTAAGGAAGACCTTTCTACTTCAAATTATCTGGTAAAATTTGTAGTTTGTGTGATGGTTAATTTTATGTGTCAACTTGAATTGGTTAGATATTAATCTAATATAGACGTTGCTGTGAAGGTATTTGTTAGATATATATAACATTTAGATCAGTAGACTTTGAATTAAGCTGATTTGCCTCCATAGTGTAGGTGGCCCTCATCCAATCAGTTGAAAGCATTGATAAGAAAAGACTGAAATCTTCCAAAGAAAGGAATTCTACCTCCAGACTGTTTTGGACTCAATACTGAAACATCTACTTATCCCTGGGTCTTCACCTTGCTGGCCTGCCCTACATCAGGCGAAGGTTGAGGATGGACATAAAAACTGGCTGTCTTGTGTGGGGGCCACCAGTGGAATTTCATTACTCCTAGTATTTGACTCCAACTATCACCATCCATTTTTTTTTTTTTTTTTTAACCCTGGCTCCTGCTGCTCTGAGTTTGCAGGTTCCCATATTTGTAGGAGAATGTCCCTCATTTCCTGCCTCAGAGAGCTCCTCCTCTGCTGTATTTAGTTGCAAACTAGTAGATTCTTGCCTTGGTGTAATTCTGCCTGTACTATATCTAACAGAAATTTTACAAAGTGCCTGGAAGCTAATAGCCTCCTTCTGTATTTATTAAAAGCTGATAAAAAATAAAGCCTCCTAATTCTGTATTTCCTAGGTCATGCCAATAGGGAAGTAAGAATTTTAACTGTTGAGCTCAAATAACTCTTTTGAAAAGAAACATCTATGGCATCTTTTCTGTCAGTCTAAGAGATATGTGGATTTACCTATATAAAATACTTTCATGAAGTCTTCATGTATTGCGTCTCCCACCTTTATCCACCAGATGTTTCTGTTTCTGTAATAGATGATTCAACATGCGTTCTTCTTGGAAAAGGCAAGGACTACATCAATGCTAGCTATATTAGAATAGCCAATTATGGAGAAGAATATTTTTATATTGCTTCCCAAGGACCATTGCCAGGCACTGTAAATGACTTTTGGCAAATGGTTTTGGAAAATAATTCTAATGTTATTGCCATGGTAACCAGAGAGATAGAAGGTGGAATTCCCAAATGTTGCCATTACTGGCCCTCTTCTCCCAAGAAGCCTTTGGAATTGGAACACTTCCGTGTCTTCCTGGAGAACTACCAGCTACTTCAATATTTCACCGTTCGAAAGTTTCAAGTTGTGGATAAGTCTGTAAGTCTTTAATAAATCAGTATTAGATGTAAGTTTCACTACACAAGCAGATGTATTAGGATTAGATGTTAGGAGCAGAATAGAAAACAGACTGTGGAAACTTTGGGGGGGTAATTTTTTACTTTTCCCTGGTACCAAAAACTAAGCCACCACTACTTCTCTTTCTGCTTAACCAGCCTCTGACTGAAGAAAAGAAAAAATTGGAAAGGAGAGTTGGAGTGGGCAGTGAGCATTATCACAGAAGTTTTCTGATTCTGGGATGTAATTTGATTATTCCTGATGAGTATAGAAGATACATTTTGAGTTCCTAAGATGTGCCAATCACTGAGATGGGTGCTATTGGCACCTACTGAGTAGTAGGGAGCTTGGTACACTCAGTGATACCTCAGTTACTGTGTTCACTGGTAATATTGAGATTGAAGAGGGTCCTTTGGAGATTCATAGGGAAGTACTTAGTTTAACTTGCAGTTTGGGGAAGGTTTACTGGAGAAGGTGACATCTCATTTGAGAGTGACCCAAATGAGAAAGATGAAAGGAAAAAGTAGATGATCAAACATTTAATAGCATGGAATGTACATGGGGAAATATAAGTAATTAAGTGTTTCTGGAATGCACAAGTTCAATGCCAGGAAATAGTGAGAGATGAGGTTATGGAAAGTCAGCAAGGGCCAGCTAGAACATGAAATGTCATAGATTTCACCTAGGGAGCATGAACTTTATGATAATTAAGAGACACTGAAGAATTTTAGTAAGAGTGGCGTGATCAACTAGGGCAGTTGGCATTGGCATGAAAAGCACAGACGTGGATGTTTTGCAGATAAAACTATGTGGTAGACATATATGACTTATGACTTATAAATAACAGAAGGAGGGTTGAAAATTGCACTGTTCAATGTGGTAACCATATGTGGCTATTCAAGTTTAAATTTAAGTTATTTAGATGTATATAAAATAACAAATTCAGTTTTTTACTTGGAGTAGCTGCATTTCTAGGCTTGTTAGTCGTGTGTTACTAGTGGCTACCATATTTAATGGTATCAATTTAGATCATTTGTATCATTGTAGAAAATTCTGTTGGGAAGCGTTGGTCTAGAATAATTCATGGATTTCCTTGATTGAGTAGATTTGGAAACTAGAAAAGGGACAGTGGTTTATAGAAGAAAGTGATGAAGTAGATGGCTCGAGTGGGTTGAATTTATATTCAGGTGATACCTGTGTTCGACAGGAGTGAAGGAAGCATAAGTTGAACAGGAAGCTTGAAGAGAGTGGTGAGGTTTGGAGTCACCACCAAAGAAATGGATTGGCTTACAGACAGTGACCAGAAAAAGAGAAACTGAGTGATGCTGAGGTTGGACCTATATAACTTTGCAAGAACAACACAAAGTGCAACTATGTTATTGTTTTCTTTCCAGCAGCATAACTTATGGGAATCCCTGAACACAGGTCATGGGACTGACCCAGGGTGAGATGTTGTCTAGTACATGTGGCAAGATGAAAAGATCAAAGGAATTGAGAGTTTGGTGAAGAGAATGATTCAGATAATCACCACTGAAGTCTAAATTGTGTAGGGATGCCAATGGAATTAGGAGGCCAGTCAACTAGGGGTAAGTGGAGGATGCAAAGGACTGGAGAGCTCCATTTGGTCACATTGTTGTTTTGAGGTACAAATGAGGTGATAGCATAAGAGTTTCTGGTACTCAATTGATAATTGGAGCTGTAGAACTGGGTAACTTTTGATACTGGACATTATAGATGGTGGTAAGTCCAAGGAGTGGTCATCACTATGGGAACAAGAGGAAAGGAAGCAATCTCCCCTGCAAGAGAGAAATAAAAATGTCATGAGGTTAGTGTCTGTGGGGCTGATGAGACCCTGAATTTTCTGTGATGCCAGAGTGTGTGGTAGGGAGAAGGTGAGGATCTTCAGTGAATGTGGAGGCTTGACCAGGAGGTTTAGCCACTGGTTTATGGTGATAAGAAGATGAAGATAAGAGGTATGAAACTCATAAGGATGAGAGGTTAATATACAGGAAAAGGAATACGGAAGCAGCAGCAAGGAATGTCTTAAGTGCTTCTTCCACTTGTATGAGATAGAAGATAGACAGTCTTAATTCTTAGAGCACATACAGCTCTAAGTGGGGAAGGAAGACACTAAATGAGTCAGTTCCAAATGACATCTATGCTGAAGAATATAGGACTGGTGGGAGGCACAGAGCAATGGTCTGTTTAAAGGTCAACCTGTAGAGCCTTGGCTTTGGGGAAAGGCCCACAAGCTTCAGAACCATGAGGTTCATGTTTGGAGAGTCTGCATGAGATGTGCCATCTTTAAGGAAACAGTTGAGGTCCGCCTTTGTGCAGATTGTAAATGGTCAATGGTGACAAAAGAAATTTTACCCCTGAAATATGTGATATGGTGACAGCAATCCTCAACTTAGTGCTTTCACAAGATTTGAAAGGGTATTGTTTCCCTCATGTAGTAATGATTCAAACTTGACTTTTCTGTATGATATTAAGTTTGAGAGGTTTTAAATATAACCCCTCCTAGATCCAGCATTTCTGCCACTGTAGAATGCTATGTAATATAGAAATCATCAGTAAACTAAGAGATTTGGTGTTTTCTAGCTTTATGATCCAGGTAGAAAACTGTATTACATTAATCAGTAGAGGGTTAGCATGTGTACAAATAGGTTTATTGATTGTAAGGAATTAGCTGAAGTAACTGTGGAAGGTTGACAAATACGCAAGGTGAAGCAGTAGACCAGAACCTAGGAAAGAATTACGGTTTGAGTCCAGAAGCAATCTGATGACAGAATTCCTTCTTCTGTCCTCTTCTGTCCAACCAATGGGAGGTTGGTCTTTGTTCTGTTGAAGGCCTTCAACTGATTAGATGAAGCCAACCCCCATTATGGAGAGTAATCTGCTTTAATCAAGTATACTGGTTTAAATGTTAATCTCATCCAAAAAATACCTTCACAAAGATGTTTAGAATAATGTTTGATCAAATATCTGGGTATTATGGCCCAGCCGTCTGACACATAAGATTAATTATCATAAATTTCTGTAGATACTTTGAATTAGAAGAGGGCTGTGTACACTAGAATCTTTATTTAGGAAATGTAGGAGAAAGATTCGTGAGGGAGAAGGAGAAGGGAGTCAGAAACTGATTCTGAGTTTTCCCATATGCATCCCAAGTAAGCTAGGATGAAGGCTGCACACAGAAAAGAGTGATGATCCCTTTGGATAGGATATGGATAACTCAAAGTGCCTTATTTATCAACCCTGAGGAGAGGGTTGACATCATGACTTCACTTCAAGGGGCTTAGCATAGCAGGGGCCACAATCTTCTCTCATGTCATTAACTACTCTGTGTTCATTGCCAGAGAGGTCAGTGCCTCCCAGGTCAGGCCCCAACCTATTTTAATGAAATTAAATATGTAATATTTAATTTGAGATAGGTTACTATTTGGTCTTATTCCTAAAATATCAGCCCATCTTTTATTCTAAGTATTTTGAAACCTTGGCTTTCCTGAAGCCTATAGTGCAGAAGGAAGATGGTAGATTAGGATTCAGGAGGCTTATATCATATTGGCTTATATTATATTGTAATGGTATATTACAGTTTCAGATCTAAAGACAGGAGTCTTTCGACCTCACATATCCCTTAATCCCTCTCATCCTTAACTTTTATTTGTAAAATGGAGATAGTGCCTACTACATGGGATTGATGTGAGGATTAGATGTGGTAATTCATTCGAATTACCCTAGCAGAGTACCTGGCATATATTAAGGGCTTAATCTGTGTTACATATTAGTGTTTCTATTTTTGTTAATGTTACTGTGGTTTCCTTTATAAAATGGAGCAAACTATTCCTGGTAACTTTCAGAATTCTTAAAAACACCAGAATGAGCTTTGAATACTCTTTGAAAAGCTCTGCATGATACCAATATCATATAGCTATTATTATTATCATTATAATTATTGATATATTCAAAATCAAAAGATGATTTCTAATATCTTTAATATAAGAAATTGATAAATTATCTCTCTCTTGGTCTTTCTCTCTAACAGAAAGGAATTAGTCACTTTGTAATACACTTGCAGTTCACCAAGTGGCCAGATCATGGCACTCCTGCCTCAGCAGATAACTTCATAAAATATGTTCGTTATGTGAGGAAGAGCCACATTACGGGACCCATGGTAGTTCACTGCAGTGCTGGCGTAGGCCGGACAGGGGTGTTCCTATGTGTGGATGTTGTGTTCTGTGCCATCGAAAAGAACTACCCAGTAAGTGCATGAATCAAGATGATAAACCAATGGTGCTGACAAACACACTACTTTTAACAGCCTGACAATAGTTGAAGACTAATATTAGATATTCAAGTGCAACTTGGTAAATTCAAAGTACATGTGCTTTGGATACCTGCAGGTTCTTGGGGAAGGCTGTGAGGATCAAAGCACATAATGTATTTTTTTTTTTTATTGAATGGTAACTATGTACATTAATGCACTTCTGGGGTACAGTGTGGGGTTTTCACATGCAATCTGAAATACTTCCATCAAACTGGTCAATACAGCCTTCATGTCATTATCTCAGTTATTGCTTTAAAACGTTCACATTCTACTCTTGGAAAGATTCACCTGTAAAAGCACATAATGTAAATAAATGCCTTAGGACATACTAGATATACAGTAAATATGAGTGCATTTTCCTTTTCCTTCTTCTCATCCCCTATATTTTTAGAATCTTGCTAGAGAACATTGATGAAGTGTGCCTATTTTTAGTGAGCATACATAGCATGAACATGAGCATGTTACAAAAAATGTATACTTCAGAGTTAATGAGAGGTCTCTGGGTTTGACTGACAGTTTGGCCACATGCTTTAGATTTTGGTGACTGTGTGTAAATTGTCCATCCTGTCTCAAACTTAGTTTTCATATGTAAAATAAGGATAATAATATTGTTTGGTATGGGTCGACCATAAATAATCCTTTACTGTTTTCCAAAATTTGGAACTAGATAAGACACAGGAATCAGATTGACTTTCTGTATTATTACCTTTTGATTTCTCAAGTTTTATTTATTATAATAGGTGACATTTGTGTTCTTTTTCCCTTTTGTTTTTAGTTGACCTGTAATAATTGTATGTATTTATGGGGTACAGAATGATGTTTTAATATGTGTATACTATGTGTAATAATCAACTCATCATAATTAATATATCTATCGTCTCAAACATTTATCAACTTTTGGCATTGGAAACATTCAATGTCCTCTTTCTAGCTTTTTGAAAACATACAATAAATTGTACTTAATCTGATTCCTGCCATATAGTGCCACTGAACACTAGAACTCATCTCTCCTGTAATTTTGTGTCTATTAACCAGCTTCTCTCTATCCTTCCCTTTTTCCTACTCTTCTCAACCTCTAATAGCCACAATTCTACCCTCTATTTCCATGAACTCAATTATTTTTAAGCACCCACATATGAATGAGAATGTATGATATTTATCTGTATACACCCATCTTATTTCTTTTAACATAATGCTCTCCAGGTTCATCCATATTGCCACGAACGACAGTATGTCATAAGACTGAATAGTATCCCATGGTGAATATAAACCACATTTTCTTTATTCATCAGTTGATGGAGATTTAGATTGATTCCACATCTTAGTTGTTGTGAACAGTGCTGCAGTAAACATGAGGGTTCAAGTGTCCCTTTGAAATACTGATTTCCTTTGCTTTGGATAAATACCCAGTGGTGGCATTGCTGGATGATGTAGTTTATCTTTAGCTTTTATGGAAACTTCCACATTTCCTCCAACAGTGTCTTAAGAGCTCCCTTATACAGCATCCTTGTGAACATTTGTCTTTTCTCATAGTGGCCATTAAAACTGGGGTAAGGTGATATCTCATTGTGGTTTTGATTTGTAGTGTTGAACACATTTTCATATATTTCTTGGTCATTTGTAAGTCTTATCTTGAGAAATGTGTATGAGATTTGACAAGTAATTTCATGAACTTGCCACAATGTGCCTATGTTGGTAGCACGTTACAAACAACTTGGTATGGTTTCATAATCTCAGCATGTCAATGTCTCACAGTTGTGTTTGTGTTGACATGTGGCAGTGTTTTGCTCAGTGGTGTTCATTATTGTTGTTGAGTGTTTTTGTGTGTCATAGTGAGAAATGTCACAGCTTAAACTACAGTGACAGATATTTGTAAATTTCTTGCTAAACATGGTGACAGCAGAAGTGAAATCAGGGACATGTTAGTGGGGATAATGCCATGAATAAAACAGCAGTGTGAAAATGGATTAAACATTTTTCTGAGGGGAGAGAAAGTATCACTGATGAACAGAGGTCAGGGCAACCAGTAACAAGCAGAACTGATGAAAACATTGCAAAAACTGGTTGACTTGTATGTCAAAATTGTTGACTGTAAGAGCCACAGCAGACCACATAAACATTGATAGAGAAACAGTTAGGAAAATCTTGGCCAGCAACTCATGGATCTTGTATCACAATAATGAACCAGCTCACACAGCACTATCTATGGAGTTTTAGCCAGTAAACATGCTCCATACTTAATCTGGCACCCAATGACTTTTTTCTTTACCCAAACATAAAGGAAATATTGCAAGGAAGATATTTTGATGACATTCAGGACATCAAGGGTAATATGATGACAGCTTTGATGGTCATTCTAGAGAGTACCAAAATTGCTTTTAAGTCTTGGACTAGGCACTGGTGTTGGTGCATAGCTTCCTAAGAGGACTACTTTGGAGTTAACCATGGTGATACTCAACAATGTGATATGTAGCACTTTTTCTAGGATGAGTTCATGAACTTAATTGTCAGACCTCATATTTAGAACCTCTGGCATTTATTTATTTATTTATTTATTTATTGCTGTTGAGCTGTGTGAGTTCTTTTTATATTCTAGATATTAATCTCTTGTTGGAGGAATAGTTTGCAAATACTTTCTCCTATCATGGGTTGTCTTTTCATTTTGTTGTATATTTTCCTTGCTGTGCAAAAGTCTTTCATTTCATGTAGTGTCGTTGTCTATTATTGTTTTTGTTTCCAATTTTTTTGAAGTCTTTAAAATCATTGCCTAAATCAGTGATTTTCAACCTGTGTGCCATAGCACACTAGTATGCAACAAGAGGATCTTAGGTGGGCCGTGAAAACTTTTAAAGATTGTTAATTAAATTATTTTTGAAAAAGTTCAAAGCACAGAACTTATATTCTATTTTTTACTCTTTTGATCAACATAATTTAAGTGTGCCATGGAAGTTTAACTATAGGTTCCAAGTATGCTGTGAGATAAAAAAGGTTGAAAAATACTGGCCTAGACCAATGTACTGAAGAATTTCCCCAGTGTGTTTTCTTCTAGTAGTTGTATAGTTTGTAGTCTTATGTTTAAGTCTTTAATCCATTTTGAGTTGATTTTGGTAAATGGTAATATGTAGGGGTCTAGTTTGAATATCCATATGGATATCCAGTTTTCCCAGCACCATTTTTTGAAGTGGGTATTCTTTCTTCAATGCATGTTCTTGGTGCCTTTGTCAAAAACCAGTTGGCTGTACCTGAGTGAACTTTTTACTGTGGGTGTTAGTTATAAATTTATATTAAATAACCATAGTTTAGGGAATGTGACTTTAG
>NW_003852612.1:472572-474928 GCF_000181295.1 Otolemur garnettii | reverse complement strand
AGGTTTAAATTAATTTCATAATAGGTGTGTGTACATTGGATACTTTTTCTTCCATTCCTGTGATACTTTGCTAAGAAGAACATTTTCTAGCTGTTATCTTAATAGTGGCAGCAAAATGGCTGCTGTGATTCTAGCACTGCCACCCTCATACTCCCTGCATCACGTAGGGCATAGAAAAATAGTCTCCTCCAGTTACTCCTTAGGGCAATGGTTCTCAACCTTTCTAATGCCTTGAATCTTTAATACAGTTCCTCTGGTTTGCGACCCACAGGTTGAAAACCACTGCCTTAGAGGAAAGAGAAAGATTCTCTTTTGTAAAAGGTCAAGCCAGGATCTCGTAGCATTTCACGTTCTGACTGAGTTTTAGCTTCTTCCCTGACAGAATCACTGTCAGGGATATGCTGGTACATTTAGACCAGTCAGGACTACTGCAAGCCATATGGTAGAAAATAAGGGAGGAATGATTTTCCAAAGCAAACCGAGTATCAGTATAAAAAATAAATATAAACTGGGTGGCCCCAGAATGATAAATGTCCTCAGAAAATGTTGAAAATGCAAGGAGTATGAATCTGATGTTACCTTATTTCTACAATAATACTGTTTTATCCTCTTAGAAGACAATGTAGTAACATAATGTTCCTTCAGTTTATATATTATCCATTATAATTTCTTACATGATTTATTTATAGTCATATTTATTTTATAACCCTTATAGAAATTATAAAAACTTTAAAGGTTATATTTCATTCATTCTAAGAAGTAATAATATTTTTTCCCACATTATACCTTATTTAAATTTAAAATGTGTCTTATAATAAGTCCACATCATCTTATGATCTGTTCATTTGACAGTGGTTTTTTATTTTTAAACTGGTGAAATAATAGCATATCTTAGAATTAAGGATGTTTAACTTTCCATACAACCCCCAAATGCCTGTAACCAACTTAAATGTTCTTACTGAACATTTCTTCCATTCTTCAGAAATTTTGTTTACATAGCATGTTTATCTGCTAAGATAAGTGTATAGAAATTGAGAGTAAATATTTTGAAACTTTCAAAGCAGCTTTATATTTTGCTGTGGCATCTAAGAGCATGGTAAGTGGGTTTTTGTGTGTTGTGGAACTCACTGGGGACTCATTGAGATGAGCTGAGTATCAGTGATGTGAATAGGCAAGCTATGACCTGTGACATTTCTCAATAGTAACTCTAAATATCTGAAAGTCTGAGAATTTTTAACCACTTGTTTTTTTATGAATTGTAATTTTTGTATTCACTTTAATTTTTTTTTTTTTTTTTGAGATAGTCTTACTCTTGTTACCCTGGGTACAGTGCTGTGGCTTCATTGGCTTACAACAACCTCAATTTCTTGGGCTCAAGTGATCCTCTTGCCTCAGCCTCCCCAGTAACTGGGACGACAGGTCGCTGCCACTATGCCTGGCTAGTTTTTCTATTTTTAGTAGAGATGGGGTCTTGCTTTTACTCAGGCTGGTCTCAAACTCCAGAGGTCAGGTGATCCACCACCTCAGCCTCCCAGAAAGCTACAATTACAGACATGAGCTACCACATCTGGCCCACTTTAATTTTTAATTAAACATGTTCAAATATCCTTAAAATGTTGGGAGCAAACTAGTTCTTATCTTAGATAAACACCAAGCATTTCCTGTAGAGTTTAAACATTCTCAACATTACTTTTCCCCTCTAACCATTTTCAGCATGCAGTAATGATTGTTAATTTATAGCAACCATATTATCACATATTAAATAATGTAATCCAAAATTTAATATATTACCCTATATAATTAATAACGTCTACTGTGTCACTAAGCATGTGGTTTGTCTATCTGGCTTTTTGCAGCAAGACTTTTATGATGAAATAGTGTGTTGATTTGACATAAATTTCTTAATCTGGGTAATTACCTTATTTGCATTTTTACATAGTTTGGAACTAGTTGTATATGTCAGTAATCAAGCTGAAATAAGGAAAATGTTTTATCACATTATCTTCATATCACACATATATTGAAGGAACTACTATGCTAGCAATATCTATGCATTTATTAAATTGCAACATTTAATCTTTTTCTAACTTTATTTGTTCCATAAATTATTACTACTGCCTGTCATTAGCCAGTTTCAAAACCCATCACTTGTGGTAGCCTTAGAAAATGGTAACATTCTTTTTTGGCACATACTTACCAAAATTTCTTTCTTTCTTTTTTTTTTTTTTTTTAATTGAATGGTAACTGTGTATATTAATGCACTTCTGGGGTACAGTGTGGTGTTTTCACACACAATCCGAAATACTTCCATCAAACTGGTTAACATAGCCTTCATGTCATTTTCTTAGTTATTGTG
>NW_003852612.1:460217-472282 GCF_000181295.1 Otolemur garnettii | reverse complement strand
TTATGGCTGCATAGTATTCCATGGTGTACATATACCACAGTTTGTTGATCCATTCGTGGATCGATGGGCACTTGGGTTTCTTCCATGACCTGGCAACCAAAATTTCTAAGAAAATTTTTAGTACAGTTTTTTACCATTGCCTTGGCAATAGATTGAGTTTTTTAATTTTAGTAGTTCAAAGTACTTTTTAAATAAAAAGTCTGAAGAACATTAATGTTACTTGTGAAATATTGAGCATCAGCTTTTTTAGCTTTGTTGAAAATGAGTGCTTATACTAGCATTATTTAAAGTTGCAATTTATTTTTTAAATTGATACATAACAGATGTACATGCTTACAGGGTACATGCCATATTTTGCTTTATTCATATAATAAGTAAAGATAATGTCGGGACAATTGGGATATCCATTTTACATGCTTTGAAGATTTTATTTGTTCTATTTTAGCTATTTTGAAATTACAATAGATTATTTTTAACTGTAGTCACCGTGTTAACCTGTCAAATGCTAGATCTTACTTTTTCTAACTGTATATTTGTGCCTATTAATCAATCTCTCTTTATCTCACCACCTCATCCCCTCTTGCCACCCCTCCTGGCCTCTGATGACTACATATCTACTCTCTATCTTTGTGGGATCTACTATTTTAGCTCTAAAATATGAGTGAGGACATGCAATATTTGTCTTTTTGAGCTTGATTTACTTCACTTAACATAATGACCTCCACTTACATCCATGTTGTTGCAAATGATAAGATTTCACTCTTTTTATGACTGCATATATTCCACTGTGTATATACACCACATTTGCTTTATTCATTCATCCATTGAAGGATACTTAAGTTGATTCTGTTTATTGGTTGTTATGAAAAATGCTGCAATAAATGTGGGAGTGCAGATATCTCTTCTATATAGTGACTTCCCTTCTTTTGGATATATACCCAGTAATGGAATCACTGGATCACATGAGAGGTTCTATTTTATTTTATTTTTATTTTTATTATTATTTGAGACTCAGTAGAGTGCTGTGGCATCACAGCTCACAGCAACCTCAAACTCTTGGGCATAAGCGATTCTCTTGCCTCAGTCTCCTGAATAGCTGGGACTGCAGGCGCCCGCCACTATATGCAGCTATTTTTTGGTTGCAGTTATCATTGTTGTTTAGCAGGCCCTGGCCAGGCTCAAACCCGCCAGCCTCAGTGTATGTGGCTGGCACCCTACTCACTGAGCTATGGGCCCTGAGCCTCTATTTTAAGTTTTTTGAAGAATCTCTGTACTATTCTAAATAGTGGCTTTGCTAATTTACATTCTTATCTACAACATACCAGGGGTTCACTTTCTCTACTTTTTCACCCACATCCATTATTCTTTGTCTTTTTGATAACAGGCGTTTTAACTGGAGTAAGATGATATCTCATTGTGGTTTTGATTTGTAATTATCTGATGATTAGTGATGTTGAGCATGTTTTTCATATACTTTTGGCCCATTTCTATATGTTGTTCTGAGAAATGTCTGTTCAGATTATTTGGCCATGTTTTTTTTTTATATTATTTTTTATTAAATCATAGCTTTGTACATTGATGCATTCATGGGGTTCAGGATGATATACAATGTGAAATGTTTACATTGAACTAAGTAACACATCCATCACAATTATACTAATGTCTTAATAGTTTTGAAATGTACCATTACATCATGCACATTAGGTGAGATCCCCCACAAATGCCCTCCCTCCTCCCATATCCCCCTCCCCTACCCTCTCTCTCCTCTTCCCTTCTACTTTCAGGACTATAGTTATGTTTTGCTATTCATATGAGTGTGTAGGTGGTTATATATTGATTTCATAATAGTATTGAGTATATTGGATACTTTTTTCCCCATTCTTGAGATACTTTACTAAGAAGAATATGTTCCAGCTCCATCCAGGTAAACATAAAAGATGTAATGTCTCCATCTTTTTTATGGCTGCATAGTATTCTATGGTGTACATATACCAATATTTGTTAATCCATTCATGGGTCGATGGGCACTTGGGCTGTTTCCATTGGCCATTTTTTAATTGCATGTTTTTTCTTAGTTGTTTCATCTCCTTTTATATGCTGGTTATTAATCCCTTATCAAATGGATAGTTTGCAGAAGTTTTCTCCCATTTATTTTTTGATTGTTTTCTTTACTGTGCAGAAGCTTTTTAGCTTGATAATTACTTATCCATGTTTTTCACTGATTGCTTGTGCCTTTGAAAGCAAGTTTCAGGTCTTAGATTTAAGTCTTTAGACTATTTTGTTTGATTTTGGAATGGGGTGAGAAAGAGGTCTAGTTTCATTCTTCTGCATATGGTTATCTGATTTTTCCAGCACCATTTATTGAAGAGGCTGCCCTTTTCTTGTTTTATTTCTTTGCATCTTTGTCAAAAATGAGCTGGCTGTAAATGCATGTATTGGTTCTCTGTTCTGTTCCATTAGTCTATGTGTCTGTTTTTATGAAAGTACTATAATTTTATTACTATAATTTTATAATAGATTTTGATGTCAGATAATGTGATACCTTCAGCTTCGTTCTTTTTGCTCAGGATTGCTTTGGATATTTGTGGTTTCATATAAACTTTAGGGTTTTATTTCCATTTCTGTGATGAATATCATTGGTATTTTGACAGGGACTGCATTGAATCTGTAAATCATCCTGGCTAGTATTACTTTCTAATCCATGAACGTGGAAAATCTTCCCATTTTTGGTGTCATCTTCAGCTTCTTTCATCAGTGTTTAACGGTTTTCCTGTATAGATCTTTCACTTTTTAGTTAAATTAATTTCTAGAAATGTTATGTTTTTCTTTATAGCTATTATAAATGGGATTGCTTTCTTGATTTCTTTTTCATATTTTTGATGTTGGTGTATATAAATGCTACTGACTTTTGGGGGGGGTATATATATCCTGTAACTTTACTGAATTTATTGATCATTTCCAAGAGTTTTATGGTGGAATATTTAGGTTTATCTAAATATAAGATCATGTTGTTTGTGAAGAAGACTTATTTGTCTTTTAAAAAAAAAATACTGACTCCAGACTGGGCTCAGTGGCTCACACCTGTAATCCTAGCACTCTGAGAGGCCACAGTGGGTGAATTGCTTGAGCTCCGCAGTTTGGGGCCAGCCTGAGCAAGAACAAGACCCCTGGCACTGTGGTGAGCCCCTTTAATCACAACTACTTGGGAGGCTGAGGAAAGAGGATCACTTAAGCCCAAGAGTTTGAGGTTGCTGTGAACTATGACGCCACAATGCTCTACCAACAGTGACAAAGTGAGACTCTGTCTCCAAAAAATATAATAATAATGATGATGATAATAATACTGATTCCACTACAACAAAAAGAACAAGGTTAATTTGACTTCTTCTTTTGCAATGAGAAGAATACATATTCGATGGCAGTTGGGTTAAATATTCTGTAAATGTCAGGCCTATTTTGTATAGTATGTATTTTAACTCCAGGATTGGTTGATTTTCTGCCTGAATGATCTGTCAATTACTGAGAGTCAAGTGTGGAATAGTCCTCACTATTATTATATTGTAGTCTGTCTTTCCTGTTTGATTTACCTAATTGTGTGCTCTTTATTTAAAATTGTTATATTCTCTTTCCTCTTACTGAACTTATTAAATAGTGAACTTCTTTCTCTGTTTTTACAGTCTTTAAGTAGTAGTCTGTCTTATTTGATGTAAGTATGGTTACTTTGGTTCCATTTGCATAGGATATGTTTTTATGTTTCTTTAATTTCAGCCTATGTGAATCTTTATAGATGATGTGGGTTTCTTGCAGACAGCATATAGTTGGGTCTTGTCTTTTAATTGGAGAATAAAGTCCATTTATACTGTGTTATTATAGATATTAAAGGACTTACAACTGCCATTTTGTTACTTATATTCTGATTGTTTTATAACTCTTCCTTTTCTTCCTGTCTTCCTTTGTATTTAAGTGATTTTCTTTAAGTGTAGTATTTTCTTAAGTGTAATATTCTTTAATTAATTGCTTTTTCTTTTTAGTGTTTGTGTGATAGATTTTTGCACTGTGGATATTATGAGGCTTATGAAAAACCTTTCAAAAATAGGTATTTGAAAGAAAAGACAACTCATCTTAGGTTACAAAGAAAAGAATAGAAAGAAACAAATAAAAAAACTAAAAAAATTACTCAATGCTCTAACTCCATCCCCCTGTGTTTCAACTTTATGTTGCCTCAGTTTACATATATTTTAGTATTCCATTATAATTTTATTTATATTATTAATTCACAACAATTTTGACAATTGTGATATTGACTTTTCAAAATACAATATATTATTTTGAAACTAAATTTCTAAAAACACATTTCTCAGAAAAGACAATATATTTCTTCTTCATAAAATAGTTGTTTAATGTACATAAAATTGTATCATTCACTGAAATAGATTTTGGTCTCATTTTCCATAATTGCTTTAAATTTTTCATCAGTTTTATAATTTTGTATGTTTATCTGTATAGGTAGACTTCTTAGTGTTTTCTATGTCAAGAGGTCAGGCACAAAATGTGTGTTTTCTCAAGCAAGGTTGATCCCAGAAAACATAATAGTATTAATGTACATTTATTAGAATTAATTTTTTTGTTGCTTTATTTCCTTTATACCCACTTCTGCATTAGATTTTAATAACAGAAAATATTTACATTTTTATTATATATAATATTATGTACTTCATATAATTTTAATAGTATAATTTTACTGTTTTTTATAAATATGAAATTAAACCATTTTATTTTATATGATTGCTATATGTAAAAATGTCAGAAAATATTATGAAAAATAAATATATGCATTTTGGAAATGTATATAATAAAAACTTGTGAGAATTTTTTCTTTTTCTTTTTTTTTTATTGCTGGAGATTCATTGAGGGTACAAAAAAACAGGTTACGCTGATTGCATTTGTTAGGTAAAGTCCCTCTTATAATTGTGTCTTGCCTCCAAAAAGTGTGTCACACAATAAGACCCGAGCCCCCCTCCTTCCTGCTCTCTGCTCTTCCTGTTCCCCAAGCCTCCCTCCTTCTCTCTCTCTGCTCTGCCCTTCCCCCACCTCCACCATGTCATTAATTATCATTAATTGTGATGCTTTACTAAGAATAATGTGTTCCACTTCCATCCAGGTTAATACACAGGCTGTAAAGTCTCCGTTTTTTTAATGGCTGAATAGTATTCCATGGTGTATATATATCACAGCTTGTTAATCCATTCCTGAGTTAGTGGGCATTTAAGCTGTTTCCACATTTTGGCAATTGTAAATTTTGCTACAATAAACAGTCTAGTGCAAGTGTCCTTATGATAAAAGGATTTTTTTCCTTCTGGATATATGCCCAGGAATGGGATTGCAGGATCAAATGGGAGGTCTAGCTTGAGTTCTTTGAGGGTTCTCCATACTTCCTTCCAAGAAGGTTGTATTAGTTTGCTGTCCCACCATCAGTGTGAAAGTGTTCCTTTCTCTCCACATCCACACCAGCATCTGGAGTTCTGAGATTTTGTGATGTGGGGCCATTCTTTCTGGGATTAAATGGCATCTCAGGTGGTTTTGATTTGCATTTCTCTAATAATTAGGGATTATGAGCATTTTTTCATGTTTGTTCACCATTTGTCTGTCTTCTTTAGAAAAGGTCCTAGTCATGTCTCTTGCCCATTGATATATGGGATTGTTGGCACTTTTCATGTGGATTAATTTGAGTTCTCCATAGATCCTAGTTATCAAGCTTTTGTCTGATTCAAAATATGCAAATATCCTTTCCCATTGTGCAGATTGTCTATTTGCTTTGGTTGTTTCCTTAGCTGTACAGAAGGTTTTCAGTTTAATTAAGTCCCATTTGTTTATTTTTGTTATTGTTGCAATTGCCACAGCAGTTTTCTTCATGAAGTTTTAATTTTTTTTAATTTTTTATTTTTTTGAGACAGAGCCTCAAGCTGTCACCCTGGGTAGAGTGCTGTGACATCACAGCTCACAGCAGCCTCCAACTTCTGGGCTCAAGCGAGTCTCCTGCTGCTGCCTCCCAAGTAGCTGGGACCACAGGCACCTGCTACAATGTCTGGCAATTATTTTTGGTTGCAGCCATCATTGTTGTTTGGTGGGCCTGGGTTGGATTTGAACCTGCCACCTTAAGTGTATGTGGCTGGTGCCTTAGCCACTTGTGCCACAGGCGCCAAACCATTCTTCATGAAGTCTTCCCAAGGTCGGTATCTTCCAGTGTTTTTCCTATGCTTTCTTTGAGGATTTTCATTGTTTCATGCCTTAAATTTAAGTCCTTTATCCATCTTGAATCAATTTTTGTGAATGGACAAAGGTGTGGGTCCAGTTTCAGTCTTTTACAGTTCTCCCAGCACCATTTATTGAATAGGGAGTCTTTTCCCCATTGTGTGGTCTTATTTGGTTTATCGTAGATTAGGTGGTTGTAAGATGTTAGTTTCATTTCCCACTTTTCTGTTCAATTCCAAATCTCTATTTTTGTGTCAGTACCATGCTGTCTTGACCACCATGGCTTTGTAGTACAGCCTAAAATCTGGTTTGCTGATGCCCCTGGCTTTGTTTTTATTACTAAGAACTGCCTTAGCAATATGGGTTTTTTTCTGGTTCCGTACAAAATGCAGAATCATTTTTTCCAAGTCTTGAAAGTATGATGTTGGTATTTTAATAGGGATGGCATTGAATCAGTTGATGGCTTTGGGAAGTATAGACATTTTAACAATTTTGATTCTTCCCAGCCATGAGCATGGTATGTTCTTCCATTTGTTAATATCCTCTGCTATTTCCTTTCTTAGGATTTCATAATTTTCTTTATAGAGGTCCTTCACCTCCTTTGTTAGGTATATTCCTGGGTATTTCATTTTCTTTGAAGCTATTGTGAAGAGAGTTGTGTCCTTAATTAGCCTCTTATCTTGGCTGTTATTGACATGTACAAAGGCTACTACTTGTGGACATTGATTTTATATCCAGAAACATTACTGTATTTTTTGATGACTTCCAGGAGTCTTGTGGTTGAGTCTTTGGGGCTCTCTAAGTATAAGATCATATTGTCAGCAAAGAGGGGGCATTTGACCTCCTCTGCTCCCATTTGGATGCCCTTTATTTCCTAGTCTTGTCTAATTATATTGGCTAGAACTTCCAGCACTATGTTGAATAGTAATGGTGACAGAGGACAACCTTGTCTGGTTCCATTTCTAAGAGGAAAAGCTTTCAGTTACTCCATTCAGTAAAATATTAGCTATGGATTTGTCATAGATAGCTTCAATCAGCTTAAGAAATGTGCCATCTATGCCTATACTCTTCAGTGTGCTAATTAGAAAAGGATTCTGGATTTTATCAAATGCTTTTTCTGCATCTATTGAGAGGATCATATGGTCTTTGTTTTTGCTTCTGTTGATAGTGTGAATAATGTTTATGGACTTGCATATGTGAAACCAGCCTTGCATCCCTGGGATGAAACCTACTTTATCATACAGTATGACTTTTTTGACGATAAGCTGTAATCTATTGGTTAGGATTTTGTTGAGAATTTTTGCATTTATATTCATTAGTGAAATTGGTCTGAAATTCTCCTTTTTAGTTGGGTCTTTTCTTGGTTTTGGTATCAGGGTGATGTTTGCTTCATTGAACGTGTTGGGGGAAGATTCCTTCCTCCTCAATTTTTTGGAAGAATTTCTGCAGTACAGGAATAAGCTCTTCTTTGAAGGTTTGATAGAATTCTGGTGTAAAGTCATCTGTACCAGGGCATTTTTTTGTTGTTGTTGGAAGATTTTTTATTGTTTCTTTTATCTCAGTGCTTGAAATTGGTCTGTTTAGGAGCTCTATTTATTTTTGGCTAAGTCTAGGGAGAGGATGTGATTCCAAATATTAATCCATTTCCTTCACATTGTCAAATTTTGGGGCATAGAGTTTCTGGTAGTATTTAGAGATGATCTCTTGTATATCTATGGCATCAGTTGTTATTTCCCCTTTACCACTTCTGATTGAGGTTACTAGATACTTTATTTTTCTATTTCTAGTTAGTCTGGCCAAAAGTTTATCTATTTTATTTATTTTTTCAAAAAACCAACTCCTTTTTTCATTAATTTTCTGAATGATTCTTTTGTTTTCAATTTCACTGATCTCTGATTTAATTTTGGATATTTCTTTTCTTCTTTGGGGTTTAGGCTTAGATTGTTCTTCTTTTTCCAATTCCATAAGATGACTTATAAGTTTGTTGATGAGCTCTCTTGTAGGCATCTAAAGTGATAAATTTTCCTCTCAGAACAGCTTTTGCAGTATCTCACAGGTTTTAGTAGCTTGTGTCCTCATTGTTGTTATGCTCAAGAAAGTTAATGATTTCCTCTTTTATTTCTTCATGCACCCAACTGTCATTCAACAGAAGGTTGTTTAATTTCCATGTGTTTGTGTGGAGTTGAATGTTTTTATTGGAGTTGAGTTCCACCTTTAGTGCCTTGTGGTCTGAGAAGATACAAGGTAAAATTTCAATTCTTTTGACTCTGTTGAGGTTTGTTTTGTGTCCCAGGATATGATCAATTTTGGAACATGTTCCATGGGGCGATAAGAAGAATGTATATTCTTTATCTTTGGGATGGAGTGTTCTATATGTGTCTATCAAGTATAGTTCTCAATTTACATGTTTTTATATTGTCTATCTCTTAAGAGGTTGCTGTAGCTATTTTTGCTTTCAATAGATTTGTCTTTTAAACCTCATACTAGAGTTATGAATAGACTGCACACCACAATTACAGTATTAAGAATATTATGGATTTGTCTGTGAATTTACTTTTACTGGTTGCTTTCATCTCTTCAGATGTTTTCTTCTTACACATTAGTTTTTTTTTCTTTCAGATTGAAGAACTTACTTTAGCTTTCTTTTATCTGTGAAAGACTTTATCTTGCCTTGTTGTTAGATGGATTGTATCTCACCTTCATGTTAGATGAATAGCTTTGCTATGTAAAGTATTCTTAGATGGCAAGGTTTTTTTTTTTTTTTTTTTTTTAATTAATTTCAGCACTTTGAAAATATCTTCTCCACTCCCTCCTGACTTGGTTTCTGCTGAGAAGTCTGTTGCTAGATAAATTGCAGCCCCTTTTTATGTTGTTTGCTTCTTTTCTTTTTCTGTTTTTAGAATCCTCTTTGTCCTAGACTTTTGAGAGTTTGTTACTATACATGCTCCTTAGTGTGGTTTTATTTGGATCAAATATGTTTCATGTTTTATGACTTCTCTGAACCTGGGTATGTATTTCTTTCTCATGTTTTAGAAAGTTTTTGTTATTATTTTAAGCTTTCCATCCAGTGCTTTTTGCTCACTACTCCTCTGGAAAACCAATAGTTCTTAGATTTTTCTTTAGAGGTAATTTTCTATATTTTATAGTGATCTTTATTTTTATTTATTTTTATATTTGCTTACTGTGTATTTTCAAATTGCCTGTTTTTGAACTCACTGATTCTTTCCCCTGCTTGACCAATCTGCTTCTGACAGCCTCTAATAAATTTCTCAATTTAGCAAATGTATTTCTCAGTTCCAAGATTCCTTTTTGACTTTTTTTTTATTATTTCAATCTGTCTGTTAAATTTTTCTGGTAAATTTCTGAGTTGCCTTTTTGTGTTATCTTGGCAATCACCGAGTTTACTTACAGCTGCTATTTTGAATTCTTGGTCAGAGAGCTCACATATCACCATCTCCTTATGTTTAGTCACTGGTTTCTTGCTTGGTCTATTTGGGAAGGCCATGGTTTCCTATTGTTTCCTGTGGATGTATACTTGGCTTATTAGGTTTTTATTGGATATATTTGTTTAGCAATTTTTTAAACTTAATTTTTATTAAATCATAACTGTATACATGCATACAATGTGATGATTTGATATACAACGTGGAATGCTTAAATCAAACAAATTTATATAACTATCACCTCACTTACTTATTTTTGTGGTACGGCAATTATTTGTGATATACCTGTTGAATTCCCCACCACCACCACCAGGTTGCTGCTTCCCTTTTAATACTAGGTAGTGCTTTAAGCCCAGGTTTGCACTAGTAAATCACCAGAACATTGCCTGTCTTGAATGGGAGTATCCAAAAAGGGATATTCTAGAAGTCTAGGAAGGCTAGCTAGGGGATCTGTGGAACATACCTCAAACAGTGTGTTGTTGCTGAACAGTCACTCTGATTTGACATCTCCTTTGGCTGAGTTAGAGAACACAGTTTCCAGGGCTGTGATTGGTAGCCCCACCACCCCTCTTTGTCTGTCTCTGGCTGTTCCCAAGGACATTTCTCCCTTTAAACTCTTGTGCTGCTCCCTTGGGTTGGGGTAGGGATAGGTCTCCTGATAGGTAACTTAATATAGTGGAGAAGCTGGTTGTCCACCTTGCTTTTTCCATTGTAGAAACCATGAGTCTGAGGGAGATTTTCTATGCTTCTGGTACTGGGAAAATGGGGAGGGGGCATTACAGATGTGGAAGCCTGATTCTCTTACTATCCACTTGGATATTTTCCCTTCTCTGTGGACTTTGGAACTATCTCACCCTCATGTTTGAGCTTGGGGTTATTACTGGTGGTAATCTAGTCACTGTACATTTGTTTTTGATTTTCTGGGCAAGGATGGAAGGCAGCTTGCTTCTACATTGCCATTTTGGCACTGGACATCTTTCTGTTACCTTTATCATCTAACATTCTTTAAAATAATTATTTTGTCTTTGAATTAATTCTTTTGTATGTACATTTACATAAAGTAATACATAATGGATCCTTTGCTTCGTTAACCAATGCATCTTTGCAAATAACACAAGTGTGGTTTTACACTTTCACAATCATTAATGACTATAAAATTCAATATACAAGGAATCATAATTCCAGGTAAAATTAACAAACTCTTTTGGCCTTTATTTCCTTACGGTCACATCCATCATCATCATTTGCTTTAATGATGTAATTAATACAGTCACATTTAGAAATTTGCATCTTTTCTTGGTACTATAGTCAAATAAAGCTTGTTTTGTAGTCAGCAAATAGATTAAGGTTAAAATTAATTAATACAAATTTATTTTCATAGCTGCCTAATACTAAATTTTTAAAATGGCTTTCAAAGGAGTGACAGTTTTTAATTATGATTAAGTTTCAGTTACCAATTTTTCTTTTTATGGGTCATGCTTTTTGTGCCAATTCTAAAAAGCTTTTCACATAAGTCTTGAAGAATTTTTCTGTTATTTTCCAAAATTTTTATAGTTTTATATTTCACATTGAAGTAAATGTTGAGCTAACTGTTGTATAAGTTGTGAGGTTTAGGTCAAGGTTCTTTTTATTTTTTATTTTTTACTTTTTTTTGCCTATGGATACCCAGTTGTTCTAGCCCCATTTGTTTAAAAGGCTATTTTTTCTCTGTTCAATGCTTGTGCCTTTGTCAAAAATCATTAGACATAATATATTTCTGTGGGTCTATATCTGGTTCTATATTCTTTTCCACTGATCTATGTGTCTATCCTTTTGCCAATATCATATTTTGGATTAATATAGTTACATAGTAAGCTTTACCATTAGATACAGTGATTCCTTCCACTTTATTTTATTTTTCAAAAAAAAATTTAGGTGTTCCAGGGTCTTTGCCTTCCCATATAAATTTTAGAATTAGTTTGGCTGTGTCTACACAAAAAACTCCTGGGGTTTTGACAGAAATTCCTTTGGATCTGTAGATAAGTTAAAAGAACTGACATCTTTACTATATTAAACCTTCTAATTCATGATCCTGGCCTGTCTCTTCATTTCATTAATTTAGAACTTGTTTGTGTTTTTTAATATCATTTTCAGCAAACACCACACATCTTATATGTGTTTTTTTAGATTTATCCTATTTCACTTTCTTTGGAGCAATTGTAAATAGTATTGTCTTTATTTAAGTTTCCACATACTCATTGTTAGTATGTAGAAACTAGAAATGCAGTTGATTTTTGAATGTTGATCTGTATTCTATTACTTTGTTAAACTCACTTATTAGTTCTGGGAGGTATTGTGTATGGTTTTTTGGTTTTTTTTTTTTTTTTTTTT
>NW_003852612.1:432094-459712 GCF_000181295.1 Otolemur garnettii | reverse complement strand
TATTAGCTTGCATTCCCACCAGCAGTGTAGACATGTTCCCTTCTCTCTGCATCCACACCAACATCTGTAGCTTCAGGATTTTGTGATGTGGGCTAATCTTACTGGAGTTAGATGATATCTCAAAGTGGTTTTGATTTGCATATTTCTCTGATGATTATGGATCATGAGCATTTTTTCATCCATTTGAATGCCAAAACATAGCTATAGTCCAGAAAGTAGAAGGGGAGAGAGAGGGGAGGGGAGGGGGGAATATGGGAGAAGGGAAGGTATTCAAGGGGACCTTACCTAATGTGTGTGATGGAATGGTACATATCAAAACTATTAAGAAATGAGTATAATTGTGATGGATGTGTTACTTAGATCAATGTAAGCATTTCACATTGTATATCAAAGCAGTACACTGAACCCCATAAATGCATCAATGTACAAAGACATAATAAAACAAAGAGAATGTTCAATGACTTAATAAAAAATAACAATTACTAAAAAAAGGAAGATGAAAGGACAAGCTGAAGATTGGGAGAAACTATTTGCAAATCACATATCCAGCAAAGAACTTGCATCTAGAATATATAAATAATCCTTAAAAATCAATAAAAGAAACCCTACCAATAAATAAACCAGATAGAAATGGGTAAAAAACATGAACAGATATTCTAATGAAGACATATACAGATGACAAATAAGCACATAAAAAGAAGCTCAGCTCCATTAGTCTCTGGGCAAATGTAAATCACAGCTGTGATGAGATAGTGCTATACACCTGTCAGAAGGATGACTATAAAAAATAATGACAACACCAAATGCTGATGAAGGTTTGGAGAAGTACTAGCCAAGATTTAGAAAAATCCTGTCAAAGATTTGGAAAAACTGGATCACTCATACATTACCCATACTCATACACTGGAGATGTAGAATGGTATAGCCCCTCCAGAAAATAGCTTTGAGGTTTCTTCAAAAAAAAAAAAAAAAACTATAAAATTAAACTAAACTAAACTTATCAGATAGTCCAGCAGGAGCATTTTTGGGTATTTATCCCAGAAAAATGAAAACTTAGGTTCTCACAGAAACCTATACACATCTCTTCAGAGACGATTATATTCATGGTAAACCCAAACTAGAAACAATGTGGGTGCCCTTCAACAAACTGGTTGTTAAACAAACTGATATACATCTATACCATGGAATACTATTTAGCAATGAAAAGGAATGGACTATTGATACACGAACAACTTGAATCGAGTGGGAAAAATATTCAGTCTCAGAAGGTTGGATAATGTGTGATTCCATTGGTATAACCTTGAAATAGCAAATGAGAAATGGGATACAGATTACTGGGTGCTGAAAGTTAGGGATTAGGTTGGGTGTGACTCTAAACGGACAGCATGAAGACATTTTGGATTGGAACAGATCTGTATCCTTACTGGTTGTAGTCACTTGAATCTTCACACATAATAACACACACACACACACACACAAGTGCACGTATCACCACATGTGAAACTGGTGAAATCTGAATAAGTTCTGTATATTGTCCCAATGTCAATTTCCTGGATTTGATATTATACTATAGTTATACAGGATGCTATTACTGGGGAGCATTGGATGAAGGATATACAGGACTTCCATGTACAGCCTCCTGTATATCCATATCATTATGTATATGTATTATACGATAAATGGTCTTTTTCAAAGACTTAATTAAAAATCTTATAAAAATGAAAAGTTATAAAAATAAAGAAATGCTTACTTTTTAAAGTTTTCATATGATTTTGGATTATAATTGACAAACCTTAAAATATCATGTGTAACGTGGTCTTGCTGCACATGGCTGGTACAAATACCACACCTGACTCTCCCAGCAAGTTCAATAGCACAACTAGATGCTCTAAATCCAGTTGAGCTGATCACATTGCTTGATGCTGTGTTAATGTTAGATTGCCATAAGAGTTTTTAGACACTTCTTTTCTCTAGACACGTCTCATTGTAGACTAGCAACAAACCTTGGTGGACCTCACAATTCAGCGACCAAAAAGTTGTGATGGTCTCTGCAGAGTCTGGCATTGGGCTGACTGTCGTTTAGGGTCTCTATCTGAGTTGACAGAGCTGTTTAGATGAGAAACAGCAATGCTACTCTTGGGGTCTTCTGTATCTTTCCAGAATTACAATGCTGCTTTAACTTCTCCCTTTGGATAACAGAAAGATATACACAAAGACAAATCTGTAAGGTTTTTTTTGAGAGTGTTTCGTATTATAAGTGATTGTTCTTGCTTTCAAGTATTTCTTATACATTGGACTAGGTAAAAAATGTTACATTTACTTGTGGCTGAAAATGAGTCCTTAAATCTTGAGATATCTTTTACTATAAAGAGACATAGAACACTCATTTGAAAATATGTGGGTTTGTGTTTTCCCATCTACATGGATAATACAAAATTACTGTCATCTTATTACAGTTCAACATTATGAATATAGTGACTCAAATGAGAGAACAACGTCGTGGCATGATTCAAACAAAGGCAAGTGTTTTGTAGACATAAGTTCTAATAAGAATAAGCAATATAAAGATTAACATTGTATAGCACTTTATAATTTATAAAGCACTTTTACCTGCATGATGTCATTGAATTCTTACTGTTGGAGTTAGACAATAGTTTTGCTCTGATATTCCTGACAAGTTCGCAAGCACAAGTTCAGAGCAATGAGATCAACACCATTGGGCCATTCAGATAGTAAGGGGAGGAGCCAAGACCAAAACTGTTGTCACCTGATGCCTCATCACATGCCTTGTCCATAATGCCATGCTGTTTAAGTAACATCTAAAGTTTTAATAAATTCATGGATAGTAATTTGAAATATTAATTTGCCACTAACAGGATTATTGGCATGTAATAAAAAGATATTTATGTACTAGATTAGTTACGAATCATTGAAAGAGGGGATCAAGAGAGTATGGGTAATGAAAACAGTTACACCCAAATCTTTGTAATGACTTGTCCTTGGGCCAATGTCATGGAGCATTTTATTTGAACTAGGGTTGCCTGAGAGACTTGAGGGTAGTAGATCTTTATAAATAAATATATTTTTCTGCAGTGTCAAAATTCATGTTTTAGAATTTGATTTAGGGTGGGGAAAATATAAAGAAGTTAAGATTGTTTCCCTTAAGTTTAATGAAGCCCTTGGGTAACTAGTAATAGTTCTAGACCAAAAACTATATGATCATTTATCTTCCTTGTATTTAAAAAAAAAATTTACATAAGGAGGTTCTTATTTAAATGTTTATAGTTAAATATTTGCTTTTTTGTGAACTTTCCAGGGTAGTTTAAAATTATAAATGTGTTTAATTACCTGACATTCTGCTTTTTTCACATATATAGGAGCAGTATTACTTTTGTTATGAAATTGTGCTTAAAGTTCTTCAGAAACTTCTGACTTTGGATTAAGAAAGACTTCTGTTGCCTCTCAATTGAAATTAGCAAATGCCTTTGTGTCTCCTTACAAAGAACAAGTCTGGGCTGTGCTGAAGGGCTTGGCTGTGCATTCAGTCTGCTTTCTTGGTGCATCAGTTGATTCTTTCTAGAAAAGAATCATTTGGTTTTGAGTGAACAGTGTTTACTCATCATCTTACTAAATGATATCAAAATACCCTCCCATGTTTTCCAGTGAAACTAAAGTTACAAAAAGCAACTGCAGTTTGGTGATTTGGTTGAAGGGATTAAAGAGCCCAATAAAGGACTGGGACTACATTCAGTAAGATTTTATTTGGAAAGGCAAAAAAGAGTCCAGTTAGGATGTATTAACCTTTGATGCACATTGGCATCCATTTTCCTATACTTCATGCTCCCCCAGGGCCCCAGAAGCCTCGGAGGAGCACCCCTCCTAGAGCAGCAAGACAAAGACCTTTCATGGGTGGGCAGGGGCTCCTCCTCTCCATCACAAGAGCACACTGGTGAACAGTCCAAAATGAAAATAGATGTTTATATAGAAAGTCCAAGAGGAAATTTTTGCCGAGCCTGAGTTCTTTCCTATCCCGCCCTAACACTTAACATGTTACTCAGTTTGCTTCGTTAAAAGCAAATACTACATTTTACTTGCCTCTTACTCTTTGCCTTTTAGCTAACCAATAAACTTTGATATAAACATTCTTATGTAATTCTGAGTTATTTATGATGTCTCTCAAGCCTGAAGTGCTTTTTAAACTAAGATCTGTGATAGTGGGTTTTTTTCCTTTCAAAGTTCCATTAAATCATTTCTTTCCATTACTGTCCCACCTCTGCTGAAACAGTTAGAAATTATATTTGGAAACCAGATTTTGGAAAACCAGATTCATAGTTTTAAAAACGGAGACTTTCATCCTCTGTATTTGAAAAGATTGTGGCCATTATTACATTCATTTTATTATAGGACTTTGCCTTATGTAATTATAGTAATATTATGGTCAGAGAGTTTGGGTGACCAGTTATACATGATTCTAAGCTATTGATTCTGAGCAATTGGTGTATATGTTTTCATGGTGGGAGTCTGTGGAGATCAGACTGTGCTATGTAGTACCCAGAAAATGTTTCAGATTAATCTGTAAATCTTGGATTTTTAAGAGGCTTATTTTGTTTCTTTGGCGGAATGAATATATTTGAACTGGTTGAATTAAAATTGATAATTATTATTTTAGAAATGATTATATGCCACAAATGTATTTGATATTAAATTGATGATTGTATTTACATTATTCAAATAAAAATCTATATTAAATATTTTAATGATTGGCCTTTAATATTTATAACCCTAATTTTATTTTCTTTGTTTACTGTAAAATGATACGTATAATGTATAACAATTTTCCTAAGAAGGATTCTATGCTGTTGTTTATATGAAAATATTTACTATGAATTGCCTGATGTATTTCTATTCATCTGGGTCTTGAAATGTTCTTGTAAAGAAAAATTTCACAATTCTTGATGTTAAACATGTCCTTTCTTTAATGTGTGCCTCATATTTCTATAGCTGGACTAATTTTTAGTTTCTCAGGGGAATTAAATAAGTGAATATGGAAATACCAGTTGCATCTGTTTTACTTTATTCTTAGAAGGTGGATTCCAAACTGAAAACTCTCAACTAATTGAAATACTAACTTTTATACCAATAATGAATCAATTTCTGACTAGGATATGAATATGAAACTCTCACTAACACTTGTGAATATATGAATGATAATTTAGAAGAAGTTTTAAAATGTTTACATATAAGCATTTATACATTTATTAACTTTCAACTTTACATATTTTTAAAGTTAGATGTTTTAAAACAAAAAAAACTATTTCCTACTTAATTTTTTCTAATCTCTGGAAAGAATTAATTTTTTTCTGTGTTGTCTTGTAGTTCGAATGATTCAACCAAAAGATTTGGAAAGTATCCATTAAGTGAAAACAGGTCATTGGTACTCAGCAGGGGGGGTATGTGTGGTTTGCTCAGTGTAGCACTCATTTGTTTATAGCATCAGAACCCAGTAATTATCTCATGGTGAATCACTTTGAATTAGAAAGACCTTAAAAGATATCTAATAAACCATCATATCTGAAACTTGCACATGATAAAGAACATTTTTTAGAAACCAACAGCATCAAATTTGAAGGTGAAAAAAAAGCTATTTTTAGTTAAGAAACTACCACCTGTTCGCACTGTAGCTGATTGCCTGCGCGTTATCCAGCCAAAGCAGCAAGACTACAAAAGAAGCATTGCTACAAATTTTGGAAAATTAGAAAAAAGTGGTCTTTTGTTTATATATTTTCCCCCATAGAAGTAATAGACTTGATTCCTTGGTAAGGAATTCCTTATGAATTTTCCAATACTATATTTATGAAAATTCTGTATGAAGTCAGGATACAAGATAACTATGTAAACACTAATCCTTTTCTGTGTCTATTAATCTCTCTTTTTATCTATAGTCAGCAAACTATGGTTTGCTGTCCAGTCTGACCTGTTGCTGGTTTTTGTAAATAAAGTTTCATGTCTATTTGTTTGGGTGATGTCTGTGGCTTCTTTTGTGCCATAAAGACAATGGCTGAATTAATAGTATTGGCAGAAATCATGTGCTTCATAAAACCTAAAATATTTGCCATCTGGTCCTTTAAAGAAAAAGTTTGTCAACCCCTGCTCTATGTCTTCAATAGAAATAATATTTCTGAGCAACAGGGATAAATAAAATATACATTTTATAAAATATGTGAAATACTTAAAATTAAACTTAACAAGACCAGTTGATGTTCACATTCTAAATGAAAAGTAAATGCATGAAAAGAGCTATGATATTTTTGAAAAAAAAAAAAAGCTAATTGGAAGGAACAGAGAAGGTTTGCCTTAGCAAGAATCACAGTATTATCTAAAGTCACAATAATTAAAACAATGTGATTCTGATACAGGAATGCATAGATCAATGAAACAAAATAGAGTTAAAAATTACAGACTCATTTATATTTATGAAATGTATCTATTATATGCTAAAGATAACATTTCACATCCAGAGCTTCAAAATACACGAAGCAAAAACTGATAGGTCTTATAAAACTGGAAAGGTAGATAAATCCATAATCAGAGATGGGGATTTCAGCATTTGTCTCTTAGTAATTCATAGAACAACTAGATCACTCAGGGTATAAAAACTTGAATAACACTGTCAACCAGCTTGGCCTGAGATTTATAGAACACTGCATCAGACTACAGCAGAATACATGTATTTTTCAAGTGCACATGGAACATTTACCAAGAAGACTATGTTTTGGGTCATAAAATGTCTCAACAAAATTCAAAAGAATAGACTATATGTTTATGGAATTACATGAACAATAACATAGAGATATTTCAGTAATTCCAAACTATTTAGAAATTAAACAATGTACTTCTAAGTAACTTATGGGCCAAAGAAAAAAATCACAAGAGAATTTAGAAAACATTTTGAACTAAGTGAAAATCAAAACACAACAAACTTGTGAGATCATAATGACAAAGTTTGGAGGGAAAGTCATATGCTTGGCTTGGGTCAAGCTAAATTTGTTTTACTTGTGGGACTTCCAAATGACTTTACAAGTTTGGGGTTAGAAAAGATTTCTGAATTGAAAACTCAGATCGGGGTAATGTTTTCCATGAAGATGATGCTGGAAGGCCTGGGAATGGCTAAGCTCCCCAGAGAGAGTGAGATGGAGGCCCAGGACAGAGCCTTAGGGAGCATCAACATTCATTCCCACTCTGATTGCCCTTCACTGCCCAGCCTAAGAGCTACCTCTTCCATGAAGCCTTCTAATACTGTTCTCTACCTCCTCTGATTCTGTCAATAGTGCTTCCTGAAGTCTGTGGTGAATGGCCCATTTTATTTACACACTGACGGACCTGAACACAGCCAAAAAAGCCAATAGATATTTGCTGGGAAGTGTGGTCCACTAAGTTGAGAACAGCAGCTGAAACCAGATGGGTATTGCTCACTTCCAAAGAGCCAGGAGCACATGGTAGGGTTTAAAGGGGTTAGAGCAGTCAACTTCATATCTACTCTAAAACAATGACCAGCCAAGACTTCTTTCCAGAACAGAATCTCATGCTTAGAATCAAAGCTGAACAGAATGGAAAGACTATGGGTGAAGACAAGGAAAGAATCATATAAAAGTGAGTGAGAGGTACAGAGCCAGAAAACCTCAGAAAGCAAGCTCAGTGAAGTTAAAAGAACTGTCTGAGCAAGCCACCTAGAAGTTCAGGAAAATTAAATTCACATAAAAATGAGCAATAGAAAAGTATCAGTGATCAATTCCTATATATGGTACCATAAGAAAAAAAATCAAAACTCTAAGGAACTAAATAGCATCCATACAGACAATGAAGGTATATCAGACAGCAAGATCAAAAAGGGCTGTGGCTCAGGCCTGTAATCCTAGCACTCTGGGAGGCTGAGGCAGGTGGATTGCCTAAACTTAAGAGTTAAAGACCAGTCAAAGCAAGAGTAAGACCTCATCTCTACTAAAAATAGAAAAACTAGTCGGACATGAAGACTGAAGCAACAGGGTTGTGTGAGCTCAAGACTTTGAGGTTGCTGTGAGCTATGATGATGCCATAGTACGTGACCAGGGTGACAGTATAAGACTGTGTCTAAAAACAAAAAAGGGAAACAATCAGAAAACAGAACAAAAAAAAAAAAAAGAGAGAGAGAGAGAGAGATTAAAGACATTAGGAAAATTGCCTAAGACCCAGAGAGCAAAGAAAATCAGAATTAGAAAAATTTAAAGATCAAAGAATTAGAAACAAAAAAATGATAGAAAAAAGACTATAGAAGAAACACAAGTAAATGTATTTGATAACTGGAGCTTTATGAGAAACAGCTTAAGAGGGAGAATGATTTCAAAACAAAATGGAGAAATAAAACAAGATTTGAGAGCACAAATATCAAGGGTACACAAAGAAGACTAGTACATAGATAATAGAAGTTTTTAAAGAAAGAAACCAAAGCAAGAGTATAGAAAAGTTCAAGAAATATTTTAAATAACAATTCATAGAAATGCTTGATATAAAAGAATTTAAAATCATATATTGGAATATCACAGTATGTACTTGAGAATATCCCATGAGTATGACCAATACCAAGGAATTTTTGAATAAAATTATTAAAGTTTGATGAAAAATCAAACTTTAACCTTTGGACATCTACACAAAAAAAATGTAAGGAAAGGAAAATTAGATTATTATCAGGTCTTTTTTTTGGATAGTAATGTTTTATGACAAAAGAAAATGAAATATATCTAAGAATTCCAAGGGAAGATCTTATGAGCCAAGGATTTTATATCTAGCAAAACTGACCTTGATGTACAAAGGGTACAAATTGATACCAAGATGCCAGAGCTTGGAGAATACCATTTCCAAGAGCCCTTCTTCTGGACAGCTCAACAGATGCAGAAAAAATTCTATCAAATTTGAAATCCATTCTTTGTTTTACAAAAGAAAAGTCTCAGCAAACTAGGAATAGAAAGGAATTGCCTTGACCTGCTGGAGGATGTCTAGAGCAAACAGACAACAGACATACATTTATTGTAAAACACTATTTCTCTCCTATAAGTCAAGTATATCTTGGACCTGTCTTCTGAAGAATGAATGGGAATATAACTATAGACACGGAGTCCACCACACAGCCAGGCATGGAAATAACACCAAAGAAGTGATTAAATGGTCTGGACGCCTGTAGCTCAGCAGCTAGGGTGCCAGCCATGTACACCAGGGCTGGAGGGTTTGAACCTGGCCCAGGACCTGCCAAACAACAATGACAACTGCAACAACAAAAAAGTAACCTTGCGTTGTGTTGCCTGTAATCCCAGCTACTTGGGAGGCTGCAGCAAGAGAATTGCTTAAGCCCAAGAGTTTGAGGTTGCTGTGAGCTGTGACGCCACAGCATTCTACCAAGGGCAACAGAGTGAGACTCTGTCTTAATGTCTGTCTATGCAAAAGAACATGTCGTCCTTACAGGTCACAGTACAGAAATTCCTTTTTAGATATGGAGAAGTAGATTTGGTTACTTACACCCCAAAGAGCACCTTTGAAATTCTCTATCAGAATCCTGTCTGCTCAGGGTCACCACTGAGATGTAAGAGATCGAACCATTTATTTCTCTTACTAATCAGATACATAGAAGGCCCTTCATAGGCCAAAGAGAAATGCATATGTTAACCGTTATTTCATTGTCTAAGAAAATACATCTCTTCTGGAAGAACTCAGTAGTCTACTGGCATTGAAGTGCTTATTTACTAGGAATTCAGCGTGTATGAAGCAGAAAATGAAGCGGAACATTAAAGCAATTGGCAACAAGGGGGAAAATCAAAGAGGTACAGCGTTCCAAGAGTGAGCATTACTGTTCTTACAAAACAAAATGGTGTGTAGGTCCCTTAGCGACTACCCGAGCTGCTTGCCACTGAAAACTAGGCATGTTGGGGCCTAGCCAGGGTGTCTGGGCTGGCATACTTGTGGGAGCAGCTTATTTTTATAAGAGTTCTAATGACCTCTTGGGGAAGACAATGACTGGGCCCCTGGCACTGATTGCTGCCTCCAGAGCTAAGTGGCACCCCACTTGCTATGACATTTGAGCACAATGGCCACCCCTGACTTCTCAGGTCAAGTTCTGTAGGGGAGAATCGTCCAGGAGGTAAAGAGACTGCCAAGGCTCCTGACAGAGCCAAGGACCATGAATAAGGGACTTGTAAGGGAGGCCCAGTGTTGAGCAGGGTTGCTCATGTTTTTTCTGGATCTAGAACTTAAGGGAAAGTATGTCAAGTTGAGGGTGGGTAGGTGGGATAATAAAGTATAAATGCAAGTCAGATTAAAAGAGTACAAGCACCTTAAGGATAAATAGTTTGGGGATTCCCTGGTGCTGGGTTTTGAATGAGAAGAGTCCTTGGTTTATCATGATAGTGATGACAGCTCAGGGAGATGTTGCTGTGAGGCTAGGACAGGAGCTGTCCTCACTGTAGGAGGCTGTCCTGCTAGGGGAGCCAGAGCGTGAGGAGCTCAGGGGCCCAGAGGACAAGAAGGGCCTTCAGTATGGCAACACTGGGAGATGGCCTGGTGCATTCTAAACCAGGGGTCCCAACCTGCCTGTGAGCCACATGCTGATTTTGTGAGGACTCTTTTTATCTGCAATGTCAGCTATCAGGAAAATAGCACAGATCTATTCTTTGTGAATCAGCTTTCCCTAGTCTTTGCGTATTTAACACATGGCCTGAGACAGCTCTTATTCTTCAAATAGATTGAACACCCCTAAGACCTAGGCAGATGGGTTGCTGAGGAGGCTGTGGATTCACTCTAGCCTGGCTCTGCTGTGCTTTCTGATCCTGGGATTTCACAGAGGTGGAACTTCCAGCACTCACATGCACATGGACATTCCTGCAGGTGTGTGTCCCCTGGAGCTTCTCCACTTGCCCTGTGACACACTTATCTTCTAAGTAAGGTGGATGGGAATATGGTCATATTTTAATCCTGAGCTCTCTCCTGTAAAGTATGAGAAAAGTTATGAAATACATGCAGATTTTTGAAATAATATACTTTTTTGGTCATCCCCCCTCTCCCCCCCAAGACTCTTCTTTTTTCTTTTCTCTTCTTTTTTTTTTTTTTTTTTGGAGACAGTGTCTCAAGCTATCACCCTGGGTAGGGTGCTGTGGTGTCACAGCTACCTGAAACTCTTGGGCTTAAGCAATTCTCTTGCTTCAGCCTCCCAAGTAGCTGGGACTACAGGCACCCACCACTTTTTTTGTTGTTGCTGTAGTTGTGATTATTGTAGCTGGCCCAGGCCAGGTTTGAACCTGCTGGCCTGGGTATATGTGGCCGGTGCCTTACCCACTGAGCTTCAGGTGCCATCCTCCCCCAGACACTCTTTATAGTGATTTGCCACTCCTACTGCAAACATAACATTTGATTTAAGACTTTCCCAGGAGCTCTTCAAAGGCTTACCTGTGCTTTATTTGGTTTTGAGTTACTGTTACTTGTCATGATGCCTAAATAAAGGGCTCACAGTAAATGTGAGCTGAGTAGAAGATGAATGAACAGAGAAATTGTAATGCCTTCCCTGTTACACAACATCAGTGGTTCAAAGTATTATTTATACCATAGATATTGGTTTATGACATAAGCACATAATCCTCCAGTGTTGATGCTAAGACTTTTCCTGCAGAACTCAATCCTATGCGAGTCAGTAAGAGAAGGGTTCTGTGATGAGGGGAGTCTGGGAAACACCACATCCTAGTACTATAGTGCCCTTTCGCATGTTAACACCTGAGGGGCTGAAGGACAAGAACGCGTATAAAGAAAATGTCATCACTCTCTCAGCCTCTGGTATGAGATTATGAATATTGAAATAAGGAATTGAATGCCTGAAGAGCATAACGTAGAGACAAACATATTTTTTGTCTCTTTGGCTGGTATATATAGAAATATCATCATATATAACTTGGTTGATTAGAGTTCATTTGCCAATAGTTTTTCCAAGACGACCTTACAAGCTCTATATTCCTTGATTTCTGACATCTTTGAAAGGTCTTTATACTCACATGAGTGACATTTTGCCTTTTAAAAGTCATGTATCCTTATAAAATTCATGTATCCTTCTTTTCTCCCTTGGAAGGCTTTGTAGACATTATTTCCCTTAATTTCTCATAACACTGATTGTTGTTGTGGAGGAATCTATTGTGTTGAAATATAATTCTTATACAAATGGGGAGTGAGCACATTTCATTGTTTCATTTAACTCATTAAAGACCTAATGAGCAGGAAGACAAAAGAGCTGAGTTGGAAGGCATTAATGAACAACAATTTTTTTATAAGCACTGTCATCTACTCACTTTTAAACTACTTTGATTACCCTGTGTTTTTGAGGGTTGTTCTCTCCTTTAGCTCTCAATGTGGGGAAGCCACAGTTTTCATCAGGTGAGTATACTTCAGCTGCCTGCTGTCTGTTTCCTTGCTTCTGGTGTCTCTGAGCTGCTCCCTTGGTTACTCCTTTCCTCTTTGGAAGGCAGCTCTTCCCTCTCTCTACCAGCTACTGCTGAGTCAGGGCTGAGGGGATGTTGCTCTGTTATTTCCGAACCTGTCCTCATCAACACTGTCCTGTAGAAATGTCCCTGCTCCTTCAAGTAGCTCAGAGTTGTGGGTGAGGGAATGAATGCCAGTGTCTGATTTTCACCATACAGCTTCCTAGCATTGTGGCAAAGCAGGCTGCCATAAGGATCTTTTGCTTTTAGAGAATCTGCTGCCCCAAGGCCAAAAATAAATAGCCTAAGTATTATCACACAGGACCTTCAGGAGTTTCCTTTTCCAGGGAATGAAAAGAGACACTCTGGGATAGTTAAATAACTTTTGACAAATGGAATGGTACCCTTGATCCCCCTCTCTCCAGGCCCCTTTTCAAAGAGAAGTGAGTTAGCAGCCATGAATGTGCAATGCTGAGGGTCACACTCTAACTCAGGCTGCTGTTTGTCCAAGGCATTTGGGAAATCTGTCAAGCTAATCCTTCTGAGTTTTGGAATTCCCATTTTGCTTAGCAGCTTCTGCTGATAACAGAAAGACCAAAGATTTACTGGTTAAAAATAAGTCATAGTGTATGTCAACTATGTCCAGGGCTCGGCCCTCTATGTCTGTAGTTGCTCAAAAACTTTATAAAGGCCCCTGTCCTATCTCAGGGAATTGGAGAAGGTGCCAATGATGATAAAAGGTGACATGAAACTCAGAGCCCTGCTCACCCTGGAAGCTGGCCAGGAATAGCTCACTCACTAAGCACAATCTGAAACAAGAAAACACAAGGAAACAAAGATAGAAACGGTCCTTAAATCTAAATCGTGGGTCAGCAGTGCAGGGCCCGCTTCACGACACCGTCACTGGGCTGAGAGCCTTGTCACCTCTGCCTACTTCTGCACCACCTGGCACTGCCAGCACACGGGACCTCTCGGGTGTGTGTGGTCGGCATGCTGTTCCTTCCAGGACATGAAGTGGGATCGTGGACATTTCCTTGAGTACAAGTGGCTGCTCGTCCTTTCACTGATATCAGTTAAGAATCTGGGGCCACAGTGAAACTGTTTCCCTGGGCCAGGGTCATTCTGATCCACCTCCTCTCATGTTCCAGACTGGGAGAAAAGCCTCGACCCTGCAAGGGCTGTTGAGAAGGTAGAGGGTGGGCCAGAGCCCAGTTACTGACATCACCTTCCATTTATCTCTACTCTATCACATCCTAACCTCTCCCTAATCCACAGTCCCTTCTCACAAGGGGAGAATGTAGCACTGGGAGGGGCTCAGAACAGGCCATCTCCTTTCAGAACGTCAGAACTGCCATCTCTCTAATAGTCCATGTAGAATCTTAGAATTTCCTCTAACGGTAAATTCCAACGTCACCTGAAAAACAAAACAAAACACAGTTTTAGAAGTTGTTTGTTGGGTTGGCAATTTCAATACTTAACCTCTCTGGTAATCTTGGTTCAATTGTATTTGCCATGGTCATTTTGTATTATCAAATACCTTATGCATTTTCGGACATCCAGAAACATTTGCTAAACAAGTGGATAAGTAAACATTATAAGAATGGACAGCAGAATGAATTCATTCTAACTCTAAATATTAGTCAAGATCTCTCACCTCTTCTCCATTACAAGAGGGACTCACTTCAAATTTGGAAGTGCTCTAAACTTGCCCTTTGTTCCTAAATAAAATTTCTTTTTGTTACACTGAAAAAAAGTAAACGAATAAATATTAGTCTCATGGCTATTTCTTGCATGACCTGTCAGAGAAAGCAGCATCGGCCACCCCAGGGTGCGAGGGTTTGTGCTTCCTCACTAGATGAGGGAAGGGGGTTCCGGGGATCACAGACATTTCTCATCCTGCATCTCTTCAGAAGCTCACAAGAATCTCCAGGAGAGGTTTGTTCCTTCATTTTTGGAGGAAAGGATGTGCAGCTGCCTGTAATTACAGCCTTGGAGGCTCTGCTGCCCATGAGGACCAAAGCTGGGCCACCAGGGTCCTCTGTTTCTCCACCTAACCCTCCATGCCTTGGCTCTCCTGGAACCGGGGGATGAGAGGGCTCAGGCTTCTCCTGAGAACAAGGTGGGGTAGGGCCATATGGGTGAGTGGTGTGTGTGGGAATTAAAGTTCTCTTGCTGGACTCATTTTCTGCCTTGGGCGAGAGCTGAAATGAGTGGGTCTCCTGGTACTTCGTGTGCAGCTATTGCCAGCAGCACTTACTGTTCAAGTGGCTTCTGTGGCCCTGATATAGGCAGTGGGACCAGAAGCCCAGAAGTTACATCAGACTAGAAGCCCTAGTTGCCCTCGCCCCACCTACTCCTCCAGTCAAGGGGTGGATTCTGCACTCTGGACGAAGGGAGGAGGGAGGCTGCCTGGTCAGGTCTTGCCTGGGTCCTTTATATCTATCTCTAAATGGTCTTCCTGCCCCACCTTGTTCACCCCTCACTGCATCACATATGAGCATGGTCACACGACATACCTTGGACACACCCTTCCCAACAGCCTGTCTCCAAAGGACACCTCTAAGGAAGTGATTCTGCTGAGGAGCCTGACCTGGCCCCATCCCATAACCAAAAGGTTTATGCCCAGCCTGGGCTGGAATAACTGAGAAGGCTTCTCCACTAGCAAAGCCTCTGCCTCCTGCTGAAGGCAGCGGGTCAGGTCTCACATCTAGGTCTGGGAGGGAGGAGTTAGCAAATAGAAAGGCTCTTTTGAGGTCACCAGGTAGCCTTGGGACTGACAGGTTCTGCTTACCAAAAGCCCACAACTCAGAGAGGGGTGAGGCTGTGGGGCCTTCCACCTTATAAAGCCATTGCCCAGGTCAAAGAATCTCTAGGAATAAAGGCCTTGCTCTGAGATTCCATAGTGGATCATGAGTTTCACTCTTTAGATGACCAGCACACAGCAGGCCAAGAGCTCAAGGGATTTAGAGATAGCAGCTGCCTTCAGGCAGCTGGGAACCCACATAAGAGGCACCTCAACTTGGAAGACCTCAATGGCCACAGCACCTGCAGGGCTGGTGCTGCACACTGGCCAGACCTCCGTCTCAGGGGCCCTTCCACAGAGCTGAGCATGCTGCTGGTGCTCAACAGGTAATAAATCATTGTCCCAAGAATGCCTTCAGCTGGGCTGACTCCACAGATGGAAGAATTCCCCCACCAGCCCCCAAACTTAACACATCATAAAACATAGCCATTTGGGGAATGAGAATAACCAGGAGGTGTTTTTGCACAGAAGCTCTGTTCTGGGAAAGTCTGGAAGGTGAGGTTTGCAAAGACTGTGATACATCCACACGCCCTGGTCAGATTCACCAACAAGCACTGAGGAGGGCCATCTCTGCATGTCCCTGGGCTTCTCCTGGCTGGCTGCTATGACTCAGTACTAGTCAGACTTAGAAGAGAAAAGGCCATGGTTCCCTCTCCAGGGCCACCTTGGATTTGTAACACGTGGACTTGGTGTAAGCTAGTATAAGCTTGCCCTGAGCAATACCAAATCCTCTTGTTCCTTTCTGAGTCTGGCAACACCTGTACCTGGCCCAGGTATGTGGAATGCACTTCCTGTCCATGATCCCACCAAGGTCCAATACCTGCTTCCTAGTCTCAATGAACAGCACCCCTACTAGCCGCTTTCCCAAGGTAGAGCCTTGAGGCTCAGTGTGGGCAGTAGATGGCCTTTGGAGATACTGCTATCAATTCCTCCCATCACTATGCACAGAAACTGCTCTGCTTTCCAGAGGTGGAGTCTTGCCCTGCCCCTTGAATTGGGGCCAAATCGTCAACACACGCTGGTCAATAAAATGTGGACAAAGTGATGATTGTAAGCCAGTCCTGGGTCTGGCCCTTAATAAGATAGCAGCCTGGGGAAGATGCCCCTGCCGAGAAGCTTGGGCTAAACTAACTCTGAGGCCACATGAGAGAGAGGCCTTGTGGATGAGCACCTGGCTGTGAGCCAGGGAACATATCTACTCAAGGAGTCATATTAAGGCAAGACTTGATGAGCCTATATGGATAGGCTGCTTAGCACAGAGGCAGGTGCGTAGCAGCAACTGATCCAGTGCTCACTTCCTTCCTTACCCTCAGTTCTCTTGCTCATCAGACTTTACAGAAGTCACCTTTAATCCTGGCTGCCCCAGAGCCAAGAGGACAAAATGGCACTTTGCTGCTTCAGACTGTCAACTGTGGACTTTGCCTCTCTTAAGCATGAGGAAGGAAAACACTGTTAATTCAGACATAAGGTGCTGACACACCACTTCAGATCTAGGCTAACTTGTGGGGGACATGATGCATTGTGAGAGTTGCCTTCTGACCCTTTACAGAAGGCTTTCCTCCAAGAGCTGAGTGGGAAGCCTGTTCATTTCAGATATGTGAAGATGACAACCTATGATGCTGGAGTATTGCCCCACTCAGCTTAGTGAGATCAAGCTTGGGGTCTGTGTGTGCACATTTGCAGCCTATTAAGGAGACATTGCATTGGATATTTATTAAAAATGGCAAGAGAGACTTTATTCAATCTACTTGAGTAGGGGGAAGAGACTTTAAGATAGAACTGAGCTCAGCTATGCATACAGAAATGACAGCTGGGGATTTATAGTCAAAGCACGGAGCAAAGGGGTCAGCAGATGGAAAATTACAAAGGGAAACTTAAACAGATACCAAGGGTAGGGGAAGTCTCCATAACCTGAGCTTGGCAGGCCAAGGCCAAGGCCTCGTGGAGAAGATGACTCTGTGGAGGGTAGGGTCTGGAGGGGACCATTGCTGGGCTCCATGGCTCATGTAGGGATCTTATACCATGATGACAGTTCCTCATGGAAAATAGGAGGAGGAGTGAGAGCAATGGAATATTCAAGAAAAACAGAGAAGGTTAGAAGTAGTCATTTTGGAAGGCAGGAGAACAAATTAATAAGAAACACCTGGTAGAGTTGAATTGCAGAACATGGAGATTGTTGGAAAAATGGATCCATAGCAGAACACATGCACCACAACATGTCCATGTTGTCCATGCTTTGTCTCTCTCGCTCTCTCTCTTTCTCATTTCTACCTATCTTTCTAGCCTAATATATACATATGCATTTCTGACCTGGTATATACGTGTGTGCGTGTATATATATGTACATACACACGTTTTATACATATAGTTTTATGTAGGTATATATATATATATATAGATTATATAGATATATTAGGTCACACACACACACATATATGAGAGAGAACTTTGCTCTTGAAGCAGTGAGAAAAGTATAGTGATGAGAAGCAGAGCGATGTATATTCAGGGAAATGAAGGCTGATTAGCTTAGCTTATGTCCCTGGGGTGACCAAAGAGAAGGAACAGATGGGACATATTAGCTTCTCTGGGCAAAGGTCACCTTAATTGGAGGTTTGGGATCATTGCATGTCAGTGAAATAAGTGATAGTCCAGCTGACGTGAGCCACAGACTGTGGGAGGACCCACCTGCTTGAGTACAGCCCCATAGTCTCTGGAAAGTACCTCTCTCAGACTACATTGGTCTTTTCCAAAACCACAGTCCCAGGAGACTGAGAAAAATGGGACAAGTCAAACTTGTTTGTTCTACACAATGCCCATTACCACCCCAGGAAGCATGCATGCTCTATAGGACATCATGTTTCCCAGAGGTTTCTGTTACCATGTAAATACATTGTCAGGGAGCAAGGGTCTGGCACATTCACAAATATATATTAACCCGGAGGCAGGTAACATCATTTGTTCTAAGCTCTTAGAATGTCAGTGAAATAAATGATAATCCAGCTGATGTGACCCAGGTGATCCATGATGATGGAAGAGGTGGGGATGGCACTAAGCTGGCTGAGGAGTGGGAACATGAAACTTCTGCCAGGACACAGCTAGGGAGAGGGGTTCTGAAATGAGTTTTCATGAAACTGCATTTTAGCGGGTCCTTGAAGAAAGCTGAGTCTTTGGTAGGTGGAGATGAAGAGGGAAGAAGGTGCCCTAGGAGGAGAAAATGAGTCAATGCAGGAAGAGGCAAGAGAGGGAACAACAGCTCAGCAGTCTGGGAGCCTGAGCTTAAAGTCAAAGACATGGACTTGAGATATTGGAGGTGCCAAGTTGACATAACATGTGGGTAGGGAGAGTGGCAGGCAAATCTGTGGTTCTCGGTCTTTCCTTTCCTTATGCACACTGATATGTGCACATCCATGTCATTGACTCTGGCACTCCATGGGGAAGGGGAAAAGGAGGTGGCAGTGGAGCATGTGCTTTTTGAAAAAGCCTCTTTGCTGACTCTGATAGCCTCTGTATTAACTATGTCTTTTATTTTCTGTATTCTGATGCCTTTGATAGATTAGGGCCTTGCTGCCCCTCCCAGAGTTAGTCAGTTCCTAGGGAGAGTAAAGAATCACCAACAGCATGCTTTTCAAACACAAAACAACCAATCCAGAGCCTACACCCAGCTGTGGGACTCTCATACTACCCACATACTATGCCACAACCCCTGTTCACTTGTCCTAATCAACCAGAGCCAAGTACCAGACAACTGGGGCTACCCCTATGTCCCAGGTTCCACTATAGCTATTCAAAAAGTCAATCCTAAGTCAGCTTTCCCTTCCTTGTCCATTTCTTCCCATAAAAAGTACTTGCCTACAGTTCCCCCTTCCCGTTCTGACCCCTGACCAACACTGTGCTTCCCTGTGTGGCCCTGCATGATGTCCCATGCCTCCTGTTTCTAGGGATCATGGCAGTCATTTCTATGCCTGTGTGCCTTATTACACTTGATTAAAACAAATCACAAATACCATTACAACAATCACTGATGGTAAGGTGACTAGGACAGTCCTCTTGACACCTTTGCCCTACATAATTATCAATGATACCTGTTTCCCTCTCAAACATATTCCAGCTTGGAAAGCTACAGTACATTGGTCTGGGCAAAGATTTCTTGAGTAAGACCTCAATAACACAGGCAACCAAAGCAAAAACAGGCAAATAAGATTACACTAAGCTAAAAAAATTCTTCACAGCAAAGGAAAAAATAAAGGGAGATCCCATAGCATGGGAGAAAATATTTGTGATTTGAGGGAATTCACATTTGTGAATGACTGAAAATATGGGGAAATCAAACAACTCAACAGCAAAATAATGAAATAACATGATTTTAAAATGGGCAAAAGAGCTGAGTAAATATTTCCACAAAAATACATACAAATGGCCAAGAAGTATATGAAATGCTCAACATGTCTAATCATTAGAGAAGTGAAAATCAAAACCACAGTGAGATACCATCTCCCCTAGTGAAAATGGCTTGTATCAAAAAGACAATAGGCCAGGTGTGGTGGATCACGCCTGTAATCCTAGCACTCTGGGAGGCTGAGGCAGGTGGATTGCATGAGCTCACAAGTTCAAGATCAGCCTGAGCAAAAGTGATACCTTGTCTCTACCAAAAATAGAAAAACCGAGGCAAGAGGATTGCTTGAGCCCAAGTTGGAGGTTGCTGTGAGCTATGATGCCATGGCATTCTACCCAGGGCAACGCTTGAGACTCTGTCTCAAAAAACAAACAAACAAACAAAAAACCCCACAATAGATGCTGGTGAGGATGTGAAGAAGGAGGACCCTCATATGCTACTGGTGGAAATGAAAACTAGCACAGCCAATATGGAAACAGTGCAGAATTTCCTCATAAAAGTAAAAATTGAACTACCATATAATCCAGAAATTCCCACTGGTGGGTGTGTATTAATATATCCCAAAGAAAGGAAATTGGGATATTGAGGATATATCTACACTCCATGTTTAATGCAGCACTATTTACAATAACCAAAATATGTCATTGACTTCAGTGGATCAAAATGTGGTATATAAATACACAATGGAATATTATTCAGCCTTTAAAAATAATGAAGACTTGCTATTTGCAAAAACACAGGTAGACCTAGAAGACATTCCACTAAGCAAAATAAAGCAGTTTCAGAAGGACAAACACAGCATGGTTTTATTTATGTGATGTATCTAAAACAGTCAAACTCATAGAAACAGAAAGTAAAATGGTGGTTGCCAGGGGCTAGGGGTGAGAGAGAAATAGGGAATTGTTTTTCAATGGGAATAAAATATCTGTTATACAAGGTGAATAAATGCTAGAGATCTGCTGTATAACATAATATCTATAGTTAACAGTATGGAATTGTTAACTATAAAATATACTAAGAGGATAGAGCTTATGTTAAATTTTCTCACATCAAATAAAGTGATCTACAAAGGAACACAAGGAAACATTTGGAGGTGGCAAATATGGCTGTAGTGGGTGGTATCACAGGTGTGTACATACATCCAGACTCATAGTTTTCCGTATATCAACTAAATCTCAATAAAGCTTAAAACAATAAAATTTAGAAAGAAATTATAAGACAGAAAAATGGAAAGAAGTCAAGAAGGAATCATCAGAAAGCTGAGGAGAGGGGTCCAAAGTCAAGGGAAAAGTTTGTCTTGAAAAGAAGAAGGACATTTCTCAAGAAAAGATACACTGGGGGAAGAGAGAGACATTCTAAGGAGAAGGGGAGAGAAGGCGAGAATGTCATTATTGGATGAAATTCTCAATAAATTATAAAGAGCATTCATCTGCTATGAGTTCAGGAAGTGGGGGGTGGTTTTGTGGGTTGGGAAGAGGAGAAGGATTGGGAACAGCTGCTCAAGGGATCTGCAGGGAAGCCAACAAGGGATGAAGAACGGGCGGTGCAGCCATCTGGAGGGCCTATGGAGGTGGACTGGCTTGTCAAGGAGCCAAAATACACAGCTTCCCGCTTGATGCTGCATGGGCCAGAAAGAGAGAGAAAGGTGTTGGTGGCTCACCCATCTGATAAGGTGGGAATAAAAAATATCAGGAGAGTGGTATGTGAAGACAGAGTTGAAAATTGTTTTGGGAAGGACTTGCAGAATGAAAAAAAAAATGGCATGATCTTTAGGAGGATAAGAAGCAAGTGAATAAGGCCTGGGAGAGGTGCAAGATCAGACAGACTGTTGCCAGTGACAGCCATGTCAGAGGGCATGGGCAAGGGCATGGAGCTGGTGTAATTTTTCAGGGACAAAGAAAACCCAGATGTATCTGTATGTAGCTGGAGAGAGTGGAAGTTGAGGCCATCAGAGGGCCTGGGGAGCACAGTCCCAGGAGATGTCCTCAGCCCATCCTGCAGATTAATGGAAGGGGAAAGAGTGAAGAAGAGGGTGCTAAGGATCTAGGCACCCATCCTCTGAGTAATCAGAGAGCTTCAGGAGTGTAGTGCATGGCAGGGACATGGGGGTGCTATCAGGGATTATTTTCCAGTGATGTGAGGAAAGCACCATTGTGGAGTGGACACAGATAACATGATGGAGTTGTAGCAGGGGAGGGGGTCTCAAAATTGGAGAATAACTGTTTCCTTTATGAGTGTTCCAAATGTTTGAGCCAGGCACAGAATAACATGTGTGATAGGATAAGGTAAACATGAGTAATAAGGTTAATTATTAATGAGGTAATTGGTTTTCCTAAGATGATGGGATGGAAAGGTGGTAGAATTTGAGAATGTGAAGGTTTAACATGCTGGCAAAAGGTGATGAGATTTCAGAGTGGATACTGAAGTCATCAAGAGTGGAGGCTGGAGTGGAGGGGGGAGGAAAAGTAGATAATCAAGGGCTACAACTTCAAGACAGAAAGGGGAAGGGTCAGGCTGCTGAACGATTCCGTGGTTGTCATCTAAGTTAAGATCTCAAGAGGTCAGTTATGAGGCTGGAGCTTAGAGAAAGGTCAAAGGTGAAAAGGTAAACTTTGGCTGATAAAAGCCATGAGGGTAAATAGGATCATCTGTGATAGTGTAGCTAGGAAAAAGACTAGTTAAAAACCAAGAACTTATAATTCAACAGTTGTGTAGTTGAGAAAGCTCCCTCATGAAGACTAAGAGCTTCCCTTGATGTGTAGGAAAACCAGGAGAGGTACCTGCAAGCCCCAGGAGGAGAAAGAGGGAAGCAGAGGAAGATAAAAACCAGGAACTGACCATTAGGAATAAAAAAATAGACTAGAAAAAAAGAACAGAACCTCAAGACACTTAGAGACTACATAAAATATCCAACATTCATATCAGAGTTTCTGAAAAAGAGGAGAAAGAAGGCAGTGCTCAGAAAGTATTCCAAGGAATGTCTGAAAGTTTCCCAAATATGGGAAAAGACATAAATATACAGATACAGATTCAAGAAGCTGAGCTAACCCTAAACAGGACAAATGCAAAGAAATCTACAAGAAGACATGTACTAATAGAAAAATCTGAAAAAGACAAAGAAAGAATCTTGAAAGCCATTAGAAAGAAAGGACAAAACCTATAGGGGAAAAATAATTAGGATGGCAGTGGATTTTTTATAAAAAAAAATATAGAGGCTGGAAAGAATTTGAAAGACATGCTTTAAGTGCTGAAAGACTAAATTGTCAACCTGGAATCTTAGCTCCAGTAAAATATCTTTCAAAAGTGAAACAGAAATAAAAAATGTGTAACCTGACATAGGACACTTATCTAGAACATTTAAGGGCCAGAAGTGGTGGCTCATGCCTGTAATCCTAGCACTCTGGGAGGTGAGGTGAGTGGATTGCCTGAGCTCACGTGTTCAAGACCAGCCTGAACAAGAGCAAGACTCCATCTCTAAAAATAGCTGTCCCTGTGGTGGACACCTGTAGTCCCAGCTAGTCAGGAGGCTCAGGTAAGAGTTTGAGGTTGCTATGAGCTATTACACCAGGGTCTTCTACCAAGGGTGACAGTAAGACTCTGTCTCAAAAAAAAAAAAAAAAAGGGAATATATACAGATGTTCAATATCCACTATGAAAAACAAACTAGTTAGATAATGGGCAAACAATGTAAAGAGACATTGTACTAAAGAGGATATGTGGATGTCACAAAAGCACTGAAAAGATGTTCAATACCTCTAGCCAGTGGGGTCTTACAAAGTAAGACCACAATGAGCTATCTGGTACCTCTTTAGAAAAGCCAAAATGGAAAATACAGATACAAAAAGCTAGCAAGGATGGGGAGGCTGGATCTGTCATGTCAGTACCAGTTTTCAGTGGCTCTGCTAAATGGTTTAGTAGCTTCTTATAAAACTAAGCGTGCCTTTGCCATATGGCCCAGCAACTGCACTCCTGGACATGTATCCCAAGAAAATGAAAATTCCTGTCCACAGATGATTCCTTTTTTAAAAAAACAAAAAAAATCCATTTTTGTAAGATGTCACTGGAAGACAAGGAGGCAATTCAGCTGTGTGTGAAAAGAAAGGCTGACACACATGTAGCAGCCAATCACTGGCAAACTTTGAAAGAAAATCTTAATATCTAGTTGTGAACTGTGAACCAAAGAGCTAGCAGTGAATTGTGTTTTTTTGACAGTTATTCACAGTTTCTATGTCATGGTGACTGTAATCCAACTATACAGTTGGGGGACTGGTATTATTTAATGAAACTTTGGTAACTGTAATTCATGCAGATCAGAGCCATGTGGATTGAGAGCTGTCTGCACTTTCATAGGAGCAGAAACTAAGGTGGCTCTACAGCATGTGAGACTGAGAAGAAAGTGTCCAGTCATCCTTAAACCCTTTGTGATCTTATGTCAGACCTCTCTGACATAATAATTTTCCTGTTCTGCTGTGATGTCAGAAGACATCTTGAGCTCAAGAATTGCATAAAATGAAAATATATATAATAGAAATAGTTATCGCTTCTAGGAAGGATTTTCCAAGTAATCTGAGAAGGAAGAAACTTTAGGAATATAAATTATGTGCCTATCAATGGAATATGAAAATAAAGTACCTCTCATTCTGTGACAAGAGGTGACAATGTTGAGTAAATTCTTTGGCCCTCAAATAAAGTTGATTACTGGTTATGGGATGAAACGGTCAGCCTATTCGGTTTGAAAAATTAACAGTTATTTTAGAATACACACAGTTTATGGGAAGAGTGGACAGAGTTGATCAGTAATGTGGATGTTAAGGATTTACAAGGAGGTCCTACAAATGGTGGAAAAAATTATTTCTCTGGCTGATGGAAGTTGTAACTATATACTTTACTTATAGGACAAGAAGGATAGTGAAGGGGAATTCTGGGAATATGGCTGACTGGTAGCAACCCTTAGCAGAGGCTCCTGAGCAGAGGAAGAAAAACTGGACAGACTCTGTGAAGACAAAGGTGGGGAGCTGAGCCAAGAAAGAAGTCTGGCAAGCTGTAACTCCAAGGAATAGCACTCAAGAAAACAAATTACAGGTACAAAGACTATAGATTAGAGGATGGGAGACGCCTCTCCCTAGCAGGAGGCCTGCCACAGGCTATCTGTGAATGAGCAGGGAACAAAAGACCTCTCATTTTACCTCACTGGAGAGAGTTGCTAAACTCTACGTCTCTTTGTCCAAGGAGGTCCCACTTATGAACCTAGACACGACCCCACCAGGCATAAAATTGAACAGATTTTTCCCCACCCAAAAGTCCAAATGCCCAGTCCACTCTTTCCCCCTCACACGGTGATCTGAAGTTCACCCCCTGCAGAGTAGAGTGTTTGATCTTGTCTTAAGAGATCTGGGCATAGTGCAGACCATCAACCATCAGGATGGAATCTGTGACTAATAGGGAAGAAAGAGGGTGTGGGAAAAAAGGGACATTCAGTGGGAAGAAGAGCAGTTCCCTGGTTATGGCTATGTTCAACCTGGGTGGTGTTGACCCTTGGTTCAGGCTGTGTCTGACGGGATGGGGTGCAGAACCCCAGCTCTGATGGCACCCACAGCAGGAAAGTGGTTGTCCTGTGTGGACTGAGTTCGGCAGACAGGGCTGGTCCCCAACCCCTGCTGGGCCTGAGAGCAGAGGCTTGCTAAGTGTGGACTAAGACCTGAGAGCAAAGATGTGGTGCCCTGATTCCAACAGAACCCTCAAGCAGTGGTTTACTGGGTGTGAACCAAGACATAAGGGCTAGGCTGTGGTCCCTTATCTCCAGTGGAGCTGGTGAGCAAAGGCTTACTGGGTGAGGGCTGAGACCTGGGGGTGCAGTGTGGTGCCCTCTCTCTAACAGAGCCTGCAAACAGAGGCTTGCCAGGCATTTGACTGAGACTCGCAGGCAGGGGCATGATCCCCTGACTCCAACTGGTCTGGCAAACAGAGGCTAGCTGGGTGCGGATTGAGACTGGTGGGCAGGGGCATGGCCCCTGGCTACAACTGGGCCTGTGAGCAGAGAAGCAGAAAACAGTGTGGACTGAGTTTGGTGTGTGGGAGTGTGGATCCTTGGCTCCAATTGGGCTGTTGGAGACCCCCTGAATCCCTCTCTGTTGAGCAGGGTTTGTACTGCTTGAGACAATTTAATTTGAACCCATGTCTGGTGCTATCCACTCAGGGTCATTCTGAGGTTGACCTTTGAGGTTCTGTAGAGGAAAATAGTTGAAGGGTGGGGACTAGGTGCTGCAGCTGTTTGTATCTCTTCAAGTAGAGATTTAAACCTAATAGGATTTACAAGGAGGTCCTACAAATGGTGGAAAAAATTATTTCTCTGGCTGATGGAAGTTGCAACTACATACTTATAGGACAAGAAGGATAGTGAAGGGGAATTCTGGGAAGATGGCTGACTGGTAGCAACCCTTAGCAGAGGCTCCTGCAAGGACCTCCTTGTAAATCCTATTAGGTTTAAATCTCTACTTGAGGTTTAAATAGGTTTCTTAGGATAGAGTAGAGGTTGGCTGATATCAAAACAGAGCTAGCTTGCACTGTCTCACCAAGTAGGTCCTCAGAGTCTCAGGCCAAAACTCTGAAAGGGGTCTTTGTAAGGTCATAGGAGATAAGCCACAATTACAAAGCCTAGTGCTTTGGTAAGGGGCTATCTCTACTACCTGGGAACCCCAATTCAATCTCACCCTACCAGATCTAATAACCAAATGGTGGAAAATAAACATGGTGTTGACCCAACAGAAGAACTCTGGCAACATGAATAACCAGAGTGGATCAAACCCTGCCCCCGAAAAAAATGACAAAGGTGATACAACTGAAGATGCCAGTGCATGGACAAAAGGCAGCAATGTCAGAAATCTAATTCAGAATCTGGATTGAAAATAAAATAAATAGAATGGAAGAAAAGATAGAAATTGAATTCCAAAGAGTAGTTCTAAAGTTCTCTCAAGAAATTAATGAATTCAAAGCCCAAGTCACCAAAGATATGTGCATAATGAGAAAAGAGATAGCAGAGCTCAAGGAAAGGAAAAAGTTAGTTGAGGAGCTCCAAAATACAGTAGAATCCCTCAGTAATTGCGTTAACCAGGCAGAAGAAAGGATCTCTGAAACTGAGGACAAAGCTTTTGAATGTTCCCAAACACTCAAAGAGGCAGACAAATGGAGATCAAATACTGATCATTCTCTGAGAGTTACGGGATCACTCCAAAAGATCAAACATTCATTTTATATGAATTTCTGAAGGAGAAGAGGATGGTCCTAAACGTACAGATGCTCTACTCTAAGAGATTTTGGAGGAGAATTTTCCAAGCGTTGCAAGAAATACAGAACTTCAGATAGCAGACAGTTTCAGAACTCCAGTAAGACTCAACCCAAATAAAGCATCTCCTAGACACATTGTGATTAACTTTGCCAAACTTAAGATGAGGGAGAAAATTCTGCAAGCAGCCAGACATAAGAAAAGCATCACCTACAAAGGGAGAAGTATCAGAATGACTGCAGATCTCTCAGCTGAAACATTTCAAGCCAGAAGAAGATGGTCATTAACCTTCAATCTCCTAAAACAAAACTTCCAGCTCAAGATCCTGTATCCCACTAAACTGAATTTCACTTTTGATGGAAAAATCAAATTTTTTAATGACACAGACATGTCAAAGCTGCCATAACCAGCTCTCCAGGATATTCTCAGACTCATCCTCCACAATGACCAGCACAATATTCTACCTCCAAAGTAAACTCACCCAGAAATTTTTGAACAAAATCCAACTTTCACAGTAGTGAAAGGATTAAAAATGTCCACTGGATATCCAAAAATCATGACACCCAAAACACAACCAGGTTCATCAATTCTCTCAATTAATGAGAATGGTTTAAATTGTCCTCTAAAGAGGCACAGGCTGGCTGATTGGATACATAAA
>NW_003852612.1:368770-430854 GCF_000181295.1 Otolemur garnettii | reverse complement strand
ATATATATATATATATAAATAAAATTAAATTAAAAAAGAAAACAAAAAGAGAGGAAGCCAACAACTTAATGGATCATCTCAAGCAACTGGAAAAGGAAGAACATTCTAACCCAAAACCCAGCAGAAGAAAAGAAATAACCAAAATTGGGGCAGAATTAAATAAAATTGGAAACAAAAGAATCATTCAGAAGATCAATGAAACAAAAATTTGGTTTTTTGAAACGGTTAACAAAATTGATAAACTGTTGGCCAACCTAACCAGAAATAGAAAAGTAAAATCTCTAATACTGTCTATCAGAAACAATAAAGGAGAAATAACAATAGACACTTCAGAAATTCAGAAAATTCTCAATGATTACTACAAAAATCTCTATTCCCAGAAATATGAAAATCTGAAGGAAATGGACCAATACCTGGAAGCACACCACCTTCCTAAACTCAACCAGAAAGAATTAGAAATCTTGACTAGACCTATATCAATCACTGAAATATCATCAACAATATGAAATCTCTCAGTAAAGAAAAGTCTGGGACCAGATGGCTTCACACCTGAATTCTATCAAACCTTTCAAGAGGAACTAGTACCTATATTATATAACCTTTTCCAAAGCCTAAAAAAAGAAGGAATACTTCCCAACACATTATATGAAGCAAATATCACCCTGATGCCCAAACCAGGAAAGGATCCAACAAAGAAAGAAAATTATACACCAGTATCACTAATGAATATTGATGCAAAAATATTCAGTAAGATCTTAGCAAACAGAATTCAACAACACATCAAAAAAATTATACATGATGATCAAGTTGGTTTTATTCCAGGATTACAGGGTTGGTTCAACATATCAAATCTATAAATATAATACATCACATAAATAAAATAAAAAACAAAGACCATATGATTCTCTCAATTGATGGAGAAAAAGCCTTTGATAATAACCAGCATCCTTTCATGATCAGAACCCTTAAGAAAATAGGTTTAGAAGGGACTAATTTCTTAAACTGATAGAGGCCATCTATAGCAAACCCACAGCCAATATCCCATTTAATGGTGTAAAATTAAAAACATTTCCACTCGGACCAGGAATGTGGAAAGGATGCCCACTATCTCCACTGCTATTCAACATAGTAATGGAATTCTTAGCCATCGCAGTCAGGCAAGAGCAGGTGATCAAGGGTATCCAAATAGGGTCAGAGGACATTAAACTCTCACTCTTTGCTGATGATATGATCCTACCTGGAAAATACCTGGGACTCAACTGCAAAACTCTTAGAAGTGATCAAGGAATACAGCAGCATCTCAGGATACAAAATCAATACTTACAAGTCAGTAGCTTCTATATATGCCAACAATAGTCAAGCTGAAAATATAGTCAAGGACTCTTTTCCTTTTACAATAGTGCCAAAGGAGATGAAATATCCGGGAATTTACCTAACAAAGGACATGAAAGATCTCTATAAGGAGAACTATGAAACTCTGAGAAAAAAAAAATAACTGAAGATATTAACAAATGGAAAAACATACCAGGCTATGGCTGGGAAGAATCATCATTGTTAAAATGTCCATATACCCAAGGCAATCTACAAGTTTAATGCAATCCTTATTAAAGCACCAATATCATATTTTAAAGAACTTTAAAAAATAGTACTTTGTTTAATGTAAAATCAGAAAAAAACTCAAATAGCAAATACATTACTCAGAAATAAGAACAAATCAGGAGTTATCACATTACCAGACTTCAGGCTATACTATAAATTTAAAGTGAGCAAAATAGCATGGCACTGGCACAAAAACAGAGTGGTAGATTAATTGAACAGAATAGAGAACCAAGAGATGAACCCAGCTGATTATCATCATTTGATCTTTGACAAGCCTATCAAAAATATTTAATGGGGGAAAGACTCCCTATTTAACAAATGGTGCTGAGTGAACTGGCTGGTGACCTATAGAAGACTTAAACTGGACCCACACCTTTCACCATTAACAAAAAAATTGATTCTCACTGGATAAAGGATTTAAGCCTAAGACATAAAACTATAAAAATACTAGAAAAGAGTTCAGGGAAAACACTTGAAGAAATTTGCCCTGGAGAATATTTTATGAGGAGGACCCCCCAGGCAATTGAAGCAACACCAAAAATACATCACTGGGATCTGATCAAACTAAAAAGCTTTTGCACAGCCAAGAGCACAGTAAGTAAAGCAAAAAGACAACCTTCAGAATGGGAGGAGAGTTTCGCAGGTTATGCTTCCGACAAAGGTCTGATAACTAGAATTTATGGATAATTCAAACTAAGCAATAAGCAAAAAATAAATAACCCCATTTCTATGTGGGCAAGAGACTTGAACAGAAACTTCTCTGATGAAGAAAGTCACATGGCCTACAAGCACATGAAAAAATGCTCATAATCCTTAATCATCAGAGAAATGCAAATCAAAACCACTTGGAGATAACATCTAACTCTGGTAAGATTAGCCCACATCACAAAATCCCAAAACTATAGATGTTGGCATGGATGCAGAGAGAAGAGAAGGCTTCTACAGTGCTGGTGGGAATGCAAGCTAATATGACCTTTATAGAAGGAAGTTTGGAGAACACTCATGGAACTAAAAGTAGACCTACTGTTTGATCCTGCAATTCCTCTACTAGGTATATACCCAGATGATCAAAAATTATTTTACAACAAAGACATTTGCACCAGAATGTTTATTGCAGCCCAATTCATAATAGCCAAGACATGGAAACAGCCCAAGTGCCCATCGACCCATGAATAGATTAACAAATTGTGGTATATGTACACCATGAAATACTATGCAGCCATAAAAAGATGGAGACCTCACATTTTTTATGTTTACCTGGATGGACCTGGAATATATTCTTCTTAGTAAAGCATCTCAAGAATGGGAAAAAAAGTATCCAATGTGCTCAATACTATTATGAATCAATATATAATCACCTACACTTCATATGTATGGCAAAACATAACTATAGTCCAGAAAGTAGAGGAGAGATAGGGGAGGGGAAGGGAGATATGGGAGGAGGAATGGTATTTGGTGGGACCTCACCTAATTGGCATTATGCAATGGTACATTTCAAAGCTATTAAGAAATGAGTATAATTATGATTTATGTGTTACTTAGTTCAATGTAAGCATTTCACATTGTATATCAAAGTAGTACCCTGAACCCTATAAATGCAACAATGCACAAAGTTATGATTTATTAAAAAATAATAATAAAGGAGAGTGGAGAAAAAAGTGCAGACACACCCTTCTTACAAGAGAAATCTCTTCACTTGGCTTGTGAGCAATACGAGGAACAGAAATTCAAGGAAGAAGAGAAGAACATCATATTCTGACACTGAGCACAGGGTAAATGGGAAGATGTATTTTATAATGCAAAATGGAAAAAACCTCAAAACAACAAAGGATTGCATGGTTTGCAGGAAATGAAATGAGAAAGGTGGAAGGAGAGAAACCATTTTCTACCATGAGACATGCAAGAGCAAGCCTGGGCTTCATCCTGGAGATTGCTTCAAGAAGTATCACACTCAAAAAAATTTTGCGCAAAAATAAACAAAATGCTTTCATTATTTTATGTAACTTAAAATAGATAATAAAATCATCAGTGAGTCCATATTGTTGTCTTTCTCTTTTAAAACTATAGGATAATTACAAGTAATCCACCAACCTCTTTCCTACGCAAAGTAAATAAGAGCTGGAGAGTATGAGGGTGGCAGAAAAATTGGGCTGGGTTACTATGTTTTATAACACATGGTAGGATACTTTCCCAACAGCCTTCATATGTCACATTCTAGAATTAGCTTTTGATTGGGGAAATTAAAAGTCATATTTCATATCTGAAGAGGTAAAACTTTCAGAGAAAAAGAGTACATTGAGGAGAAGGGCGATAATGTGATTCAAGTCTGGCAAGATCCTTGTTATACTTGAGAGAGGGATAGTAATAATGAATAATTTAGATAATCTCAGAGAAAAAATGTCAAGTTCAGTATGTAGAGTAGAAAAGACACTAAGGCAACGCAATCCCTTCTGGGCCCACACTTAGTCCCCTCTGTGGGTGGACCCCTGGCTCCCAAGGGTTGGCCCAGTGGCCCTAGCCAAGGCTTCAAACCCACACTCCACCATACTTCAGCCACTGCTTGAAGAACTACTTATCAACCCATTTACAAAGCCCACAAAAAAGGAAAGATACTCTTGGAGAAGAATCTGGCAGGCCGGGGCTGCCACTATCTTGAGGGCAGGGCCGTGGTCCAAGCTCACTGCACTGGCTGCTGTTGGCTGCAGTATGTGGGCTCTCAGATGCAGGGTGGCACCTGGCTCCCATGAGAACAAGCAAGTGAGAGGGCAAGAGAGGGTACACAACACAGGGCCTTCTGTGTGACCTCATCTTGAAAGCGGTACCCTGTGACTTTTGCCATATTCTGTTCATTAGAATTAAGGTACTAGGAATAAGGTATGGGGCCCACGAGAGTGTAGGCATGGGGGGCAGGGAGCACCCTGACTTCAGGTGCAGAGTCAGCACTCACCCCATCTCTCTGGGTGTGGCATCTGTGCCACATTCTCCACTCACCACATACCACAACACATGTCACATGCATCGATGCACCTACCCATGTATACAAACACACACGTGCACACACATTTACTCATGTAGCACGCACATGTACACACAACATACACATGCATATACCACACATGCACATACTCAGACACATAAACAACCACACAACACACACAATACATAGACATATAATCACACAAACATACCACATTCACATACAGCCATACACACACGTACCACACAACACATCCAACATACACATACCTACACACTAAATGCAGCCACACCCCACTCACATACACATGCACACTCACATAAATGCCACACACCTACAGGCACACTCCAGTGCTGGGAGGAGGACACAGGAGGACAGTGTGGGTTTGACAACGGTTGCAGAGAATAGGGTTCTGGTATCACTTAGAAAATCATCTTGGGACTGTAAATAGAATTATGAGGCAAGTTGATTCCACTTCAAATAAAACCTCAGTTCAAAAAGGAAGTTAAAGTATCTAGACAAACCATGTTTTAAAATGGAGTAATTTATGAAGTCATAGGAACCAGGATATCAGCTGCACAGCCTGAGGAGGGGGCCTCTCCCCAGCTGGGTGGGCCTAATTGAGTTCTTAATCCTTTCAGTGGCACCTCCAGCTTGGAGCCTGGCATGAACTCGCATGTACTTTTCAAACCTTTCTTGTTTGAGACAGTCTGTCTGTCCTCACATAGCCCCCCATCAGTGTTTGGAAGGTGAAAGAAGTGTCGCTTTATGGCTGCTGGTGGCTAGCTTGGAAGTGAGAGCAAAGAGGGAGGAGCAGCTGGGACACGTTTGTGTGCAGGTAAGGGCGTGATAGGGGCCTGCAGGGTGAGTGTGTGTGTGTGTGTTAGCGTCAAGGGTTATCCCGAGTCACGGTGCTAGGTATTAGGCATGTCCACAAGGGGGCGCTGCCTGCCTGTGCAGATGCTCCCCTGACTCCCATACCCACACTCAGCTGCAGAACTTGTGCGCCCTTCTCTGCTCTGGGTCAGAAGTTCATGGCCAATAGATTAGCCTCAGCTGGAAATTTCTGCGGTCTAACCCAAATCCTAATTGAGCATGCACTTAATATCACACCTGCCTCTCAATTCCCAGGCTGCTCTTCCTGTTAGCCTCTGGTTTATTGCACGCAAGCACTTTACACACATTATTGCTGTGACTCTTTGAAACCACCTGTCAAGTGAGAAAATGCAGCCTCAGGAAGAGTAAAAATCTGCCCGGGGGTGGGGGAGGTGGGGGGGGGCGGCGCCTATGGCTCAGAGGAGTAGGGCGCTGGCCCCATATGCCAGAGGTGGTGGGTTCAGATCCAGCCCCAGCCAAAAACTGGAAAAAAAAAAAAATCTGCCCAGGATCACACAGCCAGGAGGCAGAGGGAGCCGGGCCTGACCTCAGAGCCTGCCCTCTTCTATAGCCTGCTGCCTGCTCTGGGAGAGTCTGGGAGGCTTGGTTCAAGAGGGTGTGCTGGACACAGGGTAGGGAACTTGTAGGCCTTTCAGCAACCAGGGATGGAGGGAAGACTATGGCCAAATGAAGAGGGGCTTCTGCAGCAGGGGCCTCTGTGTCTTCCTCTACAGAGGGGACAGGGGTTTTGTGGCTTTGCAAGCCCAGAGTGGCAACAGCAGGAGCTAGCTATTGTTAGACCATGGACACATGGGGTCACTGGCAGCCCACACCGATGCAGTTAGGGGCTGCACCTTATAAGAAGGCTCCTCTTCCTCAGGTGGCCAAAGTCCCCGTAGGCCCCACCCTCAGCCCTTTATCACTCCTGCCTGGCCTCACAGGGATCCAAGGCTATGGCCCCTGGTCGGCCTGGGGCTCTGGGCCCCACCTTCTTTGGGCTGAATGCTTTTAACTGGCCATGGAAGAGGACTTCAGGCTGGGTAGAGGCCCATGAGTCCCAGCCACCCTTAGCTTTCTATGGAAGGGCATGGAGGTCTGTCTGCCTGTCTGCCCCTGCCTGAGATCAGGGGGCTGGAGCTGCACAGGACCAGTGCCTTGGGTCCTGCCAGTGCTCAGATTGCAACAGAGGCCAGAGTGGTGGTGGGACTGTCCTCAGGGAACAGAGTTAGGCTATTCCCTCCACGTATGATCTACCTCCAAGGCCTGGTCATTGTGCCCATCCCCACAGGATTCTACATGGCAGCCTGAGTGATGGAAATACCCATGGTCTCTGGTTCCATCAGACCTGGGTTTAATCCCAACTCTGCCGCCAGCCAGGTAAGTCTGGGGGATGTACTCATTTCAGAACTTCAGTCTCTCTGTAAAATGCGCCTCCCCTCCAGTAAAGAATGTAGAGCTTAAGTGGGATTTGATCTGCAAATGTGCCTGATGGGTATTGGCTGGCTCCAGCCTTCTTCTTCCCAGGGCCCAGCCCTCAGCCCACTCCTCATCAGCCACCTGTGCCCTTTATCACTCAGCTGCAAGAGGAGAGCCAGGGCCTCCTGCTTGCCTCTCCATTTCTGGATTCCAGCAGGATTCTGCCAAGAGCCAGGAGCCTGGCCCACTGCTCCAAGCTGGACATCCAGGGCCAAACTGCAGCTTCTATGAGTGGCAGTTCTTCTCTGGGCTGTCAGACTCTGCATGGCCTTGGTGGGTGGGAGTGTTGGGAGTCAGACTCTAGGGAATCCTGCAAACCTTCTCCCTGGCCCTGGGCCTCATGCCTCATCTCCCTGCAGGGACATGTATGAAGATGTTGCCTTGGATTGGAAAGGTGGGAGGAGTTGTGAACTGAGTGCTCCTTAGGCCCAGGCCAATGACACTCCCATCTCCTTGAGTCCTACCCCAACTCACAGAGGCTCTATCTTTGCAGAGAAGGAAACTGAGGTCATGGGCTGCCCTGAGGCTTCCTAGCCTGACTCCACAACTGCTGGGTTCCCCCGTCTGCTGCCCCCAAGTGTACCCAACGTGCTCATGTGAATAACTTTGAACATGCCATGCTGGGAAAAGGCTGTGTCACTGTGGCTGTGGGAGGTGGGTAGGTGCCTTCCTAGCAGGCACACCTGGGCCAACATGGGGTGCAAAGGCACTGGAGTGGGAAGGGAAGAACTTGGGGGATTCGATGAGGTTCAGGGTGTTAGGCTTGTTACCCTGCAGTTCTGGAGGGCCCCACAGTTACCTAATCACAAAAGCAAGACATGAGTCTCTATAGCCAGAAAACCTAGATCTCCTCTAAGCTCCTTGAAGCCGGCAAAGGCGGCCTGACTGGGGAAGGGGCATAACCAGTGCCCACCCAGCCAGAAGAGGCAGAACAGCACAACTGCCTATGAGCTTCACAGGGGGTGGCCACCCCAAATCCTTGGAGAAGCCTGCTGGTGGTACTGTCTTTGTCCTAACAAAGAACAGTACCAGGAGAGAGGCGAAGATATCTGCTGGGCCCATACCCCGGCATTATATGGGACTCTAAGCCCTCACTTTTTTTCCCTGGGAAGCTATGGCCTGGGGAAAGGGAAAGAACTTGGATTGCGGGGTGCCCAGGGCTCCAGAGAAGACACTCCATTGTAGCCCTGGCATGCACTCCCTGGCTACCATGGTGAGGCTGACCTCAAATCTGTGCCTCTAGCCCTGACCTCTGAGTTCCAGACACAAGTGTCCTCATGTGCAATGGACCACCCTTGCTCAGTCTCCACCCTCTCTCTGGCCCTCCTGCCTTTCTTTCCGAAGGCCCCTCCACAGCCCTGATGGGAAGTCTGGAGCCCCAGCTCTGCCTGCCTGGCCAGCTCTTACCTAGCCATGCAGGGCTGTAGGTCAGAGACACACGGAGTCCCTCCTTTCCACTCCCCCTCTCTGCCTGAGGGTGGTGAAGTTTCCTGTACAACCATCTCCCCGGGCTCCAGCCCCGCCCAGTTACACTCCAGCAGTATTTAGTGAGTAGCTTTCCTGAAGCTTCACACCATATGAACAGCAGAATGGCCTTTCTTCAGAATGCAGTGGGGGCAGTCTTGTAGGACAGAGCCCTTAATTTGTGGGCTCTGTACTAACCAGAAAGTCAGTGTCAGAATTGAACTGAATTGAATTTTGGGGTCCCCAGATGATGTCAGAGAATTATTGTCAGCCCCTTCTCTAACCTCACCTTCTCCCCTCCTTGATAATGCCTCAAGCTCTCTGGTGTGTGGTCTGGATCCCAGGCAGAGACAGGGTGGCCTCCAGGGCCACAAGGAAGAAGTGGAAAGCCAGAGGCACCCCTTGGGGAAGGCTAATGCTCAGGCAGAGAAAGGCCTCTCTGGGTGACTGGGTCATGGCTGAACCATGCTTGGGAGGGGTCAGCGGCTCAGCCAGGCCTCTATTCAGCCCCAGGGGGCTCAGTCATCGCAGTGCTGAATAGAAGACCTGCCCCAACCTTCCCTTTTTTAGTGAACACGTCTGCATTTCAAAAGTCAGGGCAGGGCTGAGGGGCCCACCAAGAGGGACTGAGCTGAGAGGTCCTGCCCAGTGAGAGGATGGTACCGGTAGTGGGCATGGCCTCAGGGACTCCCTAGAGGACATGCTGCCTGGAGCCCTTCACAGACATGTTCAGCTTGACCTCCCTCCAGTGGAAGGGCCCTGGCCGCTGCTCCTGGGCACGTATCTCCATGTACTCAGGCCCTGTAAATATGAAGAACCACAGCTGGGGGCTCAGACAACAAAGTTTGTTTTGGGGTGAGGTAGAAATCTGCGATCTGGAGGTGGCAGGGCTAGGTTCTCCTGAGGCTTCCCTGCCTGGCTTGGAAGTAGCCACCTCCTCCCTGAGTCCTCACAGGGTCTTCCCTCTGTGTGTGTCTGTGTCCTCATCTCCTCTTAGGACAGTAGTTCTCAACCTTCCTAATGCTGTGGCCCTTTAATATAGTTCCTGTGGGTCAAGACCCACAGGTTGAGAACCACTGTCTTAGAAGGACACCAGTCCTGTTGGATTAGGGCTGTGCCCTGTGGCCTCATTTTAACTTTATCACCTCTCTCCAGACCCTCTCTCCAGTAGAGTCACATTCTGATGTAGTGGGTGTTGGGACATCAACATCTGAATTTTGGAGGGCACAATTCAGCTTACAATAGCCTCCTGAGAGAGAAATGCATCTCAAGGATGGAGGGACAGTTCCCTCATTAGAGAAGGGTTGGGTCTGATGGGAAGGGCCATGTGACTCCAAAGTGACCATCCACTTTCTCCTGGATGTGCTCCTAATCACCACAGGGCAGCCAGTCCAGATACACTGAGGGGTGGGACAATGTCTACTATTCCAGCTAGTCCCACTGTTGAATGCCCAGTGTGGAACAGCCTGGGCTCAGGCCTGGAGGTGGCTGAAGCAGGATGACCATAGTAGCCAACATGGCTGTTCAGGGCACCAGAGTTTTCTTTATGCCAATCACGACTCTGGAAATGCATGGAGTCTCCACAGATATTGCTTGGCTGGTAGAAGCTGGCCCCACACTGACCCCTTCTCGAGCAGCCTCATGGAGCTGTATTTTCTGGGCTTTTCACACCCTGTTTTCCATCTTCCAATACCCCCCCCCCTCCATGAGAAGAGACATGCTGTGTGCATTTGAGAGCTCAGACACTTGCTGGCATGAGTCCACTGTGCTTGGCGGTGGCCTGGGAACAGGACATGGTAGCAGGAATCAGGGTTGTTGGAAAGTCACAGAAACATGTGTTTTGGTGATGTTGTAAACTCTCCAGTCTATAAAGAAATCCAAATGATGTAACAGGAATGTGTTCAGAGGTCCCAGACCTCCAGGCCTTCCAGTTCCCACCTCCGTGCCCGGGATAGACGCCGACACCTCCAGGCACACAGCAAGGCTGACCACGGAGAGAAGCTCAGATGGGTCCTCTGGACTATGATAAAGGTGGGATGTAGGTTTGTCTCTTTTAACTTGTAAATTCCACCCCAGATTACTTGTATGCATAAGACTCAATCACCAGAGTCCTAAGGATGGGCTGCAGAATTCAGTGGTCAGAAAGCACGCCCCTCATACATTCACTCATCCATTCAGCTGGATGAGTTGAGTCCTTTCTCAGTGCCCAAAGAAAGGGCACCAGAGTTTCCCCTTCACCACAGTTCTCAGCGTGTAACCACCAAATCAGCAGCATCTACATCCTTAAGAATTTGACATTGGAAATGCAAGTTCTCAGGCCCCACCCGGACTCACTAACCAGAAACCCTGCAGGGGTCTTGCACCCTGTGCCTACCAAGCTCCTGCAGCCAACACTGAGACCTTGATGCACACTGGCTTGAGAGCTATTCCACTGCACTGTGCTCAGAGCTGGAGACTGAGGACAAGGGCATGTCACAGAGAAATAAAAAGTGAATTGAAGGTGCAGGAGGGAGAGGCAGCCAGGTGGGAGCACAGGCATGACCAGGCTGTGATGTCCTGGCATGTTACACCATGAAGTTTGAGATATCCTTGAAACTGATGGGGAGCCCTTGATGGATTTCAAGCTGGAATGATGGGGTCATGTTGGAGCTGGAATGACAGGGTCATGTTGTACTTTAGAATCTTCAGATCTGTGTTGGGGGTGGCCTGGAAGGAACGAGCTCTGAACCAGAGAGAAGGGTGATGGGGCTGAAAAAGGTGACGAGGGCCTGAATCAGGGAAGTGATGGTGAGAAGGACGGGGGTGGGGGGGGTCTGGAGCTGAGAAATGTCAGGCTGACGCAGCCTCTGGGCCAGCTGATTGTTGGGGTGGAGATGAGGGCCAGGAGACAGCCACAAATGACTTCCAGGTTTCTGGCATGGGGATGGGCTGGTGGTGATGTCATTCCTTGGCATAGGGGACAGAGGAGTGAGTTTGGAGCAATCTATAATGAGTTCAGTTTGGGACTTGTGTTTGAGCCACCCGTAGAACTTTCAGACTGAGACGCGGGTCTAGTGCCAGAGGAGTTGGCCTGGAGATGTTGGGTGGTGTGAGGGGTCCCCTGGGAGCACAAGGGATGAGCAGACACCAGGGGGGCCTCGTGGAAGCCCAGCCCTCAGATCCATGCTCTTCACTGAGCTCACACTGGCTTGAGGACAGGGATGGAACAGAATCTGGGACACTGTGTGCAGAGGCCCTCACATAGTCAGGGAGTTGGGTAGGGAGAGGGGAAAGGCGCTGCACAGGGAAGGCCCTGGCACGTTCTTCCATACAGGCAGAGCTGCCTAGCCAGGGTTGAGCCATCTGTTATCCTCAGACCCCAGGAAGGTCCTCTGCAGAGGAATGGAGGCTGAGTAGGAAAGTGATGGGTCTGGAGCCACATCCAGAAGGGAGCAGGTGCATTTGCATCCAGAATCACATTTCATTGGTGGCTCTATAGCTTCAGGAGAGAGACAGGAGGGTGTGCAGAGACTTAGAAGGGACTTTCTGACCTCAGACCTGTTGCTCATCCCTGAAGCCCCTCTACTGGGTATCGGGGAAGTTGGATACCAGACACAGAGATAATGCAGGAGGGTCTCCTGCCCTACAAGGGCTGAGTCTGATAGACTTTGAGAATCCCTTCAGCAGTGAGACAGATGACTCAGTGGCTCATTCTCTAGGTGACTGTACTGTGTATTTATTGGTGAAGTGGACCGGCCATGGCAAGCTTTTGCCACATGTTACTTCACAGAAGATTGGGCCCGAGAGGGCACTGGAGCCAGCCTTCCCTGGACAGTGGTGGGGAAGGTTCCAAACACGACTCTGTTCTGTTCATTCATCTGCCTTTCTGTTATGGTTCTGCCTCTTGGTGGGTCATTTTATGAAATGAAATCACAAACTGGGACTATTTTGAGGGTGAAGAGGGTGGGAACAAGCAATGCCAAAGTCACTCATGGAACTTTAGGAGGAATTGCTGGCTAATAAGTGACAGCATATGATACAAGGATGGCCTCGGCCCATTCAGTGACTTCCATAGGACCTGTGGGTGCGGGCTCCCTGATTTGGGATCTGCATAATCTAGTGGTGGCAGAGGACAGAGGACATTCCCAGAATCTTATGGAGAGCGTGGTGTCAGATATAGTGCTGTACTTGGGTGGGTGGTGCAGAAAGCAGGTGCAGGGCTCCGGGCTGCTCTCTGGATGCTGTCTGATCATTGCCTGAAGAAGAAGAACCCACCCAGGTAGGAAGCTGATGGTATTAAGGCCAGAGGGTGGTGGGGCTTCTCCAGGTAGGCTTGAGGAGTTCCCATGGGTTCTCCATGACTGGAGCATTCTGGGGAGCCAGAAGTGGGGAGAACAAGGTTGGAGCTAAGCAAGGGCAGGCCGTGGAGAGCTGGGGCTTAGCTCTGCTTCACAAGGGCAAGAGACCCTAAACGACTCTATACAGGGGAGTGACACCATATGCATTCCACTGTATGGTTCTGGTAGTGGTGATCTGGATGATACACCATGGGGAGGGTAGCCAGAGCAGCAAGAGTGAATGGGAGGGGATTGAGTGGCCAGAGGGGTAGATCAGAGGACTCTGGGCTGAATGGGAAGAGTAAAGATGGGTGGGGGTGTCCACTGTAGTTCATCACGAGTATCATAGATATGTGTGTTAGTTTTCTGACCATTTTACTTTTAAATCACAAAATGAGAATGAATATTCTTTAAAAAAAAAATTGGGCACCTATAGTTCAGTGGTAAGGGTGCCAGCCACATGCACTGGGGTTAGTGGGTTCAAACCTGGCCCAAGCCTGGTAAACAAACAAACAAAAAAATAGCTGTAGTCCCAGCTACTAGGGAGGCTGAGGCAAGAGAATTGCTTGAGCTCAAGAGTTTGAGGATACTGTGAGCTATGATGCTACAGCACTCTACAGACGGTGACAAAGTGATACTCTGTCTCAATAAAAAAAAAATAAAAAATAAAAAGACATTTGAATTCACTGTACTTGATTTTGAAGAGAAACTTAAGAAATTAAGTCACAATTTCTCAGGCCTCCAAGTTGCTTTTAAACTCCTACTGAAAACTTGGACAGGGGACTTGTAACATCCTTGTCAACTGTCCTTAGGAACTCAACATTTTATTTAAATTGCACTTAGCACCTGCCTCCAATTACTCAGCTCTGGCAGAGCACGGAGCTTTGATTAAATGCTCGGCTCACGCAAGCACAACATTACCCCAGGCTGGCCATCATCTGTCTTCATCAAGCCGCGTCCTCAGTGGCCTGACAGCGCTCCTGGAGGGGACAAGGATGGTTAGTGCCCAGAGGCCTCGCTGCTCATGACGTTCCGCAGTGCCCAGGGAACAATTTGTATTCATTACTGTTTTCTCCAGTCCTTGTCCCAGCTTTGCAAGGGCTGTTGGGGAGCAGGGACAGTAGACCATGTTGTCAAACAGGATTCGGGGAAGCTGATGGTGAGGATGAGGTCCCTGAGATAAGGCGGGGTGACTACTGTGATAGTGCAAACAGCGCCTGCCATGATCAGCAGCCACGTCAACCCCGGGACCCCATCCTTCCTGTGTATTGGCCCAGAATGACGTCATGAAGTCGGTATTCTGAGGATTTTTCTCCATTTTATCTCTGAAGACATAGAGATTGGCTCCTGGCCGCTTGCCCAGAGCAAAGGATCTTGTCTTTCTTCCCGGAAGCCCACACAGAGCTTGGCTGCTAAACCTACCCACCATTAAATGCTTGAGGAAATGACTCCCCCTACTCCGGCCTCCCCTTCCACTAGGGCTGGCCTCCAGTGGGTCACACGGAGGGGAGGCTGGGTGGCTCTGTGGTCATGAGTGGTTACCTCCACCATCTCTGTCCACAGGTGATGGACACCTTGATTTTAACAGGGCTGACTGCTGAATGTATTAAGTGTAGACAGGTGTGCACGTGTATAAAGCCGAATGCTTAGAGCTGAAACAGGGGAAGCTGTGGAATTAGGGGAATACCTCATGATTCCTGTGATCAGTGAGAGCCAGGTTGCAGTGGCGGCTCAACCTTTGGCAGCTCTGCCATCTTGAGCTTGGGCAAGTATTACATTGACACAAGTCTGCTTCAGAGAGTCACACCCTTGAGATAGAGCTCTAGGCTCACCTTTACTACTGGGGAAGCCAAGATCTCTAGTCCTCCTGGCATCCTATTCATCCCTGTGACATAACGAGACAGGTGGCCCTGCGCACAGCATGTGAGGTACTCAGCCATGTGCTGTCATGGCAGGCGTGGACACCTGCAAAACCTGATGTTCCTTCCCCTTCTCCAACACTCGCACCTGGTGGATAGGAGCAACTCACCTGCTGAGGGATACACGCCTGGTGAACTTGAAATTGGCAAAACACAGGAGTCTGGCCTCCCCCCATAATGTCCACCCTTCATGCAGCCCATGGATGGAGGGTATGATGCAGGGATGAGGGCAGGTAAAGGACGGTTCCATGCCTGACCTTTCTGTGCATCCTTAGGTTCAGACAGTGAAGCATAGGCCTTAAAAGGAAATCACTGAACAGCAAAAGTATAAATAATCTGGTTAAAAAATGGGCAAATGGTTTTAACAGACATTTCTCAAAAGAAGACATAAAAATGACCGAATGAATATATGGAAATGTGCCTGCCATCACTAATCCTCAGGGAAACACAAATCAAAACCACAATGAGATCTCATCTCACCCCCGTTAGGATGACGATCATCCAAAAGACAGAAAAATAACAGAGGCTGGCAGGGATGTGAAGAAAAGGGAGCTCTTGTACGCTGTTGACAGGGATGTAAACTAGAACAATTACTATGGGAAACAGTACGAAGATTCCTCAAAAAATTACAAATAGAACAACCGTATGATCCAGCAATCCCACTACTGGGAGTTTATCCAAAGGAAAGGAAATCAGTATGTCAGAGAGACATCCACACCCCATAGCTGGTACAGCACTATTCACCATCCAAGATGTGGAATCAACTTCAGTGTCTATCAGCAGATGAGTGGATAAAGAATATACAGTATATGGAATACTATTCAGCCATAAAAGGAAATGAAACCCGTCATTCACAGCAACACGGATGGAACTGGAGGACATTACCATAAATGGAATTAGGCAGGGACAGAAAGTCAGACACTGCCATGCTCTCACTCATATATGCAAGCTAAAAATGTTGATCTCACAGATGTAAAAAATAGGACAGAGGATAGTAGATGTCGGGAAGGGTAGGGGGACAGGAGGATGAGAGGTTTGGCAAAGGACACAAAATTACAGCTAGAAAGGCAGAACCAGCTCTAGAGTTCCGCACTACTGTAGGTTGACTGTAGTTAGAGGGGGCAAGACACAGCTGTAAGAGGGACGTTAGCTAACAAATGCAATCAGTGTAACCTGGTTTCTTGTACCCTCAATGAATCCAACAATAAAAAAATATATATATATTAATAATAATATACCATTTCCAATAGCTTTGTATCCAACACAAAGAAATGCTAGAAGTCTGAGATGATGGCTCTGCTAACTACCTTGAGCTGATCCCTGTACATTATATGCATCAAAGTATCATGTACCCCATAAATATGTAAAGTTGTTATATGTCAAAAATATTTAAAAACAAAAAAAGATCAGAAGGAAAAGCTCACCTACCAAAGAAGTAGGTTGGATCATAGTAGTCAGCAGTGGCGACACAGATATTTCATTTACTTTTATTTTTTATTTATTTTTATTTTTTGGCCCAAGCTGGGTTTGAACCCACCACCTCCGGCATATGGGGCCAGTGCTCTACCCTTTTGAGCCACGTGCGCCACCCTTTCCTTTCCTTTTCTTTGTTCTCTTTTTTTTGTAGTTTTTGGCCAGAGCCGGGTTTGAGTCCACCACCTCTGGTATATGGGGCTGGCGCCCTATTCCTTTGAGCCACAGGCGCCCCTCCCCCCCAGATATTTCATTTCTTTCTTTGAGGCATGTAGTAGGATCACATGAAAATAAGAAACTATTCCTTGAAGTTAGGTGTGGCTTGTGACTTTCTTTGGCCAATGAAATGTGAACAGAAGTGACAAGTCTGCTCCTAGAGGACCCGTATGTGATGTGCCCTCTCTCTTTTCCCCGTCCAGGCTGTCAGGGAGGCGTGTGTCGAGACCGAGCCTTTGAAAACCTTTGTCCCTGTGACTATGAGGAACAGAACCCTCTGCAACGTGTGAGCAAGAAATAAACTTGTAGTGAATCATAGTTACGAGATGTAGGGTAATCTGTGTTTGTTAAACTATAAATATTTATGGTAAGCCCTGTGTTTACATACTTTGTTTTTTGCACAGTGTGTTTATTTCACAACTTTAGACACAACAAGTTTCAGTTAATAAAGGCTTTTTCTAATGTTTAAAAAAAGAAAGAAAGAAACCTGTGTGAAAAAAATACAGAGAAGTCTCTGAGCCCCAGCAGCCCCTGTCTGACGCCCCCAGGCAGCCTCTGGTCCACTTCCTCTGTCAGACCACACTTGCATGGCCCACCTTGTGGCCATAGCCCAGCTTGTCTTGCTCTGGGAAAATGGCAGGTCACAATAGGTTTGCTTCCTCAGCTCCTTAGCTTCCCCAGCTTTCCCCCCATGTGGCCCTCCTATGTCTGGGGTCCATGTGCGTCCTCATGTGGTGGGGCCCAGAGGGCCAGGCTGCCCACCACAGGCAGACTACACCTTCCCAGCCCACTCCCTCCCTTCCTCACAGATGCAATACCCTACTTTCATTTCTGGAACCCACTTGATCCAGAGGTTCACTTGTTCAAGAGGTTGTGTCTCAGGGGCCTGGGAAAATTCATGAGAGGGACCCTGGGTGAAGAGCTAAGGGAAGGGCAGATGACAGGACACTAGGAAGTGGCCTGTTTCTCAGGGTCTAGCACAAGTGGTACCCCTCATTGAGTTGCAGCGTGGACTAGTGGGAGATGTGTGTGCTCACTAGGCCAGGGGGCTGGGCTCAAATCTCCGATCTGCCTGTGACCAACTGCACCACTTGGGGACAGCCACCTAATAGTTCCAAGTTCCATTTCTGTGCATGGGATAGGGGCAACTTCAGTAGAAAATGAGAGTACTGAAAAGGGAAGGATTGCCAGAGAAGCCTGGAGCACAGGCTTGGAGACAAGGTGGGGATGCAGGTGGGTTTGGATACTATGATCATCTGGGAGGATGAGGATGGTGAGGGAGGTCACAGGCCAAAGCTGCTGCCAACCCTACCCCTGCCAGAGCAGAGCTTCCTGCTGGGTGGCAGAGTTTAGGTGACTCACAGAAGCAGGAACGTGACCAAGCCCAGCCTGTCCTGCACCTTGGCTGGGGTGCTGGCTGGGCCCTGCCTACTGAAGAGCTCACTCACACAGGTACCAGTTGTCCAATCATGGAAGGGGGTTCAGAAGCTTAGCAGCCAACAAGGAGAACTGCCCAGCGCCCACTTCATCTGCTTTTTAGGGAATTCTAGAAACTGAAGACAAGGTCTGCTGAGTTCCTGACTCCCAGAGGGCCCCCACTGAGTAATCACAGGTCCTGTCTCAGGACGCTTCTCTAGTCACACATCAGCTTTTATCATCTTGCATTTCCATTGCCAACGAGGAGACACCTGATGGTCCCAGAGAGGACCCCGTGGGGCATCTGGCCTAGCTTTGACCACCTGGCTCAGCCCTCCTCCCTCCACCTGGGAGGAGGAGGCTGCTCCCTATGTGACTGACATTTATGCTGCAAACCCAAGGAGGTGAGGAAGGAAGTGGTTGTCTAGGTGAGCAATTTTTTAGCTCTTGGGAGACAGCAGGGAGTAGGTCATGCGTCTTCTAATTTTCACCAAGATTCTCATGCAGACAAGTTGGAGTCTGTTATTAGCCACCCTGCTGGTTTGAGAGATGTTCTAGTTATACCAGCAACAAGGTCAAGGTGATGTTTCAGCCAAAGATGAGATATGACAGATTCCAGGGGTATGGCCTTTGGCACAGGCAGATGTGGGTTTGAGGTCCACTCCCTTCCTTACCAGCTGCAGGTTTTATTTGACTTTACCAGGCCTTGTGTAGCTTCTCTTCAAATAGAAATCAGGGTCTCTTGCCCAGGGACATTATGAAGATACACCTGATAATTCCTGTAAATCTTCTAGGGTAGGAGAAAGCAAATTCTTTCTGTAAAGAGTCAGATCGTGAATACTTTACATTTCCCTTATGATCTCTGTTGCAACTACTCAACTCTGCCACTTCAGCCTGAAAGCGGCCACAGACAATGCAGGAACAGGAGGACACAGTTGTGTTCCAATAAAACTTTATTGGCAAAAATAAGACAGCAGACTGGATTTGGCTGCAGGCTGTAGTTTGAGGAGCCTGTTCTAGAAAATAGTGACATTTACTTAATGTGAAGCCCCCACTATCAGAGAAAGCTGGTGATAAAACATTGAGGGATGGGCAGCACCTGGGCTTAAAGGAGTAGGGCACCAGCCCCATATGCCAGAGGTGGTGGGTTCAAACCCAGCCCTGGCCAAAAACTGCAAAAAAAAAAAAAAAAAAATAAAAAAAATTGAGGGATTTGTTTAATACAAGTGGGCAGGGATAAGGACAGAGGGAAGAAGAAGGAGCTCAGAGGGATTTTGTGGAGGATTCTTGGATTGTACCTTAAAACATCTGTTTCTAGCATGTTCTGCCAGCCAGACCAAGCCTGCCTCGATACCCTGACTTCTCCAGGTGCACAGAGGGAGGCTGAAGAATGTCTTGGGTCCATAGAGGGGACTGGCTACACGGGTACATTGAATGGGGGTCCTGCTCAGTCCTAGGGCACAAATATCTCTCTGGACCAGATGTTGACCAGAGGCTGCTGCAGCACCACTGGCCTTGGGGGTAGGGGCCTGTGTTCACATGACCCCCTTCCCTGGTCCCTGGAAGTTTTGGAACCAGCCCCTGTCTGATTGCTCTTGTGAACCATGCCAAGCTCTCCTATTGGGACCTGTATCACCTCATCTTGACTTTGGATGTCAGACATTTGTAGTCTTCACTTTGGATTCGACAGTAGGAGTCTCAGCTCCACCTATCTGGGGCCGGGAGCTCGGGTGAGTGTGGAGCAGGAGGGACCATGCGACGGACACCTGAGGATGTTATCTCTCCGCAGTGTGAGGGTGAGAGCTCAGTCACTCACTCAGGCAGCCCCAACCCCAGTTCACACGCCTTCAGGGAGCCCCCAGTCCTGTGGGCTGAGAGCCTGGTGAATAGGGGATGGCAGTAGAAGCTGTTCAGGGTTACGTTTGGGTTTCTTCCTGTCTATTTGGCTATTTTCCATTGTTCAGAATTTTCCTTGAGTTTTAATCTGTTTTTTAATGATAGAGATATGGTCACTCAGAACTGTCTTCAGCTTCCTTCTAGGTCATAAATATGTTGCTGTCCACATGAAACTGTCCCTCACAGGCCCCCTCCCTCTGTCTCTGAAGGCAGAGGGCAATGCAGATGGACAGCTGCTGGGGGAGTGTTCCCAGCCAAGGCAGGCTCAGGCAGCCACACCCTCTATGACAGGGGCCCTGGGCCCTAATAGGAGCCTCCCCCATCTGCACTTGTTTAAGCAAGGCCTGTCACTGTCACCCTTTATTACACTCTCACAGGCTGTTGGCAACATGGGCTTTCTCAGCCTGCAGCCCAGTCTGTGCTTGTCAACGTCCCATTAGCAGAGAAACAGCCGGTGGGAGAAGTCTGTGTCCTCTTCTGGTGCTTGACCCTAAGTCTTTAATTAGCTCACGACACCCGTAGTCCATAATTTCCGCGCAAGCCCTGCTTTGATTTCTCCGCACAAACACTGCTTGAGGACTACTGATAAGCTCAGAGGGGCCAGGGCAGAGTGCCCAGCTGTCCTCAAGTACATGGCCACGGCATTGTGGACCCAGGGCGTTAATCCCTTATTGAGGGCCCTGAGGCTGCTGAGGGCAAGGGCCAGGGAGGGTGAGGACTGGAGAAGCATGGCCAGGCTGCACAGAAGCCCCAGGAATGTCTTACACTAACAAACCAGCCCCACAGGGCAGCTCCTTTAGCCCCATCACCATGCTCAGTGCTGATTATGGGCAGAGCAACGTGGCTCTGGAAAAGAAGCTCTTTGAAATCTCATGGCCTCTGGCAATAGGAATTTAGAACTGTGACATTCACACAAACAGGCTAAGTGAGGTAGGCAGGATGAGAATTCGTGGTCCCACATGCCTGCGTGGCCTTGCCTGGCAAGATGATACTGATGGCAGGACAGCCCCTGCCAGGTACCCTGGGCAGCTGTGCACTCACTTGTTCACAACAGTGGCCATGTTCTGCCCACTCATCTGGCTAGAGGTTCTAATTTAACCATCTCATCCATTCTCAACATGGCCTTAAGAGGCAAGCATCATTGTTCCCAAGTTACAGATTAGAAAGCCTCGCTGAAGGTCATCCAGCCAGTGGGAGCAGAAGTGGGATTAGATCCTCAGACTAGTTGCAAACACCATGTTAGAACCACTGTGACAGTGCAGCTGCTTTGAATGCCCTGAGTCGGGATTACCTTGGTCAGTGTCCTAGGCTGCCTCAGCTCACCCGCCCGCCCTCTCTCCCTCCTTTCTTTTTTTCCTTCCTTCCTTCCTTCCTTCCTTCCTTCCTTCCTTTCTTTCTTTCTTTCTTTCTACAGAATCTCACTTTGTCATCCCTGGTACAGTGCTATTGCATCATACCTCCCAGTAATCTCAAACTCTTGGGTTTAAGTGATTCTCTTGCTTCAGCCTCCCAAGTAGCTGGAATTATAGGCACCTGCCACAGTGCCCAGCTATTTTTAGAGAAGGGGTCTCATTCTGGCTCAGGCTCAAACCTGTGAGCTCAGGCAATCCACCTGCCTCAGCCTCCCAGAGTGCTATGATTATAGGCATGAGCCACCATGCCCAGCCACCTCAGCATTCTTGACTTTTCTGGTTCCTGTACCTAATCAGCTCTCCACTAGGCCCACACCATGTATGAAGACCCCTCCTGGGCAGCAGGATGTCCCTCCACAAGCCTCAAGCCTGGCAGCTGCCACTCCGACCCCCTGTAGGTTCCAGCCTTCATGGCCTGGCCTCTGGTGCCAGCATGGCCAGGCTGCCCGTTAGGCTGCAGCATGCATCTGCCCCAGGCCAAGTGAAACTGACCCATACCCATCCTAGGATTTGGGCCCATCTCCCTAGTCGTGCCCCTCAGCACCCCTTGCCCTTCAAGTGGTGAGGAAGTGAGTGTGGCCTGTCCCTCCACCACGCCCACCCTCCCTCCTGACAGTCTGCAGGTAGGTGCCGATCAGAGTCAAGCCTGCTCAGCTTGCCTGGACTCTGGAGGGGGGGCAATGGTCAGGCTTCCTGGGCCCCAGCTGAGTCTGAAAGCTGGTGGGATGTTGGGCCACCAGTTTTGCTTGATCTGTCCTAGAGCTCTTGGGATATCTCTCTGGATGTCTTGGCCCTGACTAGTGGGATGGGAGGAAAGTGGGTTTTGTCTGCCCATTGCTGGGCTCAGTGGGGTGGAGCAGGAGAGCAGAGGGGATTCTTTTAAAAGGGGGACAAACAGAAAAGGGGGGACTCAACCCTCTGTCCCTTTATCCTCTGATTTTATTTGTTTGTGTTAAACTTTAGGTACTTATGTGTTTAATATCTTTCTTCTTGCTTTACATGTTCGGCGCTGAGAGGACAGGGACTATGCACATTCCCATATCACTGAGTCACAGAGCCTTGACCCTGACCTGTGCCCATGTGAGGCTTCATATCCAGAGGTGGGAAGTAAAGGAAGGAGGAAGGGGGAGAGGGAGGACGGGAGGAAAGGGAAAGATGAGAGAGAAGGAGGGAGGGAGGAAAAGGAGGAAGGGAGGGTTGTCTTTAGAGGTGGGGCCTGCATGTTGTCATTTAGGGTGTGGTGTAAGGACCCCCAGACATGGGCCTACATCCTAGCTTGGGGAACCAGGCACCTGCTGTCGGGGCTCTCCTAGAATGTGGGCAGCCTGGCAATGTTTGTTGCAGAAATGAACAAATAACTTTGAGAGGTGGATGCTGTCATTCCCAGTCTGCAGAGCAAGACACTGAGGTTGCCAGGTGGTTGCCACAGGATGTCCCGGCTGATAAACAGGTGCATACGTCACACGTGTGGAAATTGTTATTTTATGCCAGTCTTCACTGCATCATATACTTTATATCTGATATAGCTTTTATGATGAAGTTAATGCATTTCTTGTTAACCAAAAGATTTAAGGTATATTTGTAAAATGTAAGTTCATTTGCTGAATCAATAACTATTCATGTTGACTATCCAGATGACACTGGACTTTTTAAGTTCTTTTTGCACTAGTTTACCAGTGAACTTGAAACAGATTATAGAACTGTGTTTAAAGTTTCAGTGGCAGGTTATTTGCTGAAAAACGTTTCTACTTATCAACGTGATTTATGTTTCCTCAAGTGAAGTGTAAGTCATGTCCCAAACGCCATGTTTCTTCTGAGGGATGTTGGGAAAAATTCTTTCTGTCCATTGAGACAACATCTGGACCTGAAGCCCTTCACAAGAGGAGATTCCTCCCTGTTAGTCAAATCCAAAGCCCTCTGAATACTGGCTGGTGAATTTTCAAAAGGTCTTCCCAACTGCCTTGTCATCATTGAAATGAATTTATATGTTGAAAAACATCTTCAGTCTTGGCACTGTCTACACAACACTTGATATAAGGTAACTACTGATAAAGCTGTCAAATACCACTTACTCTAAGAAGTATAGTAAGATTTTACGAACTGAGACTGGTAATTAAAAAAAAAATGGTACTAGACAAGGACACTTCTATAGCTGTTTTTATGCTCACAAAGGATAGTGCCAAGGCCTGGGGATCTGCAGACAGGCCGCTGAAGGACAGTGGCAAGGCGGGCTTCGAACACAGGGATTGTTCAGGAGGGTTTCCTGCTTTTTCCAGGTCAACACCGAGAATGAGATCCCTGATGAGTGTGTCATGACGTCAGGAAGTTATTTTTAGGGAGAGATCCTGAAGAGCACACAGACAAGTTCAGTGTCTGGACCTGTAGGTACAGAGGTATCAGGGCTCAGAGAGGTTGGGACACTTGTTCAAGATCACACAGTTTCTAAGAGGGAAGGTAAAATTCCCTCTCAGGTCTAGTCAAAATTACTCTCTCCTCCACTCTGAGCTTTCCAGTAACAAATCATTGGCTCTTTAGTGAGACTTCTGTGGAGGTGTCTGACTTCTAAGCTGTGCTGGGAAGGGGAGAAAGATGAGGGTAGAAGGACAGAGAGGCAGGAAAGCACCTTCAGCCGATGTGCCACAGCTCTGTCCCCTGCTCTATCCCAGTATCTGCTCAAACTAAAGTCTCTGACACTGCCTCCTGGTGACTTGAGTGACCCTTACTTGGGGGTGAGGAGGGTCCTGCTTTCATGGGCCCTAGGGCATTTTGAGGCATTCAGTAGGGCCCCCTGGGGTTTACTGATAAACCCTAACATCTGTTCAGTGTTCCTGGGTGTCATTGATCTCTCACTGTACTGTGTGGGTATGGGGGGCTGCAAACCCAATGCCAGGGAGGCTGAAGAGATAGTCCTAAATTCATTCATCTGACAAATATTTTTGATGCCCTCACTGTGTGTCACCCACTGTTTTGGCCTCTGAGAATATCACAACTGCCAGAATCCTCCAAGCCCTTAGATAACATTTCAAAGATGCCATGGCCCAGGGCTTAACTTCGCAGAGTGTGGGGCCTGAAGGGCTGCTGGAGTCTTTGCTCTGTCATGAGCAAGCTGGTTGCTTTGAAAAAGTCACCTGACATCTTTGAGCTTCTGTTTCCCCACCTATAACATGGAAGTCCTGTTGGTAGTACCTACCTCACTCATGGGAAGGTGCTTTATTTTGGAGACAGAGTCTTACTCTGTTGCCCCAGGCTAGAGTGCTATGGCATCATCACAACCTCAAACTCCCGGGCTCAAGCAAGCCTCCTGCCTCAGCCTGTAGAGTATCTGGGAGTACAGGCACCCACCACTACACCTGGCTAAGTTTTCTATTTTAGTAGAGATGGGGTCTCACTCTAGCATAGCTGGTCTTGAACTCCTGAGCTCAAGGGATCCCCCCAGCTCGGCCTCCCAGAGTGCTAGGATGACTGGTGTGGGAGATGCCAAATGAACCAAGTGGGTGGATGAACATTGTTTCTGGAAGACACTTGGGGCAGAGCTGGCAGCCTGAGCACCGTGACAGTGTGGTGAGCTAGCTGCAGGCAGAGGGGTCTGGCGACAGACCTAGATGAGCAAAGCGGTCGTGACAAGGAGGTTGCAGAGGAAAGGAAGGGCAGGGAAGGGAAATGGGGAGTGTGTGGGGGTGGGTCGGGCCCGAGATTGCAGCATGGTAGAGGAGGTGAGCCGGCGCCTCGACACAGGGCCTCACACACAGGCTCCTCCAGCCTCCACCTCACGTCCTGTGGACTACGATGCAGAGTGGTGGTACTTTCCTTCTTAATTTTAGGTTTAAAAAGGGGAAGTTCTCTTGCATGTCCTGCACCTGCAGTCCGCTTATGCCCCTGCCCAGGCAGGTCACCCAGTGAGGCTACCTAGGGTCCTCCTGTGGGCTCTTTGTGTGATTTCCCCAATGTAGCTCACAGAGGAGGTGTTCCCACTGCTCAGCAGAGGATGGGCAGGCTGCCCCCTCCCCTAGGACACCTGCAGCAGGTCCTGGGTGCCCTCAGGGTCCCACCACTATGTGGACACACCGAGTGGGGCCTAGGCCTGGGGACACAGACCCATCCTGGGCCCTTCCAGTGAGCTCAGAGTGCAGACTGCGGCCCGGAGAGGAGCACCCTGGTTGACTTGGGATCTGCCCTTGTCATCCACTGTGGGCTTCACTTCATGTGACTTTCAAACACCATTAAAGTTCCAGTATCTCTCAAAAGCTACTGCCACTGGACTTCGGAGACTCTAAACTGCTTTTCTCTTTCTAATTCCACAGCCAAGGCAGCTGGTGGTCTGCTCCATCTCTGCCCTGCCTCACCCTGGGAATTAGCCACAGGTGTCTCCGAGTGGCCCTGTGGAGCCCACCACCAGTATCCTGTGGAAAAGAAGGAAAATAATTTGTTCTCCCTTCCCCCAAAGTGCATGTGAACAAAATAGGCCTCGTCTTCGATGCGAGCCAACTCTCTTCAATTTGATTTGTCTTAAAAGAAGTGAGAAAGTGCAGGGGTTTCCCCCCTGGGTAGGAGCGAAGCATGACAGGAGCTGGAAACTTGGCAGGGATGCCCTGGACTGCAGTGCTGGCGTCAGGCCCGCTTGGCTGGGGAGCAGGGAGAAGCTTTCCCATTGTCTGAAGTGGGCTGCAGCACTGCGGTCTCCACACAGATGGGGACTGAGCCTGCAGGGAGGTTCTGCTGCGCCATTTGACCTGGCATCAGTGGGCACTTCCCAGCATGCACTGAGTGTCCACTATGTGCCAGGTACTCTCAGGTGGCACTTCAGCCCTGGAAGAGAGTTCCCAGGGCCAAGATGAGGGTGGGAGCTGGGTTCCCCTATCCCTCCGGGGCCCCTGATCCTGCCTGATGTGATCCTGAGTCATGGAAATGAATCCAGATGTGCATACTCTCCCGAGTGACAGTCATCACTCTGATGGCCTGTGGGACCCTTCCCACTTCACTTGGTTCCTGACATCTGGATATCAGGAATCATCCAAAGTACCAGAGGCATTTTCACTGTTGACCCAGATGTTTGTCATTAGGGAAGTGCCCTGTATGGGTCACTTGATGTTGTTTGAAGAGAATTGAGATGTCATGTTAAATACTTCTCTTATTCCTGAGGAAACTAGAATAAATGCACTGGGATCATTTCTTGCACTGTGTGGGGGGCAAGGTAGGTCTGAGATGGGGTGGGGATTGGAGCCTCCAGCAGGCCATCTCCTGCAGGTCCCCCTCCTGGCCAACCTCATGTTTGCAACTGGGTCCAGCTGTGGTGAGTGCAGGCCCCAAGCTCATGAACTATCTGCAGACAGAGGCCCCAGGGAGGAGGACAGACAGAGCAGTGGTTCCAGGCAGCGATGGTTCAGCATCTGCTGTTCCAGACACTAGCACCCTTAAGTGCTGCAGCTTCCCTTCTCCTCCTGGCATTTCTTGTCCACAGCACCAACCAGGAGAGGAAGGGGCCCTGCAAGGGCCAAATTGGCTCTAGGTAGCCTATGTGAGTGTGTACCATTGAAAAAGGCCGAAGAGCCAAGTCCAAAGTATAATCTGGGGCAAATTGCAAGTCAATGCCGGGTTTTCAAATTTACGGACTGAGTCCAGTTGGGGAGCTGGGATGTAAGGAAGAGGAACTGAAGGTCAAAGATGGGGTCATAGCAGGGTAGCCCTAGAACCAGGAGGAGCCTGGTGATTGACCTCACTGTTACTGACCCCCAGGTAGGTGGGTTGGGCCCAGAGCCCCAGGAACCAGCCACACCCCATGCAGGAACATGCATATGTACCCCAGGGGCCAGGCCTGATGAGAAGACCCCTGCAGAGGGACTTTCAGCAAGTGACACTGAACTCATCACTTGCACTAAGGCTCTAAGGAGTGGCAGGGCCCCTGTGTGCATTAGGGAAGTGCCTGTACAGGTCACTTGAAGTTGTTTGAAGACAATTGAGATGTCCTTAATGCTGAGGTTGGCCAGCAGAGGGACCTTCTCCCCTTGGGAAGAGGAGAAGCTGGTAATAGGTGGTCATGCTATTGTGCAGGGCAGAAGCTCTCTCCAAAGGGGCCCTGGGGATAACATACCAGGCTGCTGGCAGGGGTCCTCCCATCAGAGCACCATGGAGGGAACCTGTGTGCTCCACACTGGCCCTGCTACGCTAGGCCAAGCCCTTGCTGAGGCACATTGACCCTGCCAGGGGCTTGGGCTCAGAGCAGAGTCTGTCAGAGGGATGGAGAGGGCTGGAGGCCTGGGGAGCCCTGAGGAGGAATGTTCTTGGGGAAGAGGAGATACCTGGAACAGAAAGATGCACCATTCCTGAGACTCAGGAGGGTTTGGCTCTGCTCAAATATTGTTCAGGAGATATAGATTACAGCAGCCAGCCCTGCAGTTGAAGATGGGGCAGGTGTCCAGCTGGGCAGAGACAACACTTCAAACTCAGGAAACTCAAATCTGTGGCAAGCAGACTTTGGGCGGAGGTAGTGCAGAAGAATAAGTTAGAAGAGAGCTCACTGGTACCAGTACTGCTCACGGGCCTATGTGTGTGTTTCCCTCTCATCTCCACGAGGGCCCTCCAAGCTTGAATTAGCCAGGAGGGCATGAGGGACCCAAGGCCTTGGCATTTATTTGGAGTCATACAGCTGCTTGGAAGAGGCCCAGTGAGGTGCATGTAGCTTCCTGGGTCCCCAAGCCCTACTTGGGCAATGGCCAACTCTAGGCAGAGAAAAGAGATGGTCTAAGGACCTAGAGGGCCCAGAAGTCCTCACAGGAAGAGTTGTTGCCAGCCAGTAGCCGGCCCAGGCCTGTGTCTCCTCTCCCCATCTCCTGCTTCCTCCCAACTCCTGTGGCCTTCTTCTGTGCCCTGGGCCAAGACAGAGTGCCAAGTGAGGGGGCCACGGTTGCTGTGGCAGCAGGGTGCTCAGGCCTGGCTAGAAGGTCATGTGGGAAACTTCTGCTTGAGGGGAGCTGCTCAAACAGGCCACTGAGCCTCTTGGGTACAAGGCCTTGTCTTCTCTGCTGCCTCCTCCAACAGTTAAGGGGCTCGGGATGGGGGCCTGGCTCTAGCAGCCAAGGCGGGAACAATGGTCTCACCAACTACTCGTCTAGCCCCCTCCTCAGTCGCTGCCCTCCTGGAGGACCAAAGCTACCATGTGAATGTTATTCTTCTGAAAGGCCTCTCCCGGGAAACTGGATGTCAGGGCCTGCTCTTCACACTCCCCCATGTCCTTCCTTTCTTTCTGCACAGAGCCCCAAGCATGGGCACAAATGTGGGCACAGAGGGGGTGTCAGGGTGGGGGTGCTTCTGGAGGTCTAGCATGGAGGCGAGTGGCCAGGTGGGTCCATTTGCAGGGGAGTGGAGAAGACTCCTGCCTGTGAGCCTGCCCAAGGGCATGAGGGGCAAGGGCCGGGGGGTGGGGAGGGCTTGGTGACACTGTGAACCTGTGAAGGGGAGAGGACGTGGAGGTTCCTGTGAAGCTGGAGGTAAGAGGTTTTTTTTAGGACTTGGTGCTATGGTGCTGGGGTTTTCTTACATGAGGATGTGTGGAGCGTCCAGGTGGGCAGGGCTGCGTCTGCAGCTGAGTCTGGTCACCCAAGATCTCACCTGCCACTGCAGGGAGTCTGGGCTGGAGGGTTTGGAGCAGGAGGTGAGAGCTGTGCAGGTACCTAGGCAAGAGGCCTTGAGTGCACATGGAGTGTAGATGGATGGGACAGGAGGGTGTAGGGCCAGGCCAGCTGCTCAGGCCACCTGTCCCTGTGGTGGCATGAGGTGTTAAGAGAGAGGGGGCAAGGGCTGGTTCCATGGGGTGTGGGCATTGGAGGTGGGGCAGGACTGTGGCCATTTGAACAGTGGGAGTGAGAGTCAGTGGGCCCCTGGACGAGGGGAGTCTAGGCCAGTATGTGCACACAGCAGGTGCTTGTAAGTTTATTGACTGTATGATTGGTTTGTTGGTTGTGCCAGTGGGCACAGGGGTCCTCAAGAGAGGCATTGGTATGTTTGTGTGTGAGAGAGAAAGTGGAAGAGAGAGAGAAGCAGCACATGCATACACACCCCTATCCATCCCACCACAGCCCCAGTGTTCCCCAGTCCCAGCCTCCAACTCCTGCCTCAGAGGAGGCTTGTGAATGAAGCCATATCATCAGCATGACCAGCAGAGGGCGCTGTGCCACCAGGCAGCGGGAAGCACTTTCTAACAGCTGGAAACTAAGTTTGCACATATTTGAGTGGTGCCTTTTTCTGGCATGACTTGGATGGTAATCTAGTCCCAGTCCTAGCTGACAAACCGTCTTCACCTCATCACCCCCTGTGCTAATAATACCACAGGATGTAACCCCGGGAAGTTGGGGCTTCTGGACCCCTCGGCATTGCTCAGCACTGAGAATGGTATGCACAGTCCTTGACGAGAAGGCATCTGGAGCTGGGCGTGAAAACGAAGCAAGAGAAAGGAAAGGGTCCAAGCCCACAGCCCGGGACCCACGTCCACAAAGGAAGAACAAAGTGGAACCTGAAGGTCCAAGAACTTCCACCAGAGGCTTCTCTCAGAGCATATCATGGACTTTGGTCCCAGTCTTCACAGATTCTGTGGTCCCAGGGCCTCCCAGCAAGGTGGGGTTTGCTTCGGAATGTGGAACAGAGGCATAGGGTGGCATCAGAAGCAAGAAATGGGAGGCCCTGGAAACCAATGCTAGGACCTTCGATTTAAGTCAGAAGCTCAGAGGAGGCTGCCCTGCCTCTGCTCAGGGATTCCCTTTCTCTGTAGTGAGCTCATAGTGGGTGAAGAGTGTACTATCACGGCAAGGATGGCATCTGGAGTAGCCTGGAGGAGGGCTCCAGTCCAGATTGGGAGACTATGGGCTACCAAGCGCAGCCTCCTGTGGAAGATATGTCTGAACCAGGTTCTGAAGGATGAGTTGGAGTTGGCTGGGCCTAGGGGGCAGTAGATGGGGAACATTTTCCTGTCCATAAAGTCCATCTGAGCCAAGGAATGGCATTGGCAGGCTGCTTTCAAGAGCAAGGGGAGGCGGCCACCAATGAATGGATTTGAGGCCACCAACAATGCCCTATGTTTTGAGGGCAGGAAGGATGGGGGAAGGTGGTGACGGTTGGCAGGCCCATGCCAGGAGTTGAAGCAGGCAGCCCTATAGAGGCTTGGACAGCTGCACCAAGCATGTTGGACCCTAAGGCCAGAGCAGACTCTAGGGGAAGGAGCCTCAGTTTTAGGGCCAAGGAGCTGCAGGTGGGTCATTATAGTCAGCCAGGGTGGGCTGCCCTGGTATTTCTAGACTTGATGCTGTGATCAACCAAATTTGAACCTGAATTCTTCCAGAGACAAAGAGTTCTACTGCTTTGGAGCTCAGGATTCCATCTGGAAACTGGAAATGGGGAGGAGGAGGGGTGATAATAAGCCCCCAAGGGTGAGTGAGAGGTTAGATGAGGGTTTGTAAACCCTTATCAAAGTGCCTCACATGGAGTAGGGCTCATCAATGTTAACCATTATCCCAGGATTTCTGCAGGTTGGGGAAGCTGTGAGGGACTTAATGTAATTTATCTAATTTTGTCCAAAATCATTATTAAGGTAGTTAGGTTCCTATTTTACAGATGAAGAAACTGAGGCCAACCAAATTGTGGGGAACTTGCACAGCCTTCACAGCTAAGGAGAGGCAAGGCTGGCAACTGGCACAGACATGCCTGCCTCTCATATCTGAGGGGCAGCCCCAAGCTGGAGCTCTCTTGGTGGATGTAGGACTCAGCATGGACCGAGGTCAAGAAATCCAGTATCTCATCGGCAGCCTGGCACTCTTGGGGCTTCTGGTGGTGTGGACCACCTTACCACCTCTGGGATCAGCTGTGGAGATTGAGAGGCAGGAAGGCCTGCCTGGGATCCACAGGTGGAGTGGAAGCTGACTAGCTTGGAGGTTGCAGGCTGATGGGTTCATTTGCATGCTGGAGCAGCTCTGGGTAGGCAGAGCCTGTGGCCAGGCTGGGGGTGCAGGAGGAGCAGTGCCTGAGAGCGTAAGAGAGTTTCCCTGCCAGCCCACAGGTTGACTGGGGGCTAAGGGGTGGGTGGGTATTAAGGGACAACAAATACAGGTCATGAATGTGCTGCGTGGGCTAGATCCGTTCTGTCGATGTGTTTTATTTGGCTTGCAGAGTGCTTCTCAGACAACTTTGAGTTATATCTCAACATTTTCATATAAAAATCCAGATCTGCAGTTTCTCTTTAAAAAGTTGGAAGATCTGACTACAGATCACAGATGTGAAGGGAGACGTATGAAGATTCAGGAGAGGAGAGAAAAGGGGGGAGTTTGCCCTTTCTAGTTGGCAGCAGAGTCCTGCAGACCATCAAAGAGCAACACAATGATGAAGGTGCCCTTCCCAAGCCCTCGGCCCCTTGCCCATGGCCCTTGATCTGGCTGTGATTCTCCAGCCTGGTCAGACACCCCTAAGAGGGCTATGGGGGAAGTGAGAGGTGCTCAAGGTCATTGGTCTCCACAGTCTGGGACTGAGTGTGGGTACCAGGAAGGAGGCTCTCTGTTCTCAGGGCCAGTGACAGGGGACCTGGTGGTAGCAGCCTCAGGGAGGGCACCCTCACTTCTTATGGGGCAGGATAGGGTGGCGCCTGTGGCTCAAAAGGGTAGGGCACCGGACCCATATGCCGGAGGTGGTGGGTTCAAACCCAGCTCCAGCCAAAAAAAAAAATAGTCAGGGCTGATTTGCCCAACCAGACACACCCCTGACACAGTGGAAAACTCCATTGTCCCTGGAAGAAAGAAGGGGGAGAGAGAGAGAGAGAGAGAAGCAGAGAGAGAGAGAGGGAAAGAGGGAAGGAGAGAAGCAGAGAGAGACAGAAAGAAGTGAGAGACAAACCAAAACCGAGACGGAGACAGAGTCAGAGACAGACTAAGAGATTGAGAGCTAGAGGGATGGGGCCACTGGCTCCCTCCGGGCCTATAGGTTCTTGCCTGACTTGGGAGCAGCGGGATGGCCCCTGCCTCATGCCATTGTTTCTCAGTACCCAGGGCCTGCCTTCCACTGCCCACCAATGCTGGAAAGACAGAGACAGGGAGAGCGTTCTGTGCTAACAATATGGGCACACACCAGAGGCTCAAGAAGGCTGTGGTGTGACCATGGCTACTGCTCCTCCTCTGAAGAGTATAGATTTCCTCTTGCCAGAGAGAGGACACAGGGAAGGCCTTAGCTGGCTTGTGGGAGTGTAGGAGAGGCCCAGTGTGGTCGGGTGGGCTTTTGCAGGTGGCTAGTGCTGAATAGGAGGGCCCAGCTCTGTCTTCAGCAGCAGAGCCATGCAGGAAGGGTGGCCTCTCTCTCATAATGGGGAGAGACCCATCTTTCAGCACCAGGGACAAGCTTCAGCAAGACTCAGACTAGTCAAGGTCATTGGAAGAAAGGTGCTCAAGGTCATTGGTCTCCACAGTCTGGGACTGAGTGTGAGTTTCACTTCAGGATGCATCCACGGTGAAATCAAAACCATATTTTTCCATGTTGGAAGGCCAAGCTGTGATAATTTTGGAAAGTAATAAATATCAGAGCCTCACAAACTGCTTCCCGGCATCTCACAGCAGATTGGCTTCAGGCAGCCAGCGTGGTGTGCCCAAGTGTGTGTGGCTGCCCTGAGGGGCTGTTGTGACTGTTGGAGGTGGAGACGCGGTCGGGAACGTCGAGTGCATTTCATCAGAGGCTGGTAATGGGACGCTTCTAAGCGGATGGTTTGGAAGCCTATAGCCAGGCAATGTGGGGGGCCAAAGCCAAACCACGGTTATTCACAGTGTGGTTTCTAGCTGCTTCCAAATCTGTCTTCACCAGCCGGGACTTTGAGTGAGTTAGACTCCTCAGCTTCACCACAAGGACCTCAGTTTCCCCTGCTTCTCCAAGTTACTGATTCCTAAATTCTCCTGAGTGAGCTTGAAGCCTGCACCCAGTGCTTCCTGCTAGACAGATCTTTTGTATAACTCGGACGGTCTGTCCAAATCGTGAACTGAATAACGAATGAGGTCAGAGATTGACCAGGCCCTCAGACGGCATCTGCCCCATCTCATCTCTGTGATAGTCAGTGGCCTTGGCAAGCTGTCAAGCCGATAAAACCCCTTTGGTATAACAGTCCAGATGAGGGAGATTGAGAGTACATGGGGGCAGAGCCTCAGGGGACAATGGGGTCTGCAGGCCACACTATGTTCAGGCACCCAGTTCTGGGGTGTCCTTCCCTGCTGGTGGCCTCTGAGGTGCCATGAGCCCACCCTGTGTTTGTGACATCTTTGTCTGCCCGTGGGCAGCTCCCTGCACAGTGCACAGAGTCAAATCTCAAGTTTGATCTTTCCTGTAGTACCCTCCCTTCCTGGGATTGGACCCTAGGGCTCCCCTGGCCAATGTGGACTTCCTTATGGCACTAAGACCCACATTGAGGTCTCCATCTGGGGCTCCCCTCGCAGGGAAGCAGGCTGCACTGAGTGGTGGCACCAACCTGTTCCCATCTGCTCACCCACCTCCTAGGGCTCAGAGCTGATGGCCAAGTTCACAGAGTTGCTCACATGTGTACAGGTTGCTGGATCTCATGAAACTGGGAGCTGCCAGGCACACAGTAGATGGAAAGCATGCTTTTTCTCCTTCTCCCTTCCTCATCTCTGTTTAAAAATTATGCCTACAAAACATGTTTATTCATGCATTTACATAATCCTAGCCTCATTTTAGAAAAGACTCTGGGAAACTAGAGCAGGTAACTTGCCTTCAGGATGAATAATATTGAAGATGCAGCAGGGCAGTCACATGGGTAGGGCGATCTCCCTGATCTCACTGTGTTCCCTGTTTGTAGAAATGCCCATGTGTGGACCCCTCAGGGCCATCTTCCCATTCTACAAAAGGGTCCACCAAGGCCAGAGAGTGATTTGAGTTCAATTGCATGGGCTGTTACTCTTTTTCTGCTGCCTGGCTCTTTCCAAGGTGCAAGTGACTCCCTGGTCAGAAGATGGGTGTTCCTAGGTTATTCCCTCTTAGACATCCTTGTCCGCAAACCTCAGGGACTCTTGTAGAAGTGAGGACAGAGAGACTGATTGCACTACCCACCCCCAGATGAGTGCTGCCCCCACATTAGAGCACGAGGAATCTTGCAAGGGCCTGCTCCATGAACATTACTGAATCAGTGTGTCTGATCCCGGAGAGAAGAGGTGGGCAGGGCTAATTTTTGAATCTGCTACAGCCATTTATTTAAGAAAAAAAACATCCGGTGCTAAGACATTTCTCTGGGAGCAGATGTGTCAGCCTCCGAGTTTAGGTGCCTGATTGCTTTCCTTTCACATCTGGTTCATTTCAAAAGTGCATTTTCTTCTCATTATCAAAGTCATTTATGTTTATCACATATGCACACACATGTAAATGCATAAAGAAGAAAACAAACCATCATTGCAAATGGTACCACTCTAAATTTCTTCTGGTTCTGGATACTTACTGGCAAATGAGTACGTCATGGGATTTTTCTTTTAACATTGCTGCTTTTATGTCATCGCTGTGCCAGGCAATGTCAGAAGAACATTATTGTGCTTGCATATTTGTCTGCTTTTCTAATCATTTCTATTCATAGATTCCTGGAAGGTGAATCACTGGGCCAAAGGTATGAACACTTTGAATTTTTATTGCCAACTTGTCCTCCAGAAAGTTTGAGTCATGTTATTTGCCCTCTAGGAGTGTGACCATGCCTGCTGCCAGTCTTCAGAAAAGAATCATGGCTGGAAATGACCTAAAAGTTAATCTAGTGACTAGGTAGCCAGTGACCAGAGCCCAGTCCATTCCCCACTTGAAGGCGGAAGGAGGCTCTGGCGCCTGAATGGGGCTCCACTTCTGCAGGTGAGTAGGTTGGCTCTGGGTCCAGGGCCACGCGATGGCTTCCTGGCTAAGGCAGTCTGAAGCCAGCGAGGGTTTGTTTCCCAGCCCATCCCTTTCATCATGTCAGTCATGGCCCACCTAAATTGTATCATTCCTTATTCCATTTGGAGCACTTTCTAAAAAACAAAAATTAAAAAAAAAAAGAATACAAGATTAGAAATACAAAACAAGGGAGAAAAGTGAATATTCCTTGAAAAGTCATAACAAGAATAAAAATAAATTACACATTTCAAAAAAGATAAGTAATGTAAACACCCCACAACTCTTCAAAGAGTTACTAACTTTCCGGCATCCTCTGCAACACTTTCCTTCTTAGGATTCTGGCTACAGACTTCAGCTCTCCCCACCACGTGACAGCGGTTGTCTAGAGTCTGAGGGGAAGACCATCCTGTCATGTCTCTGGCAGGGCTGATGAAACAACTTTTTAAAATCTTTTTTGTAGCTTAGAAAACTTTCTTTTAACTTTAAATTCACCTGTAGTGTCATATAAATTATATTAAATTATTGACAAATTTGGAGAGCATACGTACCACGTTTATTTAAGGTCTGGGTTGCCCGATTTGGGGACACTTCACAGTTTCTGCGTGATGATTTGCCCTGAATGCTCTCTACATGGTGACATTCACATCTGTGCCCTCCCAAGGGCATTGGTGAGTTTTGTTTTTTCCTTGTTGTTGTCAGTTTTGATTAATTTAGCAGAAAATTTAAATAGCTTCCCGACATCATCCTAGGAGTCACTTCTCTTCATTAGATTATGAAATATTCTGGGAGGCTTCTTGTTACTTTTATTAGCAATCTGCTTCTACTTCATGGTAAAATCTGAACACTTAAAAATGTAATAATTTGATTAACAATAATTTCTACTGATTTTATCACCCATCTTTATAACTTATATTCCATTAATCTTTACCTTACATTTTTCTTAGTTGCTTAGTTAAAAATTTAAGTATGAAAAAGTCGTATTTCTGTCCAAAATAGGAAACTGTTACTTCTCATTTGGTTTATTGAAACATTTCAAAGCATCTTTCCAGATTATAGATTAAACAGTATATTCCAACTGAGCTCCTCTGAGGCTGGAACCCCTGAATGCCTGGAGTCACTGCATTGTCACTAAACGGGACATGGTATGTTTTATGGGACAGAGGAGAAGTCCCAACGGAAGAAGGTGATCTTACTTTCATTGTGAGGGGTCTGAAAGGGGCTCCTGTAAATGATGCTTCTATCCTAAAAGCATCTTTAGCTTCCAGGAGAATCTACTTCCAACATCAGTCCTGGCTGGCACCCCCTCATCTGCCCCATCTGCAGGGCTCCCCAGAACCTGGTCCATCCCTACTGTCCCCTGAGTGGTCTCTGGTGCAGGATGGGGAGTGGGTGCAGATGGGGAGCAGTGGGGAGGAGTATTCCATCCCCTCCCCTGGAACACATCACCAGGTAGCTGCTGGAGCCAGCACACTTTGCACAGTTTGGATTTGGGATCTAAACTCTGGCTGGCTGATGTTCCTTCCCTTCCTGATTACTGGGGGGCAAAGCCCTTCTGCTTTGCTACTAAGCCCCACCCCAGCCTCTCTTGAGGACTTGGCAGCTCCTATCGTAGGGGCAAATGTTGTGTTGGTCCCCCCTTCTTTAGCTGGTGCTCCCCATCTCTGTACTTTCCATGACTCCTTTTACCCTGTCCTGTCATAGCCAGACAAGTGCCGAGGAAAAAGCCCAGACAAGGGAACCCAGCCCCAGCTCCTCACCCTCCCCAGCACCTCCCATGTCTAAAGGCATTCTCAACTTGGGGCTCAGAGATGCAGGGGTCAGGACACTGGGAACTGGCCTCATTCCAACATGCTGAGCCTGACAGGGTCCTGCCACCGTCCCTGACCTAGGATCCAGGGGCGGCTCCTTGCAGACCAGCCAGCAAGGAGGTGGGGGTGGGGCAGGCAATGCAAGTGAGCACTACCTGTGTGGGCTGCACTAGCTCTGGGGCTGGCCTGTGTGGAGGGCTTGGCTTCCATTCCCTGAGCCCCTTACTGTATCCTGGGTCTTACCTGCTCCTGACAGGGTTACCAGTGGGACGGTGCATCAGGTCCTGCACTGGGTCTTCTGCACTGAGTGTAGCTCTTGCTGTGACTCTGGCCTCACAGCTGGGAGTGGGAGAAGCTGGAGGGGCCCTGCCGTTTTCATATTGCCGTGGTTGTAGACTTGGTCATGTGGAGAGCCGTGAGATGCACAAGTGCTCCCATGAGAAAACCACTGGAGCAAGAGAGCACAAAACCAAGAGGCTGGCCCCAAAGCACAGCAGCCTACCTTTACTCTTAAAGTAAAGGGGTGCCAGGTTCACCTATATGGGCATGTCAGCTTGCTGCAGTCCAAGGGAGTTGACCTGGTGTACTGGTGTTGTCTTTTGCTGGGATGACCAAGAGTGGGAATTTTTCTTCTTTGAGGGATCATAGGCTCCTATGTAGAAGGAAAGGCCTACCTGGGGGTGGGGGGTAGGCTTCCTATTGGAAGGACGTTAGCCTTTTCTACCCCAAAGCATTAGGCTGGGCGCCGGCTTCAACATGGCAGGGCCAGCCCAGGAGACGTGGAAGAGTGGCCATGGCTTAACAGGCTGGGCATGATGGGCTGGGCCACATCCTTCACTGACTCCTGATAAACCTGCTCTCAACCATGATTTCATATTGCTTCTAGAACTAAGAAGGCCCTGAACCCTGTCTTACTGAAAACTCTTTAAAGTATGTTTATTTTTGTCTTTCAAAGTCAAAATAATTAAAGAGAACAAGAAAAAATAAGCCACAGACTGGGAGAAAATATTTGCCAAAAGATAAAAAAAATCAGATAAAGGATTATCATCTAAAATATACAGAGAACTTTTAAAATTGAATAATGAGAAAATGAACAACCCAATTAAAAAATGGACAAAAGGGATAAACAGATGCCTCACCAAAGAAGATGTACATGTGGCAAATAAGAATATATGTAGATGTTCAATGTCATATGTCCTAAGAGGATTGCAAATTAAAACAACATACAACTATATACCAGGGCAATGGCCAAAGTCCACAGTACTGGAAAGCCAAAAGCTGGCAGGGATGTGGAGCGACAGGAACTCTCATTCATTGCTGTGGGAATGCAACATGGTACAGCCCCTTTGGAGGACTGTTTGTTGCCAGAGGAAGAGGATCTGACCACCTGTCACTGTCAGGCCACATGCAGAGACAGGGATTAGGGCCAACTAGTTTTATTATCAGAAGGCCAGCAATCCTGGAGAACAGTGAGAGTAGACTCAAATGTGTTCTGCTCCAATTACAATTCTAATAATTTTTATAATGAAATGCAAGGGAAACAACCTAGGCGATTTTAACATTATCTGATAGGAAGCAGTATCAAAGTAGTCGCCATTCCAACAATGCAAAATGTTTAAACAACAAAAGGGGGGATGGGTGGAGGGAGGGGGATTGGAGGGATCACTTCTACGGTTTATCTTACAAGGGTACAAGTGAATCTTTCTAAGAGTAGAATATAAACGTTTTAACACAATAACTAAGAAAATGACATAGAGGCTATGTTAACCAGTTTGATGAAAATATTTCAAATTGTATATGAGAACACCACACTGTACCCCATGGTTGCATTAATGTACACAGCTATCATTTAATAAAACAACAACAACAACAAAAGGTAATTTTCACTTTAACAAAATATCAAAGAGAATCATTAAAGAAAGCATCATCTTATCAAAGTGACATTTACTCTGCCAATATGACAACTCCCATTGTCTATGTGTGACTGCCTCCCCCAAACTCCTTTGAAATGAACATCCTCACGGTCATGGTGAAACCTTACCTGGATTATCATGGAAGGCGTGTGGGAATCCAGAGCAGACTAGGTCGGCTGTACTGCTTCACCTCAGCTTCTGAGACTTCATTTTGCAGGCTGCTTTTCTGGCTTCAGTTTCACATTTCTTAAAAAAAGGACACATACTCTTATGCATACTATATGGCCTGGTATTCATATTACATGGCATTTTCCCAAACAAGTGAAAAACTTATGTCCACACAAAACTCTGTCCATGGCATAGAGGTTTACAGCAGCTACAAAATACTGACTATTTCACAGCAGCTTTATTCATAATTGCCAAGATTTGGAGGCTCCAAGATGTTCTTTAGCAGGTGACTGGATAAATCAATGGTGGCACATCCAGGTAATGGGGCGTGACTCAGCACAAAAAGGGAATGAGCTGTAGGCTGTGGACAAGATGGAACAACCTTAAATGGATATTGCTAAGTGGGAAAAGCCCATCTGAAAAGGCTGCACACTGTATCCTTGGAATTATATGACATTCTGGAGAAGGCAAACCTATGGAGACAACTAAAAGATCAGTGGTTGTCAGGGAGGGGAGATGAGCAGGCAAAGCACAGAGGAATTTTAGTGCTGTGGGAAGGCCTAACACAGCCACACACTGACCCTTTTCCCCTCCCCCTCTTCCTCTCTTCCTAAGACAAAGACACAAAGGATCTGGCCTCACCCCCCTGAAAGTTCCTGCCAAAAGACCCTAACCTGATAGACAACTTGTGGATTGTGCCCACGCCCCCCCTTATAAAAATGGTCTCTAACTGCCCCACCCCCATCCCCAACTACCTGGGGCACAGACACCATTTTTGTACTGCACAAGGGAGTCACCCTTTGCTTTCGATAAACCTGGCCTGAACATCTCCTCTGCAGCCCCCTCTCTGGGTGCCATTGCTGACACCCTTAAAGTGCAGTGAAACTATCCTGGGACACTACAGTGGTGGATACACATCATTATCTGTTTGTCCAAACCCACAGAATGTCCAACAAGAGTGAATCCTGCTGCTAACTGTGGACTCTGGCGATAATGATGTGTCACCGTAGGTGGAACCAAGGTCACATCCTTGGTCACAAAAATTAATATAGTCAGTATTTTCTAACTAATTTAATAGCTACTTCCACACAATCTGTTTAGTGGATATGAACTGGCCCCAGCTATGCGCTAGACTTGTGTCAGGTGCAGAAAACATAGTGGACATACAGGCACCACCATGATCCCTCAGGGATCAATAACAAATTAAAATTAGAATTACAATAAGTGCTTTTCAGGCATCTTACATTCTGTGGGGGCAAGGATCAGGGGGCCTCCGGCTAGTCCGGAGGATGAGGGAGCTTCCTAAGGAAGCCATCTGAGACTGAGGGGTGGCTGCAGCCGGCAGGGCACAGAGAGTGGGAGGGAAAGGCCAGGCAGAGGGACACGTGGGGAAACCCAGAGTGAGAAGGAGCCAGTTCTGGGACTTGAGAGGAGACTTCTGTCTGTGAATGGAGCTCTGAGGAGGTTTGGGGGCCAGCCGGGCAGTGCTGAAGCCTACTCCGGCCATCCAATTTCTCTCCAAATGCACTGGGGAGATGTGAAGGGCTTTAAGCAAGAGTGAAGGGATCCTATTTGCTCTAAAAACCCCTGGCTCTAAAAATTCATGGCTAGCACAAAGAATGGCATCAAGGGAGTAAGGTGGGAATAAAAGACTAGTTAAGGTCCTATCACCTAACGGGAGTAAGAAACCACGTCCACCTGTGCAGGGGGAGATGTGGCCAGGCCAGGCCAGGAGGTCTTCTCAGCTGACCTGACCGACCTGCCTTAGGTCCTGATTAGACTTGGGGCCTAAGCAGAGACAGTATCTGGAGACAGTACCTTGCTCTGTCCTGAGACAGAGGACATTAGAGGAGGAGCAGACGTGGGGAAGCAGATGACAAGGTTAATGCAGACCTGGAGCTTTGGAGGCCACAGGTGTCAGGGGGAGATGTGCGTGGGGTGGAGGCATCTGGAGCCCCATGCACAGCCTGGCGGGAGACATAAATCTGAGCAGAGAGATAGATGGTAATTGGAGCCAGCGGGTGAAATCATCTGGGGGGAGCACGTGGGCTGAGGGGAGCAGGGAACAGGGCCATGTTTACCGCTGCATCTGTGTCCGCCGGGAGCCAGAGCCAAGACACTTCGCTGGGATTATCAGCAACTCACAAGGCAGTGTAGAGCCCCGGGCTTGCTGCCACTCCAGCTGACAAGCACCTCCCACTGCTCCAGGCCCCAAGGCCTCCTCACCCACACCTGGGAGATGAGCACAGTCACACCCACGGGGACCTGGCAGCTTGGCGGTTGGAGTGCAGGGGTGGCAGCCACAGAGACCGAGGCTCAGGTTCAAGGGGCAATAATCCCACCCCAGGGAGTTGCGGTGTAAAATGACACGGGGCTCTGACAGAGCTCCAGGCACCGCGCCTGACACATGGTTGGGTTGCTGAGGTTTAAAGGGACTCGTAAATAACCCCACTATTTCCCTCCTCCGTTCACATCCAGCTGAGAAATAAGACGAGGAAAGCGAGCTTTGGAGAAGGGACGATGGCAGCTTGATCCGGAACCACCAGCTGGGGAGAGGTTCCAGGTCACCTCCCCTATACCCTCTGTCCCCCATCACACTATGGACAGGCCCCCTGAGACAACGTGGGGACTGACAGGGCCAACTGACCCAGAGAAGAGAGAGAAGCCCACAGAGAATAAGTCTTGGGTGGGGGGTTGCCTTTCTATAGCTCTGTCCCACCCTGACTAGGACAGGAGACAGTGCTGTCCCCGCCACCAGGTGAGGATGGGGATGGGAAGCAGGGAGTGTCACCCTGGCGGAGGTTTCCCCATACTGTACCACAAAACCTGGGGAGAAGGAGGTCACCCTTGACCTCAGCTGCAACAATAGGCCAGTGTGATGTGACCCCTTTCTCTCACTTAGCACAGATGGTGGCAGAGGTCTGGGGAGGGGAATTCACACACACCCAGGGCTTCTGATCCCCAGCCGGCCTGCCAGGCACATGTGGTGTGTGGAGGCAGAGTCTGGTTTGCTGCCACAGCTCGCTCCTCAGACCCCTCTCTCCAAAACTGGTGGAGTTTGGGGTAGGTCTTGAGGGTATCTCTGTGAACAGGGTGCCTTGGAGGGAGCATTGTCCCCAGGTCTTGGTCTCTCTGCCCTGGGAACTCTTCTTTCCAACCTCCGCTGTGGATCCACGCCCCTGCTGCCTCCCAATGCTCTCTTAGGCATTGATTTCAGAGTCACAAGGTGGCAGTCTTTCTGTCCCATTGGTTATGTCTACTGGAGTTGAGTTCTGAAGTCTGGGTCACAGCACCCAGATCTGTGAGACCAGCTCCCTTCCCTGTGGCCTTTAGGCCATAGGAACATGGGTACAGTGTGGATGGGGTACGCCGCTGACTTGACTATCTCCTGGTGACCACGCTTGGGGAGATAAGCAAGGCAAATGGCCCTGGTGGGGAGCTCCGGCACCTGGTCTGCATACTGTTAGTGGGGCTCAACCTGCCTGCCGGCTCTGAGGGCTCCCGAGGGCACATGATGCATCTGTCTCTGAATTTTCCTCTCCTGTTCACCTCCTCTCTACCAAGGACCTCCTCACTCTTGTCCTTCCCACAGCTACATGGCTTGACGGTCAAGGGCTGTTTGTAACAGCAGCCCTGGACTTTGCTATTCTGAGAAACAAAACCTGATAGGTGACTGTGTGTGTCAGAAGGTGGAGGGCATGGGGCTTCCAGTGGGAACTCCCCACCCCAGGTGGAGCACAGCCTGGTGGGGAAGCATTCTCACCTGCCCTGGAGCCAGGCTGGGCAGTGCCCTCACCTGAAACAAGGGTGTCAGTCATTCAAAATGATAACAAGAATAACTTTGGTGGCAGGCACACGTCTTACTTCCTATGTGAAAGAACTTCAGTCGCAGGAATATTGGAGATTCCCTTCACATCCCAGGCTTAGGAAGGTCCTGGGGTCTCATGAGAGCATCAGCCAAGTCCTCAACCTACCTGCTCAGGCCCAGACAAGGTCACAGCCACCTAGGTGGGAGTCAGAATCCCATACCTTCCCCCACAGCCACTGCCCTCAGAGGTCTGGCCAGTTTCCTCGGTGCTGATAGCCAGCTGGGCAGGGTCTGCTCTCCTCTTGGGACCCTTGGACACTGACCTCTCCCCCAGTCTTCACAATCTCTTCTTTCCCTTACAGCTTCTGCACTAAACCTTCCTGCTGTCACACCTTCCAACTTCTGAAGAGCAAAAGCCAGGGGTGGGGATCATCTGGGGGCAGCTCCTGCCTTTTGCCCCTCTGCAGCACTCCAGGATGGAGGCCAACTTCAAGACTAGAACAGGGCAGGTGGAAGGGGAGAGAACCCACACATGCCATGTCTCAGGGAATTCCCCATGCCTCCTAGACCAGTGTCCTCGGATCTTGGGGACAACTTGGGGTATCCTGAACCTCAGGATACACTTTGCATATTAGTGAACCTCAAGATACACTTTGCATATTAATTAGCTACCTATAAAGGTAGCTAATGGAAAACTTAGTATATTTTTGAAACCCTGAGTGTATAAGGAGAACCCCCCCCCCAAAAAAAAAGATCTGCTTGTCTCGAGTCTAACAATTGCACTGATTCCAAATTCACCAAAGGAGTTGGGATTTGAGATGGGATTCTCTGCTCTGTTGCTCAAAACCACCATCACAGCTTCTCTTGCTGCTGTGAGGCTTCACTCCTTGCCCTTTGGGGCGCTGTGTGGTTTTCCTGAGGTAAGACTGAGCTGTCTTTCCCTCCTGGGACTGCATATTCCTTCCCCTCCTCCATGGTCTGCCCACCCTGGCCTGTGCCAGGGCTCAGGCCTTCAGTTCTCCAAGCCCCTAATCAACTGAAGAGAATCACTTGTTTCAGCCTTTCGGGTTAACAACCTTGCAGCTTCTCACTGTACTTTACACTAAGATTGTCTTTCTCTGTCATCCCAGCCTGGTATGTTTTCATTTCTCCAAGAAAAGAGGAAGATGGTGAAAGAAAAAGAAAAAAAACAAAACCCTTCTGTCACATACTATCCAAGAAACTGAGATGTATATACTATGGACACTGAAAAATGCACGCAATTTAATGACAATAGTAAGACTTCGGAGAACTTTCTAGATTTCAGCCCCATTTTGTCTATGCCCCAAATGCCCCGAGTTACTTATCCACTCAGAGGTAAGTTGGTTACACAGTCCGAAATGTGCTGGCTTTACTGGCTTTACTCATTTTAATCTTTTCCTCCTTATTTCTTAGGTAGTTTTAAAACTTCATGTTTATCAGATAAAGTCATACACGTACATAGTTCTGAAACTGAAACTTAAATGGTCTTCGAGGCTCATAATGAAAAACAGCGTCCCCTTCCCAGCCCCAGAGGCAGTCATTGAATTCCTGCTGTTTCTCCTGGTGCTGGGACTGTTTCTTGATTTTCCAGTTGAAGTGTTGTTTAATGAATTCCTAGTATGGCAGAGGAGGATGTAGCTAATTGGAACTGCCCTCCTCCTGGGCATATAAGCATTCTCTTCTCTTCTCCTCACCCGTCATGGTAGATGTAGCATAATTTTTGGCCAAAGTAATATTTGGTATTTACATAGCGATGACTATGTTCCTATTATTCACAGTTAAACCATGTAGTGCACATTTCCTATTTTGCACAACTTTCTGTTTTACTTGGAATAAATAGTTGCCAAGATTTTCCTTTGTTTGGTGTTCTACTCCAAATCGTTCCTTGCCTTTGGGCCAGAAGGGGGCTCTCTTTGCTGTGTGTGCCAATGCAGCTGCCCCACTCTTGTCTGGGGTCCTGAGAGACCCTATTGTCTTCCCCTGTGTTGAATCTCTATTTGTTGAGTGATAGGTCCTCTCTCTCTCTCTCTCTCTCTCTCTCTACATATTATTATTATTTGGGATTCATTAGGGTAAAAAGAATTAGGTCACACTGATTGCATTTGTTAGGTAAAGTCCCTCTTATAATTGTGTCCCGCCCCCAAGAGGTGTGCCATACACCATGACACCCCTCCTTCCTCCCCTCTACCCTCTCTTTTATTCCCCTGCCTCTCACCATGTACTTAGTAAAGCATCTTAAGAATGGAGAAGCAGGCAGCGCCTCTGGCTCAGCAGGTAGGTAGCTGGCTCTATATACCAAGGGTGGCAGGTTCAAACCCGGCCCTGGCCAAACTGCAACAAAAATATAGCTGGGCCTTGTGGTGGGCTCCTGTAGTACCAGCTACTCGGGAGGCTGAGGCAAGAGAATCTCCTAAGCCCAAGAGTTTGAGATTGTGGTGAGCTGTGATGCCACAGCTCTCTACCGAGGGTGGCAGGATGAGACTCTGTCTCAAAAAAAACAAAAAACAAAACCCAAAACAAACAATCCAATGTAATCAATTCTAATATGAAGGTAGTAGATGATCCCATCTTGTTTTCCTCCTTAGTTTGGAGAAGCATCTCCGCTGATAGCTTCCTGGGAAATGTTTTGGGAGGGGCACGTGTTTTAAGAACTTGTACATACAAAGTTAGTTATCCCACCCTAACATTTGATCGGAGATTCTTGACTTCAGACACTGAAGCCATAGCCACTAACTTCTGGCTCTCAGAGCTGCCATCCAGAAGTTGGATGCTATTCCAACTGATCCCTCTTCCTTCACGTGGGACCAGATTCCTTTCTAAAATCTTTCAGAATTCTCTTTTTATGCTGGGAGTGCTCCGATACAAGTCTCATTCTGCATGAGGGTACTTAGTAGATCTTCTCAAACTGGAGACTTATCATAACTCATGACCTGGTAAATTTTATTCATTGTCTTTAATGACTGTCCTTTCTCTTAATTCCAAATATTTTCTCTGTTCTTTTTTTCTAAAACCTTGTTTTTCAGTTATGGACCTCATGGGCTGACTCTATAATTTGTGTAGCTTTTCTATGTTTCATTTCCTTGTTTGTATCCTGTCTTTTAAAAGATGTCTGTCAATATTTCTACTGAATTTTCCTTTATGCTATTCTATTAGATATTTATCTTTTCGATTTCCAAGAGTACTTTTAAAAGTCAGAATTATCCTATTAACATTTATTTTATTATTTTATCATTTCATGGATATAATATCTTCCTATTTTCTGGAGATATTATTTGTAATTTGCAAATTTTTTTTTACATTTTTTCTCCCTGCATTTTGAGTTTTCTTTTATCCTCCAAAATCTTTTCTCACTTTTCGGTTTTCATCTCTGACTTCATGTGAAGAGTGAGGTTCTAATACACACACGGGGAGCTTCATGCTTGAGCAGGGCATTATTGGAGGGTGATGGAGATGGACCATTTTGGTCAGGGGCTTTCACTGCCAGTTATCTATAAAAATTCTATCAGACTGACTGGTGTCCCTAGAGAAGAATCATCCAAAATCCTATTTAATGATTACAAGCTTGGCTTCTAGCTCTCAGAGGGAGGGAGGGGTTGGGTTTTAAATTTTAACATTCCCTATATTGACTTTCAGTCATCCCTATTTTCACCCTGCTGACTTTAGCTGTATCCGTGGCTATTGTTCATGAGTGTTACATTACGTTAGCTCCTCCCCTTCCCTGCAGATAAGAGCTCCATCTCCTAAATAAGAATCCTATGTACTCAATTCTGATATAAGGACAATTAAGTCCTTAGTACACAGTGAGGGGTGGAGGATGGGGAGAGCTGAGAAAGGGAAGGAGGGAGGAAGTAGGGGTCATGGGGTGTGGTACACCTTTTGGGGGTGGGACACAATTATAAAAGGGTCCTTATCTAACAAAAGCAATCAATGTAACCTGGTTCTGTGTACCCTCAATGAATTCCCAACAATAATACAAAAAAAAAAAAAAAAAGAGCTTCATCTCCTGCCAGGATTACAGAGAGGTAGTTTATCTCCTATACAGATCATGGCAAGGGTCTAGGAGTCAAAATATCTTCATACACATTGAATATCCCTTATCCAAAATGCTTGGGACCAGAAATGTTTCAGATTTCAGATTTTTTTTTGGAGGTGGGTATTTTGGAATGTTTGTGTTATACCAGTTGAGCATCTCTAATCTGAAAATCTGAAATCCAAAATACTCCAGTCAGTATTTACTTTGAGCATCAGGTTTTTGTTCAAAGAAAAATTTTAGAGCATTTCTGATTTTGGACTTTTGATTTAGACATACTGTACTATTTTTTGCCTAATCTTTCGTTTTTTACTCCCCTAACACCATCACTTGCAGCAATACCTGTCACTGTCAAGTCCTGTGCCTTCCTGGGGCTGTGGCATACTTTGGTTTTCTTCCATGTTTCCCTTCCCTTCTGATTAGACTTTAGCTTTTGAGGATATGCCACATTACAACCACTTACCAGCTGCGTTGTCACTGGGATTTTGTTACTGTTGTTTCCTCTCTATTCTCTTTGTCCATCAAAGATTTTGCCTATTGAATCCAGCCTGGGCCCACCAAGCAACAATAATGGCTGCAACCAAAAAATAGCCGGGCGTTGTGGCGGGTGCCTGTAGTCCCAGCTATTTGGGAGGCTGAGGCAGGAGACTCGCTTGAGCCCAGGAGTTGGAGGTTGCTGTGAGCAGTGAAGCCATGGCACTCTACCCAGGGGGACAGCTTGAGGCTCTGTCTCAAAAAAAAAAAAAAAAAAAAAAGATTTTGCCTATTTCCTATCCTTTGAGGGGCTCCTTTGATACCCAGAAATGGCCTCTGTCTGGCATGTCCCTTTCCAGACTCCAATAGGAGAAGAAATGCTAAGAAAACAAACAGAAGCAAGGAAGAGCCTGTGCGCCCTTCATGTAGCTCCAAATTCCCATTTGGCACCATTGTTCTTCTGCATGAAGGACTTCCTTTAACTTTTCCTGTAGTTCAGGCCTTCAGGTGAGGAATTATTTTAGCTTTTCTGTCTGAAACCATCATTTTCAGAAGATAGTTTCACTGGGCACAGAAATTTTAAGGTAATTTACTTTTTCTTATAGTACTTTAAAGTTGCTCCACTGTCTTGTCATTCGCATAAGTTCTCATGATAAATCTGCTGCAATTCCTTCCTTTGTATCTCTGAAGAGAATGCCATTTTTTTTTCCTGGTCATTTTTAAGCTCATCTCTTTATCTCTGGTTTTGACCACTTGATAGTGATGTGCCTTGGTGTAGTTTTGTTTTGTTCTCATATTTCTTATGCTTGGGGTTTGCTGACCATCTTGGAACAATGGATATTGCAGATTGAATTGTTAAATTTTCCTAAATGATATGTGGATGTCCAAACCCCCAATAGGTGTGAATGTGACCTCATTTGGAAATAAGCCTTTGCAGATGTATTCAAGTTAAAGATGTCATTAAGGAGAACTCACTCTCGTGTGACTGGTGTCCTTATAAAAAAAAGAGATGCACAGTAGAAAACATCATTTGATGATAGGGACAGAGATTGGAGTGAGGCAGCTGTAAGCCAAGAGATGCCAAGGATTTATAATGGCCACCAGAAACTAGAAAGAGGCAAGGAAGGATTTTATCTGAAGACTTAGAGGGAGAATGGACTTGCTGAGACCTTGAGGTTGGACTTGTAGCCTTCATAACTGAGAAAGAATGAAATTCTGTTGTTTTAAGCCATTCCAAAAAGTACATGGCACTTTTTTTTTAAACAGCAATTCTAGGAACTAGTATGATAGGTTAATGGATTTCATCAGATTTAGAAAATATTTGGCCATTAGTGCTTCAAATATTTTTTTCTTTCTCATTCTCTCTTTTCTTGTTCTTGGGGACTCAAATTACTCCAGGTTGTCCTACCACTCACTGATGCTGATGCTCTATTTTTTGGTTTAAAGAATTAAAATATTTTTCTCTCTGAGCTTTCTATTGCTATTCAAAGTCTTCAATTCACTTACTTTTTGTGATATCTAATCTGATATTAATACCATCTAAACCATTTTTAATGTCTTTCTTTTGGGTGGGGACAGAATCTCATTCTGTCACCCAAGCTAGCATGACATGGCATCAGCCTAGCTCATATCAATCTCCAACTCCTGGGTTCAAGGGATCCTTCTGCCTCAGCCTCCCAAGTGGCTGAGATTACAGACACCTGTCACAATGCCCCACTGAATTTTAATCTTATCTATTATCTTTTGTTTGGATCTTTCTTTCATGTCTCAATTTAACATTTTGAACATATGAAATGTAGTTATAATAACAGTTTCACTGTCCATGTTTGCTAACTCTAACTTCCATGTAAGTTTTGTGTCAGTTTCAATTGATTAATTCTATTTTCATTGTGGGTAGCATTTTTTTGTTTGTTTCTTTAGCTTTGTTGTTTAATAGATTGCTAGATATTGTGAATTTTACCTTATTTTGTGCTGGTTGTTTTTTATTCCTATAAATATTCTTACGCTTTGTTCTATATAATTGAGTTAGTTAAAAATGGTTTGATTCCTTCAAGTCTTGCTTTTAAATTTTATTAGGCAAGACAAAAGCTGTGTTTAGTGTGAGACCAATTATTCCTCACTGATGGAGTGAAACTTTCTAAGTACACTACTCAGTGCCCATGAATTATGAAATTCTTCAATCTGGCTGGTGGAAACAGGTGCTATTTCTAGTACAGGGCTCTGTCCCACTACTTCTTTTGGATAGATTTTTTCCCCTGTCCTTGGGAAGTTTCTTCTTGCAAATGCTAATCAGTATTCATATACTTGAGTAAGACCCTCCGTAAATCTCTGGAGTTCTCTTTCTATGCAGCTCTGTTTTATTACTGTCCTGTCCTGCAAAAAAAAAAAAAAAACTGCGATGGCCTTGTGTGATGGACTCCCAGCTCCATCTCCTCAACTTGTGGTGTTCACTGAGCTTTTTCTGGGTTCTGGGTTCCCTACCCTTCACCATGTGACAAGAATTCTTTCAAGGTAGTAAGCCAGGACAGTTGTAGGAGTCACCTCATTTGTATTCTGTCTGGGATCACTGTTTTAGTTTTTTGTTGCTGCCATAACAAATTACCACAACCTGTGTGATTAAATACAAATTTATTATCTTATAATTCTGTATATCAGACCTCTTCCATTCTCTTCCACAACCCCTCCATTCTGAAATGGAGTCCTGATGACATTTTGAGTTTAGCTCAGTGAAAGCCCTCATTCTTGGGGCTTTATTTCCTCCCTACTCTTGGATAAAATCTGGAGCAATTCCACTGAATTTTCTGGGTGCTCTGTCTAATCAGTTGGTCTAGTATCACACAGCACCAGTCAGGACCAGCATAAACATAAGTCTTGAGCTCATATCCATGTCAAAGTTTTTGAAGTCTCCATTTCAGAACTGTCTGGAAAAACTCAGCTTTCCTCACCTCTTCTTCTCTCCCCCCAATCCCAAGAAAAACTGTTTATTATCCCACTAGAGTTGGACTTAGGAAGGAAGGATTGAGAGAAAAGGCCACAGTGTTGCTATTAACATATGGTTTGGGGGCTTTCTATGCTGCTGTGGTGCAATTCCTGAGGCTCTCTCTCTACTAAACAATGCTGTGGGGGTTCATTGGACATGCCATCTGCTGGCAAGACTGTAGGTCTCTTGACAGAGGGAAGGCTCCCCCCGGGAGTCACTCCCTACTTTGGGGTTTGATGCCCTGGACCCTTCCCTCTCAGCAGGGTACTTTGACTCCCATTGTACGACCCAGAGAAGGTATAGCCACATCCCCACATCTTCAACCCTTTGAGGGACACTTGTCATATTTCTGCTGTCCCTTCTTAAAATTCTTCTTACAATATAACTCCCATTTGGCTTGGGCTGAAGGGCAGTTCACCTCCTTTCCTACGTGCATGTCTGTGTGTGCCCATGTGTGTCTCAGAGGAAGCTCAGGGAATGCAATCACCTCTCCGTAAGAAGCCCTCTCTCTCTGTCTCTCTTATGGGTGAGGGGTAGAGGATTAGATAATCCCTTCAGTAGGTCCTGCAACAAGGGCCCTGCATTTAGTAGACTTTGGGGCTAGTTGGCACCTACTGTATTATTTTTGACCTTTGGAGGCCAAGCCAAGACCAAGAGAGCCCCATTTTAGTATTCAAAATTATTGCCTAACCTTAATGATCTGTCCCAAATCTTCACCCACTTTTCCATTGTATTGTTTACCCTTTGTGATTTGTAAGAGCTATTTTGGGCTACTAATTTTATGTTTGTTAGAAAATTCACGTTACATGTTTCTAAACTTTATTATGTCTTTTGATCTATGGAAGTTTTGAAATTTTATGAGATTAACCTCTCAGTTATTTCCGTTATGGCTTCTGGGTGTTGGATCTTCCTTCCTTAGGAAGGGACTCTCCACCCAAAAGTTGTAAAAATAATATCTCCCCACAAAGCTTTGATGTTTTCTTTTTTTACAGTTAGCCCTTTAAAACATATATTTTTATGTTTATATATAAAAAAAATACATCCTAGCTTGGTGCAGTGGCTCATGCCTGTAATCCTAGTACTCTGGGAGGTGGAGGGAAGAGCATCATCTGAGCTCAGGAGTTCCATATCAGCCTGAGCAAGAGCAAAACCCTGTCTCTGCTAAAAATAGAAAAACTATCTGGGCATGGGTAGTTTCAGGTGCCTGAAGTCTCAGCTACTTAGGAGGCTATAGCAGAACTGCTTGAACTCAGGAGTTTAAGGTTGCTGTGAGCTAGACTGATGTCACTGCACTCTAGCCCAGGTGACAGAGTGAAATTCTGACTCAAAAAAATGCATTACTACAGCAAAAATGCCAACGTGGAATATGTACCTAAGTTAACAGTGTCTTCTCTTTTCACCTCTAAGTTACCTGCTGTAGGTAACCAATGCTAATCATTTGCTTACACCTTTCTTTGTGCTCATACAAATATATATTGTAATTAATGGAATTTGATTTTATCTTGTTTAACTAAAGGGGAAAGGTGATTTTTAAATACCTTTGAAGCAAATTTTTTGCACTTTATTATAGATTTTATTACAATGTTTAAAAATATTTTTAATTTAAATTTGTATTGAGCTAACTGTAGACTCACATGCAGTTATTAAGAATAATACAGAGCCTGTATACCTTTAACCTAATTTCCTCCAATGGTAACATCCTCCAAAAGTGCAGTACGTGGTGCCACATCACAAGGATAGTGACACAACTAGGAGAGTGAAGCAATCTGGAGATTTTATTCCTGTTTTACTTGTACTTATTTGTATGTGTGTCTTTCTGTACAACTTTACCCATGTAACTATGTGTGTAGGTTCCTGTATGCACCACCACAGTGAAGACAGAATATTTCCACCATCATCAGGACTCTGCTGTTGCCCTTCCATAACTACATCCAACTCCCACCAGCCATCTCCACACCCTGCACATTTCTTCACCTTTCTCCATCCCTGGCAACCGCTAATCTGTTCTCTATTTCTATAATTTTGACATTTCAAAATGTTATATAAATGGACCATACAGTACATGATCCTTTGGAACTGACTTTTTTCATTCAGCATAGCTTGCTTCCTTGCTATTCATCCAGGTTACTGCGTGTATCAGTATGTCATTCTTTCTTTATTGTGTAGTACCATCCCATGGTATGGGTTTACCACAGTTTGTGTAGCATTTGCCTGCTAAAGAACACCTGAACTGATTTTGTTTGAGGCTGTTACAAATAAAGCTGCTCTGTGCACGTTTTCATGTAAACACAAGTTTTCTTTCTCTGGGAAAAAATTAAAAATAAAATTTCTGGATCATATGGTAATTGCATGTTTGGTTTTATAATAAATTACTCAAACTAGTTTCCATAGTATAATTTTTATTTGTTTGTTTTTGACTTTCAGGCGAAGTTTAAAGAAAGGGAACTGAGACCTGCCTGGCCAAAGATGGTGGCTACCCCAAGAGTGGTTGGGAGCTTGTTTTTATGTAGGTATAAGGGGAGGGAGATTCCACAGGTTGTTGGAAGGCTTTGGAGAGCTACAGTCTTTCTGGCAGAATTCTTGGGGTGAGACCAGGTTAAAATATTTTAAAAAAATATTCTCTTGAGATCTGTTATTAAATATTTGTGTCCCCCACCCCCTCAAATTCATATGTTGAAATTCTAAGCTGGTGGTATCAGGAGGTGTGGCCTTTAGGAGTTGATTAGGTCATGAAGGTGGCACCCTCATGGATGGGATTTATAAGAAGACAGCTGAGAAAGATAATTTGTCTCTTGGCCAGCTAAGGGTATAGTGAGAAGATGGCTGTCTACAAACCAGAAAGAAAGCCCTCATTAGACACCAGAACTGCCAGAACCTTGATCTTGGACTTCTTAGCTTTCCTAATGGAGAGAGATAACTGGGTATTGATATAGCCACTTACTGTATGGTATATTTGTTATTGCAGCCTGAACTTGACTAAGACAAGATCCCTCCAGTTTCAGAAACACATACCTAGCCTTTTTGCATTGAATATTTCTACAACATGCCACAAGGTGGATAGAATGTAATTGATCCTGCCATCTGGGTTGTGTCAGGGTTTTCTTTTTTTTTTAACTATTGCTAATGATTTTGTAATAGATTTCCTACTCCAGAGATTCTTACATACTGGCAAGAATTTGAACTTTATTTCCGAATGCTAGATTTTCAGCTTATATATAAATACATATATATTGGTTGGGGATTCATTGAGGAGACAAAGAACCAGTTTACACTGATTGCATTAGTTAGGTATAGTCCCTCTAATAATTGTCCCACCCCCATAAGGTTGTCACACACTGTGACCTCCACCCCTCCCTCCTTCCCTTTCTCTGCTTTTCTACTCTCCCACTCTCCTCCCTCCTTCATTCTCTCTACTCTTCCTTTTCCTTATCCTCCACAGTGAACTAGGTCATTAATTGTCCTCAAATCAGAATGGAGTATATAGGATTCTTGCTTCTCCATTCTCTTGATGCTTTACTAAGAATAATGCGTTCTACTTCCATCCAGGAAAAATATGGAATACTTTAAGAATTTACATGTCATTCCTGTGCAGGGGCCATGTAATCTTCTCTGCATTATTCCAATTTTAGTATAAGTGCCGCCGAAACAAGCACAGATTTAATAATTTTCATAGATACTGTGTACCACTTTTTAAGAAGTTGTAGCAATTCACATACCACCAGCAATATATGAAATTAGCCCTTTGCCCACCTCCTTGCTAGCAATGTAAATCTTCTTAGTTTTATCCTAATATTTTATCACATTTCAAGTTACTATTTAAATTCCTTTGGAACTTACTTTGAAATGTATAATGTAGAAAGGGGATTTTTTTTTCTGTATGTTGTTCCAGTTAGCTGTCACTGCACGACAAACTACCTGCAAACTTGGGTGACCTTAAACTAATCATTTATCACTATTATCATTATTTATTCTGCTATGTGATTCTGTGGATTAGGAATTGGGACCGAGAATAGCCGTAATGACTTGTTTCAGGTCCTCAATGTCTAGACACTTAGCTGGCATGATGCAAACACTTAAGAGAATGAAACACTGGAGAGCTGGCCTATGCCTTCCTCTCTCTCTCCCTCATTGAAAGCACATATGGTGAGAATAACATGGAGTCTCTCAGGCTAGACCAGACATGACACATCTGGTCTGGTGGGGTTAGGTCCTGCTTGACCTTCACACAAGACCCTCCCCCCACCCCCATTCTCACTGTTTGGTAAATTTAGCTCCCACCCTAAAGATGCCTATCTTGAATAGTTTAGGTGGATTGATTTAGGAGATTAACTTTTGAACTGGCATGTTGTAATAGTCACCGAGTTAGGCTGACTATTATTTGGAATAGGGGTTGGTATGGTCTTTGCTTTGAACTTTTATGCATAAAACTGTCATTTTGGAAATGGAAGAACAGAACAGTCTTGGAGAAGCTACTCTCACTGCTCTCCAGAATCCCAGTCTTTTGATAAAGGTTGGTGTACCTACCCCAGTCTCTGCATATTGGCTGACAGTGACAGGCAGCCAGGCCCTCTTCATCAGGTAACACCATGTTCCTCAGCATGTCAGATGCAGGATTATCAAACCTCCCACAAGGCATGCAGCTCTCCAAAACAAAGAACCTGCTATTTTCTTGAAACCCAGAACTGTAACTGGCCCAGCATCACTTCCAACATATCTATTGGTTGTTCATCTGCCAGGGACATTCAGGAATCACTTGAGGTTTAAAGGAACAAATTCTAAATGACAAAGGAACTGGGGAATGTCGTTTAGGTCTGTTGGGCTCCTCAATAGACAGAGATCCAGAAGGGTGGGGGCTGGGGAACTGGCAAGAGAAAGAAAGCAGAGATTTTACACCTTGTTGAAAACTATAAGTTCCTTTTTTTTATTATTTTGCTATAAAGACTGACCATCCCTACACTGACATGCTATCCACGTGGTGCATAACAGTTGACATGGAATTTGATCGCCTGGCTGAGGTGGTATTTGTCAGGTTTCACCACCTTGCAGTTATCTTTAAAAATCCCTTTCTTTCTCAGATCTCCACCATGACAACCTAAAGGGGTTCCTAGTGGTAAAGCCCATGAAAAGGAGGGCTCCCTCCCACAGACTGCAGCCCCCTGGAGCTTCTCATGTTTGCTTTACTTCACATTCAGCCTCCAGGGATGCCTCAAAACTATCACCTAATGCTCCCTCCAATCTATAGCTCCAGCAGCTTCTGCATCAAACTCATCTCAGCTGTAACTCTGGACTTGCCCAGCTCCCTAGATTTCCAGGTGGTGGCTTGCACTATGACCTTGGTTTTCTGATAAGCCCCTCAAAATTGTTGATCTTCTGTTTTCCAGCTTTTTCTTGTGGTGAGGATGGGAGTGATGATTTCCAAATTCTTTATGTTTTAGAGCTGAAGGCAGAAGTTCTCTTATTTTATTCTTGAATTTCTTAGATTTCTTTCTTGTAATGTATAGAGATTATATACTAAGAAATTAGTTCTTTGTGCTATGTGTTGTGAAAGTGATTGCTTTACTTATTTCTTTTTTCTTTCTTACTGGGATAGATAATGGAAAGGTCAGAGAATTCAGTGCGAAGTGGAAAGGCTTTGCTGGAGTGACTGAACCTGGCGTCTAGTCAGACTTTGTATCCATCAAAGGGAGCTTCAAAAATTCCCTTACTCCTCCCCAGACCTCAGTGGGTTTCCACCTTTCCTCTCTCTACTTGCCTCTAGTCTCTGAGGAAGATGCACCCTCCTCTTTTTGGAGGTCAGTCCACTGCTCTCTCCCTCTTCTGGGCAGTTTCTACCCTTTCTGGGGCCTCCTCCCCAGCTGAGAATTAGATTCCTCCACTTACACCTTCCTGCATCCTGAGAGTTCTCTGTGGCTGCAACCTGATCTTGCTTTTTCTCTTTTTACAGACAAATTAATAGAAGAAAAAGAACAAAAACCAATAACTAAAAGCACTTCCACATTTTGTTCTTATATCGACTCATATACATGTACCATTGCCTGCTTCTTAATCTGTGGCCACTGGGACTCCTACTCCTAGTGCAGCCAAGATATCTTACCATTCACAGAGCTGGCCAGTGTCCTTAAGTGTTCCTCAGTGTCTACCACCACTTCTGCAGACTATACCCTTTTTATCACTCCTTACCCTTTAGAACAAAGGCCTGAAGGACTACATGGGCTGGACCTCCAGAAGTCCCTCCTCTGCAGCATGGAGCTTAGTCTGCAGGTATATTGCCACATGCATCCTGGACGTAGGACTGGAAAAGAAGACAGTGAGAAGAGGTTTTCACACATCTGCAAGAACAGTCCATGCTGACATTGTGAACCATTGTTTCCTTTCTTCAAAGGGCTAATAATTAGAGTGTTAATTTGATTTTGATTTTCCATATAAAGAAACAGGGAAAAACATTGTTTCTTCTGAGAACTTCTTTCAACATCCCAGAACCCAGGAGAAGATTCTTGGGAAGATTGATGTGAGGCATTTATATGTGGGGTTTGGAAAGGCATTATTTCCCTTCATAAATTCATGTTTGTTGCCCATGTTCTCAGCAGGCAGGGGTTGCTTACTGCCCCAGTGAGGAGCCTCTCAACAAGACATGGAGGAATTTGCATGTGTAAGTTGTCCTGGAAGGTGAAAAAGTGATGCACCAGCTAGTGCCAGCCATTTCCAAGATAAGGGGAACATGTTATGATTGCCAAGATAGTGAGTTTCAGCTGCCATGTGTCTGGAACTACAGGGCAACAAGTCAACTCACAACCGGCCCGTTCTAAATTCTAAGGAGACCGATGGAATGGACGCTGCTTAACCAAGAGTAGAAGGAAAGATGTAATGCCTGCTCTCTGATGAACCAGAGTGTGGGGATAGGGAGGCCCTGTGCATTCTGTACGCTGAGCAAGGACAAAGGTGTTCCAGCCTGAATCTCTCTGGGTGGGTTGGGATCTGATGACCTCAATGGAGGCAGTTGACAGCTGTGATATGGAGACTTCACAATTTAAAATTCAGCTTTTATGAATTGAGGTTCCCAAATGAATGCGAGTTTGCAGGAGGCACTATCTGGCTCAATAAAATTGGCAAGTCCTCATTTTGCCTTTATTTATTGCCCAGATGGTTTCCCTTGCACGGCCTTTGTAGCTGCTGCACTGATGGCTCTGTCTAGAGCTCCCCATGGGGGGCCTTTGGATGTATCACAGCCAGTCGTGAAGGAGCAAAGAAAGGAAGCCTTGGGTAATCCAGCTTTCTTCTATGCAATCTACAGTCCATTTGGAATCTACAGAGATGGGAAAGTGTCACCCCTGAACTTTGGGAATGGCTCTGAGGTCTTTCCTGATAATAAGGGAGCATCTTTATTATGGGATCTTGGATCTCTGGGTCCTTCCTGAATCACTTGGTTTGAATGGCAACTTGTCTGCTGCATGGGATGCAGATCCACCCCTGATTTGCCAGTTTAAAGAGCCTGAGTGTGTGACCTTGAACATGGGTATATGACCTTGTCCAGAGCACATGGGCTGGAGCAATGTGAACAGGCCCAGATAGGCTCCTCTCCCACCTCGGGGTCAGACGTGTCCTGGGGCAACTGGCAGGTCCCACCTCTAAGCAGAATCATACCCCATCGACAGTATGCCACTGCCAGCGGGGGGTAGGCTTGGTTTAGTTTCCAGGAAGCAAAGAGAATCAATAGGAAAGCAGTCATTCCAGAGGAGACTACAAGGGCTGGGAGCATGAGGGTGTGGGGCAGTCAGTGTGTCGTGCCAGGGCTTTCTTAAACACCAAACCTTGCAAAAGGGATGCTGGAGGGATAACGTAACCTGCTTGTCAAGAAAAACCACATATATCTTTTTAAAAAGGCATCTATTTAAGATACGGCTCACATATTATAAAATTCATTCATTTAAAATATACTGGGTTTTTGTTTATTCAGAGTTGTGTGATCATCAGCACAGTCAATTTTAGAAGATTTTAATCACGCCAAAAAGAAACCCTTCAGCTAAATTCCCTGCACCCTTCAACCAAATTCCCTCATCTCACAGTTACAGGAATCCATAAACCTGCTGTCCATTTCTATAGATTCACCCATGCTGGATGTGCCCCATAAATTAAACCATATAATATATAGGCTTTTGTGTCTGGCTTCTTTCACTCCACATGATGTGTTTGAAGGTTCATCTATACTGTAGCATGAATCAGTCTTTCATTTCTTTTCATGGCTGAGTAATATTGCATTGTGTGGCTGCACCACATACTGTCTATCCATTCATGGTGGATGCACAAGTAAGTTGTTGCCACCTTTTTACTTTTATGAATATTGTTGCCATTAACATTCATGTACAAGGATGTTTCTTGTGGACCTATGTTGTCAGTTCTCTCATGTATATACATGGACCTGGAACTGCTGGGTCATATGACAACTAGATGTTTAACTTTTGGAGGAACTGCCAGACTTTTCTAAAGCAGCTGCACCATTTTACGTTCCTGTCAGCAGTGTTTGAAGGTTCCATTTCTTGCCAGCACTGTCATTATCTATCCTTTCGGTTATGTTGTCCTAAGGATGTAAAGTTGGATCTTATTCTGGTTTTCGTTTGCATTTTTCCCTGATGGTCAGTAATGCTGAGCATCCTTCAACATGCTTATTGGACATTTGTGTATCTTCTTTGGAAAGCAGATCTATATTCACATCCTCTGCACATTTTCAAATTGGGTTATTTATGCTTTTATTATTATACATTATTCTTTATATTGTAGATATAAGTCCCTTGTGAAGGTAAATGTTTTGCAAGTTTTTTCCTGTTCTGTGGAGGGATTTTTCATGTTCTCAATTGTGTCCTTTGACTCACAGAAGTTTTTAATTTTAATGAATCATAGTTCAGCTACTTTCTTTGGTTGCTTGTGCTTTTGGTGACATATCAAAGACTCTTTCACGAAATGCAAGTTCATGAAGATTTATGCATACCTTTTCTTCTAAGGGTTCAATGATTTTAGCTACTATGTTTACATTTTGGTGCATTTTGATTAAAAAACCCCAGATATGTTTTACAACAGTGAGATATTTGCAAGGAATGTCTCGGATAACTTGTTTACTGATAAATTGGTGATTTTTAACAGATTCGTTTTGCAAAATTGCATTTCTGCTTGCTCATTTATTTGCACACACAATAATAATGGCAACACAACCATAAAAGTCACCATATAGCATGTGAAGTAGTATATTAATGTGACAAAACAACAACTGGAAACATCACATGCGCTTCTCAGCGTGTTCCAGTTTTCTTGAGACCTCCAGGCCACCCTCCCACCGTGCACCTTAACGCTCCAAGAGAGCTGCCAGATTTCCCACTGACAGTGTCATAACATATGGCAGGGAAAATGTGAACCAAGAGATAAATTGTCTCCAAATCTTAGGGGAACCCAGACCCAAAGAGGGTGGCCTGAGCCCAGCTTTCCATCTGCAGCCTTCTGAGAACAGCAGTTTTTAAGAAGCTTCTGAGGGGAAACAATAGAATTGGTGGGTGGCAGCCAGGAAGTGCAGGGCCAAGCCTGCCCCCAAACCCAAAGTTCCTCTGCTACCTGAGAGAAGTAGAAGGGATTCAGAGGTTTACCATAGGACCAGCCGCATTATTTGGGCAGCCCAGGGCAAAGTGATAATGCAAGATGTCTTGCTAAAAAGCAGAAAAAGAGTCGTTAAAGGAACAATAATATAAAGATTTTCTATTACATGCTGTCTCTCTCTCCTTTATAGTGTTTTCTATTTGTTATTGAATGTCTTACTCCTTAGGGTTTGGGGATACTCAGGGGCCAGTGCAGACCCTCACAGGTTGTGCCACCCCACTGGGAGTGGGACGTTGAGCTCCACATCTTCTCTCTTCAAGGACCTTCAAGGACAGGAGACCCTGGGGTACTGCAATCTTCACATTGGGATGAACTGGTACATGGGTTGGGGGTCAGCAAGAGGCTTGCACCTGCTGAACACACAGAGGTGCTGGAAGCCTGCATGTGCATGGGCACTGCCCTGCCCCTTGACCCAGATGCTATGGGACACCCACATCTGACCTTGACCCTTCCCATGCCCATACCCAGGGCTCCAACAGGGGCAGAGGGTGGCAGTTGTTGATGGCTCAGGCAGGAAGGCAGGCAGGAAGTGTGTGGCTGCAGAGGATCCGAGATTCTAGGGGCAGTTGACCAGATGGCTAAGAATCATTCTGGGAGGCAGGAAACAGAGATGAGAGGTGGGAATGCATGTGAGCTGAGGCTCAAAGACCCGGTGTGTGCTCCACTGTCCGTCTGACCTCACTTGGGAAGCATGGATTCAAAGATTCTGAAGACTTTCCAGAGGAGAGCCAGCAAGGACAGGACATTAAATCCCAAATGGAGAGTCCCTCTGAGAGCAGGACCTGTGGCCTATCGGACCACAGGTAAGGGCAGTTCTGGTGTCCCACAAGATGTGTTGGGAGACAGGGCTGAAGTGCCAGCCCAGAGTTTACCTACTGAGAGGAGGGGCGACACCACAGCCCTCCCAGTGGTGGGAGGGTGACCATCATACGCTTTTAAGATTTCTCATGCCCAGGAATCATGTGGGCCAGGATAAACCCCATAGATCATCCTTGTTGAGGAAGCAATCAAAGAGATGGAAGGAGGTGGGATCAAGGAGTGACTCACCCCACTGAGATGGGCAGCTGGACAGGAGTAAGACCCTGTGCCCTGCCTTAGAAGTGGGAGATGGGGAAGAGGTAGAACATGGGGGGAAAAACCGAATCCCTGGATTTTCTCCAAAGATGTATTTACCTGACAGAGTGGAGTTTTAAACTGTAAGTGATGGAGTTACTTTGACTTGGTATTATCTCATATTTGGTCTCAAGTCCAGCTGAAGAGCCTTGATCTAAGGGCAGTTGTTATAGAGAGTAAGTCTCATCTGTTTTCACAGCTGAAGTCTGTGGACTTCTGCGTCCATACACTGGGCCTAGTCAGGGCTTACACCAGGCTGGGCACGATGCTGAGTGCTCACACGTTGTGGTTAATTTTCATAAAAACACACGTAGCAAGTATGACTTGATCTCCACTTTTTGGAAGAAGAAGCCAAGATTGGGAGGAGAGGGAGGATGTGTCTACTGGCTGAGGTCATGAAGTCTGCTCTTAAAATGTGGCAGGGCCAGAATCAAACCCTGATCGCTCAGACTGCACCCCCATTCCACCTTGGATCTTAATTCTTCTTTTTCCTTCCTAATCTAATCTGAGGGGAGGGGACACCACACCTAATCTTTGTGTGTCACATCCTGGTCTTTAGGTAAATGCTTTGCAAATGTACCAGAAGAGAGATTTAGAAGCGTGCAAGCTCAGGGCCTGTGGTAAGGTGCAGCTGGAGATGTGAGACCCTGAGAAGGTGGCCCCAAACTCTGGCCAGCCGCACAAAAGAACAGGAGTTAGGCCTCCTCTCATTTAGGAAGTGGGTCTTGCATGTCAGGGGAGTCTAACATGGCCCTACACTAACCCTGCCACCCCACTTCTTGAAATGAACAACACAAAGCACCTAGTTAGACCCATCCCCCCATAGGACCCCAACCCACCAAAGCCCTCTGGGCAAGCTGTGAAATTTCCCCACCCTCTACAGCCCCACATGGAAAGGGTCTCTAACTGCACCTGGGCACAGATGCCATCTTTGCCCTGCCCACGAGGTCACTGTCCCCTTTTAATAAACCTGGCTGGAACTTCTCCACTCAGATCTTGTCTCTGGACAGTGCTTACACCTTTCAATGAAGGGCCTTAAGCCCTGGGCCCAGGGGTCTGTAGGGACCTGGGTGGGCCATACTGCACGACAGCAGCCAGCTCTTTACTGAGTGGCAGAGCCTGACCCAGGAGCCTGGATTTGAGAAACAGAAAACAGATTGTGGGACAAAAACCAGCCCACTCATCAGGTAGTTCTGCCTCAGGGGGAAACTGAGT
>NW_003852612.1:354212-367362 GCF_000181295.1 Otolemur garnettii | reverse complement strand
GCCCTACCTGAGGAGAAAGAAGTACTCAGACAGGGCAGGTGACCTGGCCAGGCTCAGCAGTTCTTGTATTTGAATGCACCTTCCCTTCCCATGAGATTCCTTTGGGTTCTGCCTGCCTCTTACTCTGGGAGACTGGGTCTCATCTCCCAAAGGCTGGGGATCCAGATAGAAGGGGAGATGACAAGGACAGAGGATGCCTCACATCTCCTCTGCCTCAGCACAGGAGGTTTTTAGAGCTGGGCCACAGTGTGGTGGGAGGCAGTCTACAGGACAGGCTTTCTGCTTACGTGCCACATGTGGAATGCCTGGGAACAGTCCCTGCAGCTTCTGATGGGACAGTTTGGAGACAGGAGCCTCTAGGGCTGTGTGGCTTGATCCGCCTTGGTGGCTGGGGTCTTGGACCACCCCACATTGAATTTCAATCTGACCGTGTGAGCACCTCATGGCTTGGGTTTGGAGCTTTCCGGAGTCACCATGCAGGTGGAGTGGAGCAGTCAAGTTCAGAAGTTGAGATTCATCATCAAGTTTCAGAGGGAGGAGGGAGAGGAGAGCAGGGTGAGGGAACTCTCTGCAGGGGGCAGGTTACCAAGCACTCCATGTACCTCTCCTGTGACAAAGCACCTCACACTTAGTGTCTCAAATTGACAACCATTCCATATGCTCTGGGATTCTGTGGGTTTGTCGTTGGATGTTGAACACCGGGACTGGCTTGTCTCCACTCCGTGATGCCTGGAACTTGAGCAGGAAGATACGAAAAGCTGTGCATGACTGGAAGGTCGAGGGGCTGGACTTGGCTGGGGGCTTCTTCACTCCCCATGGCAGCACCTGGGCTGGGATGACCACAGGTGAACTTAGCAGATTGTTAACTGGAGCAACTCTATGGGTCTTGGGTTTCTTCCAGCATGGTGGCTGGTTCCAGAGGGTGAACTTTGAGACAGATTACCCAGAAAGCTAGAACCCCAAGATGGCCAGGTGGGAGCTGCCTTGTCCTTTGACCTGCCTTGGGGTCACCCACTGTCAACTCTGCCACGTCTTACTAGTGAGCATCAAGATCAGTCGAGGTTTAAGGGAGGGCATCTAGAGCTGCCTCCCCTTGGGGAAGTGGGAGGTCACATTACAGAAGAGCATGTGGGACATGTGTGATGGGCGGTATTGTGGTTATCTTTGGAATCTCCCACTGTACAGCAAGATTTCCCCTGACCTTTTTAGAGAATGACAGGCTGGGGAGAGCGGCTACCGAGGGAGGCAGCCTGGATCTATATGCATCAAGAGATCAGGGATTGGGGTGCTGAAGGCAGCTGGCTAGAGGGGGATATCCCCAGCTCCCATCCCTGGGGCCTATCTCTTATCTCTAGGTTTTACAGATACTGGCTGGTTTAATCAGGCAGCAGCACCTTAATTGTACAAAAGGATTTGTAGCCCCTGGCTCCAAGCTAAGCCACCAGGAAGCCTCAGTTGGATCCTAAGACAAGACTGTCTTCTCTCAGCTCATTCCCTCTTCAGCAAGGACCAGAGCTGACTTCTGACTATCCCGGCGGTGCTGTGCTTCCAGGTTGTCACCTGTAGGACATATGACCTTGGGCATGACACTTCGCCTCACGAAGCTACAGACTCTTCACCACAAAGAATGGGGGTCTTCAGTCCTGCCCCGTGGAGCTCTTGTGAAATAGCGTGTGGCATGAAATGCACAAGGAGGGCAGACACCATGCATTCATTATGAAGTGTCATGTGTGTGCATTCTGTACATAACTCACCAAAAGATGTCCTGTGTTTCAAATACAGAGAATTCCAGGTGCCCAGCAGCCCTACAGGGACAGCCTGCTGGAGGCTGGAGGTAGCAGACTCTCTTCTGTCTGGGAGCCGGGCAGCATAGCCGTTTCCTTGGGTCTTCATCTATTGTGGGTCATAGGCCTTTGAGAACCTCATAAAAGCAATTAACACTCTCTCTCCACAAAAAAGTGTTAGATAACTTTGCATGTAATTTCAAGAGGTTCACACACCCTGTCTAAATTCACTTCAGAACTCAGATTTTTTTTTTTTTTTTTTTTTTTTTTGAGACAGAGTCTCGTTCTCTTGCCCTGGCTAGAGTGCCATGGTGTCATGGTAGAGTCTCATTCTGCAGCCCTGACTACAGTGCCATGGTGTCATAGCTCACAACAACCTCAAACACTTGGTCTCAAACAATCCTCTCGCCTCAGCCTCTCTGGGACTATAGGCACCTGCCACAACACCCATCTAGCTTTTTTTCTATTTTTAGTAGAGATGGGGGTCTCGTTCTTGCTCAGGATGGGCTTGAACTCTGGAGATCAGGTGATCCTCTGTCCTCAGCCTCTCAGAGTGCTAGCATTACAGGCTTGAGCCACCAGCCTCCATCTCAGATTTTTAAAGGTGGGCAAAGGAGCTCACATTCTCACCCTACATCAGCTGATGCAAGAGTAGAGGGACGCTGTAGGCTGGAAATGTTTTGTCTGGGACAGTAAGGTTGAGAAGCATGTTTTAGTGCTAAGATAAGGACCAAGAAGTAAAGGGGAAAGATTTCAAGAGGACTTTATTGGGCCAAGGGCCTGCATAGGGGACCTATGGCTTCTGACTTCCCTGAAGTTCAAAGCAGGCACTCATGTGGTGGTGTTCAGTGGCCCAGACATTGAATTTTCTCCAGACATCAGTGCCTACCAGATGTTTCTTTTTTCCTTTAAATATGTTTGTTTTTAAGGGAAAAGAGACCTAGTTCTCCTCCCATTGGTACAGGCCACTCTGTCTAAGGTTCTTGGCTTGTGTAACTGCAACCAACCTCTTATTGGCAGTTTTCTGAGCAGCAGGTCTGAGTATGAGATTCCCTGGGAGTCTGTCCAGAAGAGCATGTGGGAAGTGCTGAGGGCAGTTTGGACAGACAGGGAAGGTGGCCCAGAGGACAGCTCTGATGGGCATCTCAGCCAATCTAACAGGGAACCTGAGTGCAGGCATGGCCTGTGGAGAGGTCCTGAACCAAGGTGGGGGGACCAGGCCTTTGTACCTCTACACTGACCCCTAAGCCCCATCACCTGGGCTGCACATTGTCAACAGATGGGGGACAGGGACTTGGTCCTGAGAGGTGGGGGCTACAAAATCTCTAAACATAGCATTCTGACCTTGAAAACATACCCAGTTAAGTCAGCCTGTTTTCAATTTTTTTAATGACCAGACAGATGCAACTGACTTGTGATACCGTTCTATAATTTTCTAGAACTCCTGCTGTGATTCCACTTGTACCCCTGGCAAAGGCACATTCAGAAAAGAAAGCAGACAGAACCAGAGTCATCCAGCCAGGATGTCTTCTTGCTCTGGATTGTCTGTGGAACTAAGAGTCACTTGCCCCTCATCACCATACTGGTTGCTCAGGTCACCCGGAGTTGGGTAAAGCAGGCAGGCACAAGTGGGGTTCCCTTTAAGTGGTGGGGAGTCCAACCTGTGAAGCTCATCCAGGAATTGGTGCTCACACAGGTCTGGCTGGTGTGGGGGGGCAGCAGACGGCTGGAAAGGGGACCGTGCTGGGCCAGGCTCTTTTTGACAGCTCTGCAGGTTTAAAAACTTGACTTTCCAGGGTATCTGGAACTGACCATGCACAAGGGATTGACTCAAAACCAATAAGCTCTTAAGATACTGATAATACTAATGAAAATAATAATTATAATAATGACAACAATGGGAATAATCACAATAACTAGCTTCCTTGCGCTAGGGTTCGGGCTAAGTACTTTGCATAAATGATGTCCTTAAGGGTTTCCTGACAGATACTATTTTTATCCTCATTATACAAATGAGGAAACTTACTATGAGAAGCTAGTTAAGCTGCCCAAATTACATAGCTAGTATGCCATGAGCCATTATTTCAGCTGGACAGTCTTAGACCCTGAGCTCCTCCCCAGCCCTGAGTCTCACAACCTGGAGCTATTGCTCACCTAGGTGAACACATCGTTCAGGACAAATTCCCTGGGAAGCATCCTCCCTTTCTCTTATTCTCAAACACCCTGCAACTAACTCATAAGCAAATCCCATCAGCTTTACCTTGACAATTCATCCTCAGGGCACTTAAGCTCATCTTCAAACTGGCATGAGATCAGTCACGGTAGAACGACAGACAGACTCTTAGAGGACTGAAATAGCAAAGGCTTATTCTCTGCTCTTGTTACATACGCACTACAGGTCAACAGGGGTCTCTGCTCTGTGGCATCCCCACTCAAGGACAAATGTTGGCAATATTTCTAGAATAATGTCAGCAACAGAGGGAGAAGAAAGGGAAAACCAGGCATTAGCTCTTAGAGGTTCCTGCTGCTTGTATTCTATTGACTGACGCTAATCCCATGGCCAAGGCCACATCAAAATTCATGGGGTGGGAAGTGCGATTCTCTCATAAACTGAGGGGGAGCCTCAGAGGCACAGAGAGCAGCTTGAATTCCTGCCACAGACACTTGAAAGCCAGTGTCCTTCCTCTTTTACCCAAAGAACTTTAACAGCCTCAAGCTGGTCTCCCTGCTTCCTGTTTCCTCTCGTGCCCTCCAATCCCTTCTCCGAGCATGCAACAGTCAGAACGGTCTTCTAAAACATAAATCATATCACTTTACTCTTAGGCCCCAAACCCTCAAATAATTAATTTCATCTAATTAATAATAACAGTAAAAGTCCTCGCCCTGGCCTGCCAGGCTCCATCACAGGGGTCAGCAAACTCTCGCCCTCTAGTCAGCCAGCCCTCTGCCTGTCTTTGTCAATACAGTTTTACTCATTCGCTTACGTATGGCCTGTGACTGATGTCACACCACCGTGGCAGAGCTGAGTAGATACAACACACACCACATGGCCAATGAAACTTAAGTATTCTCTAAATGGCCCTTTATAGAGACTCCTGCCCTAAACGACCTGGGCTCTGCCTCCCCTTAATCCTATCTCCTTCCTCATACCCACGTTCCAGCTGCCCTTTCTTTCTTCTCACCACCCATTTCTTCCTGCCTTCAGTATTCTTTTCTGGAAGCATTTCTTTGAGGGGTCCTCCTCTCAATAGCAAATCCCCAACCTTGCCACACTTTCATTCCTTCTTTTAATCACTCGCCTTCACTTGAAATTGCATTACAGTCTTTATTCCTTTATGGGTCTCCAGTCTTCTCCCATATTAAGGTCTGTGAATTTGGAGTTAGAGACCTGGAATGGCCTCAGGACCTTGGTAATCTTCTCTTATATTCTGTGCCTTCTGGGTCTCTCATTCCAAGCTAACCAGCGTGGGGAGGAAATTTTTAATTTTTGGCCTCAGTTCTAAAGAGAATATTTTTCCATGAGATTTTTCAAAATGGCTTTTATGTCTGAGGATTTTAATTTTTGCATGTGAGAGTCAAGGACAATAGTGGTATTACTATGCCTTGTGTTTTGTTATTATTATTTTTTTAACACTTCAAGCAAATTCCGGTCCATCTCTGGGAGGCAAACTTTGAACATCTCTGCAGTCCCTGAGGAGAACAATCTTCTGTAACTTTGAAGCCAAATAGGATTTCTGAAAAGGAAGTTACAGTCAATTGAGAAATCTCAGTGGAGCGTGAAAAGCAGAGGGTTCCCGTGGTGGGGCTGCAGCTGGGCCTGCCAGGCTGGGGGTGCCCTTCCCGACTGGAGAGGGGACCCCACAGGCAGCTCAGCAGGCATGTTGGGGCCTGGCTGGGCCTCGGGCACAACTGTGTGCTCAGAAACCATGGCTCAAAAATTGTGAGCATGTTTTCCTCATCCTCACTGTGGGTGTGGGTGTGAACCACGAGTTCAGGTGGTTAAAGCAGGGAGGAGAAAACAAAAGCATAGCGAGACTCTACTCACCTTTTCCTTAACAGAAGCTCTAGAAGACAGCAGAAACAGTCGGGGCAGATAATAGGTGGGGTATCTGTGGAGGAAGGTGGTCTCCAGAGCCCCAGGTCCAGTCTGCCTTGCAGAAACTGCCTGGCTCCCCCACCCCACCTATTTGCAAGGACAAGATGCAGGGGTGTCATGACAGCTGCCCAGCTGCCTCCCAGCTTGGCCTACCCACTAGTGAGACCTCCTGCCGCTGGCACCCTCTGCTGCCTGCTCAGGTGATCTACCCCTTCCCTGTAGTCTGCTGTGCTCTGCCCTGCCCCATCACTCGTGACCGCTCCCTGTTGGAGCTAAGCCGATTGAGCCCCAGCTTAGCTTAGCATTCCAGGTCATTTGCCAGCTATGCCCAAGAGCATCTCCCCTTTCTCTCCTACATGGACCCACCCTGCATTTCGCCAGGGTGTCATCCAGCCACTTCTCAGGGTCAGGCCATCTCCTGCTCTCTACTTCGGTCCATATGCTTTTTGTTTCCTTGGTATTTCCTTCTTCTGCCTTCAAAAGCTATCTCTCCTTCTCAGCCTAATCAGGTATCACCTCGCTGGTGACTTTCCTCTGGTCCATGTGACCCCCACGGCAGACATCAGGACTTCTGCTGTGACTTGCACTAGGGCTTCTCCTGCACCTGCCTTCTCTCTTCCTGGACATGGGACCAGGGATGTAGCTTTTTCTTTATTCCACTCTATCTGCCAGCTCCAGCACAGTGCCTGCCGCAGAAGCTGGATTAGTGTTGGTCAAATGAATAAATGCTAAGGACAGGGATGATAATCTAAGGCACACTGAGATGTGAATGGCTAATGAGGTGTCGTGTGTGGTCTTTCTGTGAGGCTTGGCATCTCTGAGAAGGAGGGTGGAGGTGGTGGAAGGGGTAGGAAACTTAGGTGAGAGAGGGTACCTAGACAAGCCTGACTGGTTGTGGTCATTGACTGAGGTCACTGATTGAGGCCATCTCCCTGGAGCACAGTGCTAGGGGATTGTGAGGCTCTGCCATGTACCCTAGAGCAGCACTCATGAGCATTCACATTCTTTGCAAAGGAATGAGTCTCAGGGAAGAGGAAAGAGGGCAGGTCTCAGCTTCAGGGATCAGATGAGCAAGACCTCAGGAGAGGGCAGGAGCACCTGCTATGCCCCTGATGCAGTTCCCTCAGCGGCCCTCGATTCCCCCAGGTGTCCATGCAGGCAGACTGCGGGACTCACCTTGGCCATCTGTGCTGTGTGTGGGAGGCCCATGGCCTGCCATAGCACCTGTGACCCCCTGCTTCTGTAACCCCTGCTTTTGTGTGATCGTGAAGTGTGTTTCTTGCCTCATCTAGGTGGGCAGGAGTGAGTCACAGCTCCTTTCTGTGTCCTACTGTCTGGATCCACAGCCATAAAAGCTGTGGGTCCCAACTACACATACTCCCAGAACCAGGCATGCCCAGAAACCTCCCTGACTTCAGCATGGGGAGCTGAGAGCAGCAGCCTCCATGGCCACTGCTTCTTTCCTGGAAAGCTTACTTGAACGTGGCTCTGACACCGGGCGAGGGCTGGCAGGGTTCCTCGCTCCTGTTTTGAGTGCAGGCTGTGGCTTTGCCAAGCACCTTGCCCACTAGTGTTTGTGAAGAAAGGCCCAGCGGGTCCCTGGATGCTCTCAAAGGCTGCCGCTCCTCTCAAGTGGCTGAACAGAGCAGTTCTCTCCTTGAAGTTCTATTGAACTGCTGGAGCTGGCTGTGCAGAGGAAAGAAAAGGCCTGTCATTGAAATCAGAGTGGGGGCAGGAGAGCAGGGAGGTGAAAGAAGGAGATGAGCAGGAGGGGCCCAGGCGGCCAGGTGAGGGGCAGGGCGACCAGGCAGCGAGGGGCGGGGCCTGCGGAGTGCAAGGAGGAAAGAAGGCATAGGGAGGAGGGGGCTGTAAGAGCAGGTGCTGGTGGGAGGGGAGAAAGCTCTGGGTGAAATGTCACAACATGGAAGGGCAGCCTTCCTTCTTTCTATTAGCAAAGTCACAGTGGTTCCTGCGCATTTGAAGTGGGACCTGGGTAAGAAGTGATACAGCAGTGATAAAGTGTCCTCATGGAGTTAATCCCATTCCTTTCTCTCCTGCCACAGCTATGCCCCCATCATAACACATTGCTTGGGGTGCCCCTGGGAGCTCTCTTACTTCCCAGCCTACACAGGTGTCCAGCAGGACTTCCTTGGTGTGTTGTAACCCAGCCCTCTTTCCCCTGCCCACTCCTGTTCCCCAGCCCTCACCTGTTCCCCCCGCCCTCTCCAGCCCATTTCCCTCCTCCTCCCTTCTCCCCCCAGAGTCGACTCCAGGAACAAGGCAAGTCCCTCCTCCCCCCAGGGTGGGCCAAGAACGTGCTTCCCAGCCACGTTCCCAGGCCCCCTTCTTCCCTCTAGGGTTGCCAAGAACAAGCTTCAGGTAGAAGGAAAACAAGTCCCAAGTTTCACAAAACCCCCAAGTTCTCAGTTGATGAACAATGGTGGAAAACTCACTGAGACTTGATTAATTACTATTGTATAACCATAACCATTGTGATATGAAATGTATCCATTGTCAACTGAAACTGCATTAATTATTGTTCCATTGCTGTATCTATGACTACCTGAGTTATAACCCCCCTTAACCAGCCACGTTTCACTTCTGTAATATGCTTACACAGAGCCTATAAAAGGTAACTCACCCTCACACCTGGGCTGCTGACTCTCTCTCGGAGCAGCAGCCCTTGCAGCAGGTAAAATAAATTACCAATTAATTAACCTAAGTGGGGGTCCGAGTCTATTTTCCAGGTCCCTTAAGTTATTTCAGGTGGCCTCCTCAATTTCTCTCTCTCCTTCCTTACTATTTCTCACCACCTCCCTCAAGTGCTGCTTCTGCTTTTTTGGCCTCTGCCATCTCCATGCGGCATCAGCAAGGTCCCTCCGATGGAAATTGGCTCATGCATCTCCCCCTGCACTATCTCTACCATGGGTCTGCCTGCCCCTGGGAGAAGGCCCTGTCCCCTTCAAGGTCAGCCAGGCCTTCTGTTCTGCTCTGGCCTGAAACTTACCTCATTCTCCCCTCTCTGCCCTTCTGACCTTGTAGCCCCCTCATGCCAGACTTTGCCCCATTTGGGGAACCAACTGTGCCCTTGCATAACTTTTGTCCTTTACACAAACTCTTCCTGATTTCTGGAATACCCTCACCTCTTCTGCCTTGGGCCAGGGCTGGGTGATGGGGAGGAGGTTTGCACATCCAGGCAAAGAGTTTGAGCTGGCTCCTATCAGCCAGTGATTCTCAAACTTGAACCTACAACAAAATCCCTGGAAGACATAGCTGTTTGCTGAGCTCCATGGACAACTGGTCAACTTCATTCCCTTTTGACAACTAGAAACATTGACAAGATCAAAAGGTAGCCCTCTTACATGTAGTATAGTCACGTTGTCTGCATACTTGGTACATATAAAACATTTTAAAGAAAACTCATTTCCAAATTTTCTGTAAAACATGCATTTTCGATTCACTCTAATGTCCTAACCTGCTTGGGTTAATAAATGGTAGAGTAAACCTATGTATATCTCTTCATCTTGGTGATCTCTGAGTTTCTTTTCCTATAAGATAAGGAAGGTAGCAGCAGCTTCATAAGGTTTGAATGGGTTATAGCCACAACAACACATGGGAGGTGTCCCATATTCCTCCCATGTGCATATCCATATCCTCCCACAGGCCCATTCGTGAGCCGTTCACCAGGACTCACTGCCCCCACCGGGGATCCTGGCCTGTTCCTGTAGTACCAATTTATTTGTTTCTTCCTGACACTTCCCCTATTAGTACTGCCCCATATCTTTGCCTGGTGGGAGTTCAGAGAGGTCAATGTCAGCTGCCTGCCTCTCACTGGAGCAGCTTTCTGAGTGCCTCTGGGAGGAGTGGTGAGAGAATCGCGTTTATTCCCAAAGTTGTCACCATTATCACATTGTCAGCAGCTGGACTTCTTTTTTTCCTGCATGAGGGAAAGTTTTGGCATTTTCATTAGTATTGTGGAAATGACTGAGCCCTAGGAGTGTGTGTGTGTGTGTGTGTGTGCGTGCGCTACCTGTATATGTCACTTTCCCACCAGGGAGACCTTGGAAGAAAGTGGTAGAGAACTCCTGGTCTCTCCCAGGCCACAGAGAGGCAGGCAGCTTAAAGGTATAGAAGGTTGTGAGGAGAAGGATATATTTTTGTCCTAAGTGGCTGGGCTCTCTGATGTCACTCAGGGATCCACTTCTGTGACCTATATACAGCACTTCTCTAAGGGACATAACCATTCCTACCAGGACAAAGAGCCAGCCTGTCAAGTCTATGTGCAGAAAGCCCGTGAATGCAGTGTCCAGGCCCTGGAGAGGGAGGACCTGCAGCCACTAGAGGCAAAGAGAGAAGGAGGTGGCCTGGGAACAACGCTAGTGCCTCTCCCTTGGGCCAGGAGGTCTGTCTGATTCTAGCACTACTCGCCATTTCTCTGAACCTCTCTCTCTCATCTAGAAAGTGGGCGTGTGATGTTTGCCTCTTAGAACTGTCATGGAGAATAAATGAAATAATGTGAAATAATGTATCAGAAGTCACAGGCACTCGATAAATCAGGTCCCCTTTCACTTGGGGCAGTGCTGGCAGAGTTACAGAAAGAAGGGCATCCAGCATAAAGAGGGTGGTGGCATCTGCTATGACCAGGGGACAGAAATTGTAGCCAGGAGAAAGAACATTTCTGAAAAGGATTGTAAGGAAGGCAGGAAACCCAGGGATAGGGTAAAGGATTTGAACCATAACATGGAAATGACAGACAGAGAACTCAAGACCCCATGTGAGTGCTGGTACTACAGCACCCTCCCTGAGGGGCTCCTGCCCCTCCCCCCACCCCATGCTAATTTCTGGGCTTGTGGTGGGTATATGTGTACACACTGAGGATGGACTGGGTGTCAAAACAACTCATGCTGGAAAATCCTTCCCCTAATTAGTTGTTTCTCCTGAAGTTAACTGTCCAGTAAATCTAATTCAGAAGCATATTCATGGTGTGATTATGTTATTTTCAAATAATCTCTTTTTTTGAGAGTCCCCATAAAATAAGTCTAGTTGGATGCAATTTGTTTGTAGTAAAAACACTCAGAACCAGGTGAAAACTTCTGCTCCCCAGTAGAGGACCAAGGAGGGATGGCCGTCCCTGATTGGGGCTCCCATGCCGTATCTGCCGGGACAGGCAGGGCACTCGGCAGGATCCTGATGGGCCAGCTCCAGACCAGACAGGTTTCCAAGGACGGAGGAGTAGGTCAGCTTGGACTCTGCCCTCCTCGTGGGAGGCAGCAGCTGCCCTCAATGAGCTTTGGACCTCACTCATTCTCAATATTTCCATTTCCCTTTCTGAAGACCCAAGCCAGTGCCCTAGGAGAGGAAAGACAAGTTTCTAAAGTGAAAGTGGATTTGATGGGACCAGTTCAGAATGGTTTTACAGTTTCTGTCCTTCCTCAGGCAGGAGAAGGGTTTCTATGTCAGGGGCCCTGAGGTGATGCAGGGTCCCAGGGTGTGAAGAGGTCTCCTTGGGTCACTGGGTGGTTTGGGAGGGAACAGTGGGCACATCAGGGCAGCCTCCTGGAGGAAAACAGGAAAAGTGGGTGGTATCACCAGTGTGGTGGCTCCTTAATGGGAAGAAGTCAGGAAAGGAGATTCACAGGGTGTGTAGACCCTGCTGGTTTCTCCAGCAAGATGGATGAATTCAGCCAAACTGATGAGAGGAAATTCAAAAGCACAGATTCTCAGTGATGGTAGGGAGAAGACAGCAGAATGCCCTGATATTGGAAAGGATTTCCCATCCTGTATACTCTTAACATGGGGCCAAAGTAATTGTAGACCGAGACTTCCTTCTACTGTTTAGGGAGATATCAGATGGCCCCGGGGGAGAGACTGGAGAAGTAGAGGGTAGAACCCTCACTCCAGGACAGATCCCTGCATGTCAGCGAAGCCGTTGCTGGATTAGGGGAATTATCTGAAGTGGAAAGATTTCCTCACGCTGTAGGAGGTACGGTGAACCCAGGCTCAAGACCCTCAACAAAACCGTTAAGAGAATCAATGACAGGCCTGTTCACTCACTGAAGGCTGCATAGTAGCCCAGCTGTGCCCTCCCCTTTGCAAATCTACTGAAAAGCTGTAACTCAGAAGGGAAGAAAACAGACTAGGGGACACCAAGATCCAGATGACATCTGAGCAAGATGATGATCTGCAGCTAAGAGGTGGACCCTCGGGCCATTCGTCCCCAGGAGCTCCTTATGGAGAAAGAGCCCATGCCTTCAGCACGCAGTCACTGTTAATTACTCCCCTCACCTGTATTATTCTGTCTCAATAAAAGGCCAGTGCGGAGGTTGCTCAGGGCTCCCCTGCAAGAAAGGGCTAGCCCACCTCCCTCAAGCTTGTACTTCTAATCCTTGTCATGCCTGGTTCCTTCCTGTGGTGATCGAAATCAGGGCCTTAGGGGCCCGATGGGTCGCGACAACAGACCTCAAGTTACGCAGGAAAAAACATCAGGGAGGTTTTGCTTGTACTGTATCATAACAAACAGAAGAGCCAGACATGGCTGCCCGGCCCCCATGTTACCTAGGCACAGGATTCAACAGTGGCAAGGCTGCCACACAAACGTACTGCAGCAAAGGGACGCAGACAGAGGGAAGGAAGTGAGGAGAGGACAGAGTACAGTTTTTGAAAGATAGCTGAAAAGATATTCTGAAAGAACTTAAAATCTGAGAAAAAGAGCAATGTTTCCCGTGAAACACATCTTCTATGTAAGGCTCATTGAGCCTTTCCTATGCACCAGGCCTTGTTCTATGCACCGAAGCACGTGTTACTTCACTAAATTCTTACAGCAGCCCTGTGCAGTGGCTGCCATTACAAGCCCTATTTTACGGATGAGAAAATAGACACACAGAAGGCAATTAACTTGCCCAAGTGGCAGGGTCAGCATCCAGAACTATGAAATCTGAATTCAGAGCCCATTATGTTAACGTTACATTTCTATTGTCTCTCATTAAGCAAGTTAATTATAGAAAATCTAGTTAAATAGTTACGAATGCATACAAGGAAAAGTAGTTCGCAATTTTACGACCTAAAAGCAAATACTTTTAACATTTTGTCTTATTTTCTTCCAGTCATTTGTCTTCTTAATTTTACTTTTACTTTTTATGGTAGCTGGTGGTTTATTTTGTTACGGAGAGGTTTAAAAGAGAAGAAAATTTAAAACTCGTATGAACCATACTCCATTTATTTATATTCTTGCTGGGAAGAAAACAGAAAAGGAGCAATGAAGGGTTCACAG
>NW_003852612.1:352064-354084 GCF_000181295.1 Otolemur garnettii | reverse complement strand
TTTTTTTTTTTGAGACAGAGTCTCACAGCAGAGTGCCATGGTCACAGCTCACAGTGATCTCCAGCTCTTTGGCTTAGGCAATTCTCTTGCCTCAGCCTCCAGAATAGCTGGACTACAGGCGCCCACCACAACGCCTGGCTATCTTTTTGTTGCAGTTTGGCCGGGGTCGAGTTCAAATCCTCCACCCTCTGTATATGGGGCTGGCATCCCATTCACTGAGCCACAGACACCACCCAACTGAGAATTTTTTGACTTTGCCATTGTGGGAAAGTGATATATGAGTCACTACACTCCTGAACTTATTTACATTGGGGTTATGTTTGGATAAATTCCCCATTGAAAATATCATAAGTCAAAAATACACTTTCGACTTAAGATGTTTTCAACCTGGAATGGAATTATTGGGACATAAGCCATTATAAGTCAAGGAGCATTTGTATGAGTGTATGTGTATGCATGGGACAGGGATTTTGTGTGTGTGTAGGTATATGGAGGGTGAAATGGGGACCGTGTCCATCTTCTGCTGAGACAGCTCCCCACCACCCGCTGAATTGAGGAGACTGTCTGCTGCTTCTATTACAAATGGCAGCTCCCTGGGCAGAGGGAAAGGAGAGTGCATCATTCCTGTCGCACTCCTGTAGCAGTTGGTTATGACAGAGACAGCCCCATGCCCACCTTGATAGGTGTGAAAAGGCCTTTCCTAAAATTCAGTTTAGGTTCCTGCATCACAAACATGGATGCAGAAGTAACTTTTTTAATATAGATAGCAATATTATCTAGAAATAGCAGCCAGAATCACATCTCACAGTAAAATGTTAGAATGCTTTTCCCAAATGGGGTGCCAAAATGGCTACAGAGGAAACCGTGGAGCTGAGATTAATGTCAGGAGGTTGCTGGGGAGATGCTGTGGAATCACCCCCACCTGTGAAGGGACTGAGCAGAGGGAGAAAGACATTGCTGATGCCCCTGAGGCTAGCAATGGCAGACAGGGTGAGGGACAGGACTTCACAGCCTGTATTCTCCAGTCATGTGAGAAGAGCTCCCAGGAGGAGGGAGGGCAGGTCCAAGGGGATTCTCTTTAGCCAAAACAATCCTCAAAAGGGCCAGCACTGAGGGCTGCTGTCCCAGCAACTTGTAGAGTAATTCCTTTAATCTTGGGGTGTTGTAGGGGGTAATAGCAGTGGGGGCATCACAGCACCTGCTCCAACACCATGAGTTCTATCCCTCTTATGGACACTTATGACATAAGGAAGCTTGTTTAACAGCATTTTCCTCAGTTTTCTGCAAATGTGTTTGAATCATACCACACCCCTTTCGTTTTAGCAGACTACTGCAGCTCAGGGGTGTAAAAGGAAGATGGTTTGAGGACACTCCCTAGAGGCCATCCTGGTCCCCATATGCTGGCCCTGAAGCCTGAGCTCCTCTTGCGCCCAGTCCCACTGCTGAAACCTTTCCTACAGGCAGGAGAGTCTGGAAGAGTCTTAGACCCCTGACCAATTGAATTTGGAATGAAGACACCTGAGACTAGGAAACACCACTGCCCGGAGATGCCTGACACTGGCTCTGCCTGACGCTGCCTGGGCGGGGCAAAGCCTCACACTCACAAGTCCTTGCTGACACCACTGGCTCCTCACCGTCAGGGACGTCGGCGCTGAGCTCCCACCTGGTTTCAGTCTCCCCGCCCTACTTTCTTGGAGGCACCTTTTGGCTTCTACAGAGTCAAGGAGGTTTTTCAGTGAGAGGCTATCCTTTAGCACTAAATGTTCTTCTCTACTCTCACCACCAAAATGAGGAGGAAGGAGGATGAGAGTGTCATGGTCTTTCAGAGCTCCCAACTACCTTCAGGTTGACCCAGGAAGATCTCTGGGAGGAGGGGAGATTGGGAAGGTGTCTGCAGGAACGTCATCCCAGAAGACAGGAACCCCTGCACCTTGCCTCCCCAGAGTGGTGTATCAGCGGATTTCAAATTCTTTTCCTGGGGCAGGTGGAGAAGGAACCCCACGTCCTTATGCATCCCTCT
>NW_003852612.1:344972-351850 GCF_000181295.1 Otolemur garnettii | reverse complement strand
GATGACGTTTTTCATTTCACTTAGGGAAAAATCACCTGATACATTCCTTTCTTGGGTGAGGGACAGCCAACCTCCTGGCATAGGAGTTTCCCTTTTTAGTGAAAATGATGTATTTCTATTTTCAGCATTTATTGGTGTTTTCTATGCTCTAAGATATTGGTACAGATCTTGGCCAATTAGAAGTATTCCAAAAAATTTATACAAGTGAATTCTGGTTCTTTTTCTTGGCTACAAAATAATTTTAGCCCTGTGTTTCATAATAATTTTTATTGCTGCTCAATAGCTTTTTAAGGTATAACAGACATACTATAAACTGTATCTGTTTTAAATGTACAATTTAAAACATTTTGCAACATGTGTATGCCTGTGAAATCATCATCACATCAAGGTGATAAAGACATCCATTATTTCCAGAAGCTTCCTTGTACTTCTTAATAATCCTTCCCTCCCACCACTCTAACCCCATTCTCAGGCAACCCTTCATCTGTTTTCTGTTATATCAGTTTGCATTTTTGGACTTTTCTATAAATGGAGGAGTATGTATTCTTTTTCATGTGGCTTCATCCAGTCAGCAGAATTATTTCAAATTAATTCTGGTTGCATGTATATGTTCATAGTTGATTTCTTTTGTATTGTTCTCTTATCATTCTTTGATACATGAGATAAATGCTATGAGATATAGCAATTACATTTTGGGAAATCAGAGTATAATATTGTAGGAAACGTTTTGGACACAATTTTAAAAAATTTTAGTTGGCATGTCCTAACTGTGTGACCACAGACCCATCACTACACCTCTGGGCTCAGTTTCCTCTCCTACAGGATGGAAGTCATAATTATATCTCCTTGCTGTGGTCACCAGTGCCTTGGTCATTGCTATGAGCAGTCCGCTCCCATGGCTTGTGTGTATAAATAACAACTTCTCCTGGCTCTGGCCATGTGGGGAGTTGTGCTAAGGTCTGTCAAGCACCAGGCAGTGACAGATAAAGGAACAGGGTGTGGCCCCTTCTTGGAGGTGCTCTGCCTCTGTTCTGACTAGGTGTCTGGAAGCAGACCCCTGGGTACTCCTATAGGACTGGACTTAGGTTCTCATTTGTCTCCTCACCAGGAGGAGAGGGTGGGATTTCTGGAACAATTCCAGAGGTGCTGCAACTGGAACAGTAAGCAGGACATTTAGTTGGGAGTGGTCGTGATGTGATACTAAGAGGAAGCTACCCTCCTGATTTTCAGCAGGAATGAGATTTGGAAGGAAAGCAGACAAGTTGTTCAAAGCGCTCGGAAAGGAGGTGAAAAGCATTTAGGGGTTGGGCTAAACAGGCTCTTCCTCCTAGCAAAGTTAAGTCTGGGAAGTGGGAAGAGGAGGGCTGACCTTGTGAACAGGGGTGATTCTCCTCTGAGCTGAAGATGAAACTTGTGGCGATTGTCTTTTGCAAAGACAGCCATGGCAATGTCTTCTGTCTCACATGCTCATCCACAAACTTAGTACTCCGCTCAGCAAGAAGTGGGCATCTAGGACTTCTATTCTGGAACCAGGCCTGTGTGACTGCCCTGACCAATAGAGTACAGAGGAAGTGGCACCATGTGGCATCTGAGGCCACATAACATTGCCATGCATGCCAGGCTCCCTGGGGATGCTCACTTCTGGAATGTGACCACCATGCTATGAGGAAGCCCAAGCAGCCTGAGAAAACTCCATGTAAAGAAGAACTGAGTCCAGGCTCACAGCCCAACTGGACTCCTGGCCAAGAGCCAGCACTCACTTGTCAGCCATGTAAGTAAGACATTCTGGAATTGACCACTCCATTTTATGCTACATAGGGCAGAGATGAGCCACACTGTCCAACTTGTAGATTCATGAAAAAAATAAATGATTGTTATTGCTTTAAGCCACTAAACTTTTGGGGCAATTTGTTATGCAGCAATAGATAACCCATGCAAAGGAGAAAGATTGAAGATGATGACAACATTCAGTAGCAGACACTAGTACATAAAAGGAAGTGCAAGCCCCAGCCCATACTGTCACGTGGCAGCCTTCAATGTTGAGCATGGCTTCCCAGAGCCTGGCAAAGTTAGGGTATTAAAGGATAAGATTAAGAACCTCCTGCCCACTCTTAGACATCCAAATTAAGTAATATTAACAGCACCTCTAGTCATAGCACAGTTATTTTTGGAGTGGCTTAAAAGGTATTTTTGTTATCTTGCTTTTGAATTGAGACGTTCACTGAGAGCTCTGGATAAGTTCTTCGCAAATGGCAAGGGTCTTCTCTAACATCCGGGATTATAAACCTCTTCCTATAGAGTTCACAGGATGTACCAGGCTGTAAAGAGAATTTAATGACAACTTATTGATGGTTTGCAACATCGTACAGGTGAAGAGGCTGAGGGGAACCAAAGGTAAAGTGCACAGAGCCAGCAACTGGAAGAGTATGATAAGCTTGGTTTGTCCGTCTCAGCATCTGACACCATTTACAAAGCCAAAGAGTAACTTTGACCTTGAAGTGGGGATTTTTTTTTTTTTTTTTTTTTTTGCAGAGTTTTGGCTGGGGCTGGGCTTGAACCCACCACCTCTGGTACATGGGGCTGGCACCCTACTCCTTGAGCCACAGGCACTACCCAAGTGGGGATTTTTTTTCACTTATTAGAGTGACCAGAATAAGCACATGCATCTTTCATTCCCCTCTTCTCTCTCTTTCCTCTTTAATACATACATCATAGACACATCTCTTTTCCCTAATTTTTTAATCGTAAAATATATACAATATAAACTTGACCATTTTAACCATTCTAAGTGAAAAATTAAGTGTGTTCAATTTGCTGTGCACTCACCCCCAGCATGCATGTCCAGAACTCTTTTCATCTTACAAAACTGAAAACTGTACCCATCAAACAACAATTCCCCATTTTCCCTCACCCTGGTGCCCGGCAGTTACCATTCCTCTTTCTTTCTCTGTCATTTTCACTACTCTGGGAACTGCATATATGTGGAATCATATAGTCTTTGTCCTTTTGAGATTGGCTGATTTCACTTAACATAACATCCTCAAAGTTAATCCATAATGTAACATGTGACAGAATTTCCTTCCTTTTTAAGATTGTCACTTCTTTTTTCTTTTTTCCCCAGTCAGGGCCTCACTCTGTTGCCCTGGGGTTGAGTGCCATGGCATTATTATCATAGCTCACAGCAACCTCAAACTCTTGGGCCCAAGCAATCCTCCCACCTCAGCCTCCCAAGCTGAGACTACAATGCCCAGCCAATTTTTCTATTTTTGGTAAAGACAGGGGCTTCCTCTTGCTCAGGTTGGTCTCGAACTCCTGAGTTCAAGTAATCCATCAGCCTTGGCTTTGGAGAGCCCTAGGATTACAGATGTGAGCCACTGTGCCCTGTCAAGAGAGCTACTTCTTTTTAACTCAAATATGGTATCTTGTTGCTTATAACCTCCAGGAAACTAGAGTTTCTCTCCTGGAGTTTTCTCAGCAAAGAACATGGGTGGGGGAGGGGCACAGCCACCTGCCGGGCCCCAGGTGACCTAGAGGTCAGAAGACCACACCCAGCATTAGCTCATCTGGGGAAGCCTACTGTCTGGTTAAGTTAGGAACTTCTTTTTTTCCCAGGGAAGTCCGTTCTCCCTTCATCCTGCACCAGATCGCTCCCTATCACTGACTGGATCACGAGGGTAGAGGGAATGTCATGATTAACTTTGATTTCCAGGAGACCACACACAGCAGGGTCCTCTATAGATGTCTGCACTTGATGAGTAGCTAAGTGGATGACCGCAAGCAAAGGAGGATGCGTGAGTCAGTACAGAGTGTGGCTAGTTCATAGCAGTTGCTATACAGCTTGGCAATGGAGGAAATATAAATGAATAAAAAATTGTAAATGAACCCTTACTGAGTTCAGAGCAGAGATTATAAATTCCCTTTATAGACTCCCAAACCGGTAAATTGTGACTTTGACTAAGCTGCATGTGTTAGCAAAGTGAACGTCCCAATGAGAAGGGCAGTGAACACCGATGCTGTGTGGGCTCCGTCAGGCCCTGTCCTGATTTATTCCTCAAGAGAACCTGGTCCTGCTTATAGGCAAGGGAACCGGGGCATTGCGAGGGCCAGTAACTGTTCTGTGGTCCCACTAGGAATGTGGCCAGCTGCAAAGGGAGGAGCACAGCCAGGGAGGTGCAGACAGGACATGTCTCAGGGGTCAGCACTGGCATAGTACTCCCTTGTGCTACCCGGGCAGTGCCACTCAGCCTTCACTGTGCTCACTCCCCAGGGAAGACCACAGACCCCCCCACCCCAGGGGTCTGATCCAGCAGCTCTGGGAGGGCCCAGGGGTGGGCATCTCTAATAAGCCTCAGGTGATGCCTGGGCTGCCAGTCTACTGGCCACACCTGGAGAAGCTAGTGCTGGGGAACAGAGGATGCTGCCCACCGGTCACAGCCCATTAGGTCCCAGGGGCAGATAGAAATTCAGACAGAGGATATGGGAACATCAGGCTGCTTCGGCAACCTTCTGATTTGGCTTTGGTTTCCTGTGTACTTTCTAAAGGTTGAGCAGAAGTTTGCCTGAGAAAGGGTATCTCCTACACCTGTTAGCACCCAGGAGTCCTTTCTGCCCTACCAATGACCAGATGAGAGATTTAATGCCTCTGTCTACTTAAGCTGGGACATAATGACTCTGCCCCTGAACCCAGACCCACTAGCATGGTTTGGACTAATCCAGATGGCCTTGGGAGACAGACCCAGCCTCCTCTGGTCGCCAAGTGTACCTGCCTGTCTCACTTAGAACATTGGCAGGAGGAGAGTGGCCTTCAGAGCAAGACACATCTGCGTTAACAGTCCTGCTCCCATCCCTGGACCAGCTGCTAAACTCAGGAAGGCCCTCTTCCCTGTGGACACTATTTCCCCATCTGAGAAATGAGACAGTAATGCCACCCCAAAGTTCCCAGAGTTGATGTAAGTACAGCATAACAGAATGGATGCAGATTACACATAACTACGAGAAGAGTTAGAAGACATTACTTGGGAATGTGTGGCATACATTACATATCTCACTTAAACAAGCCTTGGAGATGAGTGTGCATGGTCTCACAATCCATGACGGGACACACAGCTAGCTGCCCATGTGATCCTCCAGAAATGACTTGTGAGCCAAGAGATTCAGACTGAACACATAGCTTTCTTTGCCTAGCAAAACACACTGCTCCATTTCACATTTGTTTGCATAGCAGAGTCAGAAACAAGAGGCCCTACATTTTTATGGACTCCCCTCACTCTTGAAATTGGCATCATAAAGAGAATTTTCTGGGTCCCAAATGTATCCTTCTCTTGCAGCCGCAATTCCCCAGCACCTCAGCAGGACATCTGCAAAGCCTGGTATCGTATGTCCTGTTCCCCGATGCTTCCTGTGACTAACTTCCGGCAGGATCTTTGGGTTCCCTTGTGAGTGTCCTAGGCCAAACCTCTCAGCCCTGTACCTCTGTGAGGACACCTCCCCCAAGATCCTGCCCTCTAAGGGGCACTTTGTCCCAACCTGGGCTCCTGGAGCTCTGTTTCCTTGGAAGCATTGAGAGATTTGATCACTCCATGGCCTCTAATGGCCACCCCATCCCCATCCCCACCCTCTGAGCAGGGTTGAATCATGAATTTTTTTGTTTATGAAGTGCAGTTAGTCTCGCTAAGCAATTCACTCATGCTGCTGTCATTTGAAAGTACTTTTGTTCATGATATGTGGATTGGTTTCTGAATCCTAGTTTGTGGTTAAAATTGTGTGGTTTCTATAAATACTTAATTAGAAGGAGAATACCATGAGGAAGCCAGAAGCCAGGCAGAGATTTCATTTTCTCTGCTGCCTTCAACATGAAACCGAAGTGATTTAAGCTATTGTTTAGACCGGGTGGGAAAGCCAGAGTGTGGACATTCCCTAGACAGGATGGAAGCCACAGGGAACTCCCTTGTGTCTGCCAAGCAGACATCTTCAGCAGGTGAGCGGCACTCATCCTCACATGGACTCTGTGTGTTCAGTGTACTCTGCTGATAAGAAAACGAGTCAAGATGACAGGACAGCACTTGAGGTCATGCAGGGCTGGGGATGGAACCTAGTCCCTCTGATTCTTCTCAGCACTTGCCCAGGACAGCTGCAGCCCCAGCCCCAACACAGACAAATGCCCTGGACACAAGTAAATGTGCGTGTAACTTCAGAACCGACAGACTCTGATATTGGAGAGCCTTTCATTGTGTGATGGGACAGGACTTAACACTCTGCTGCAAAGAGTTTGCTGTGGTCTGAATGTGTCCCCCAAAGTTCATGTGTTGGAAACTTAAATCCCCAATGCAGCAGTGTGGAGGTTGGGACCTTCAGTGGTTGATGGGGCCATGAGTGCTCTGCCCTCACAAATGGAGTGATGTCATTATCACAGTAGTGAGTTTGTTATAAAAGTGAATTTGGCCCCCTTGGCCCTTGTTCCCTCCATCATGCAGCAGGAGAACCTTCACCAAAGGTGGTCCCCTTGATCTTGGACTTCCAAGCCTTCCTAACTGCAATAAGTAAGTTTCTATTGTTTAAGAAATACATCTGTTATAAACTACCCATTCTGTGGTATTGGGTAATAGCAACACAAAACTGACTAAGACAAGTCCTCAGAGGCTTCAATGAGATGGTGTGGAGGCTGCTGATGGAGGATTCCTGGCTCTGTCCTCAGGCAGCATCTAATAGAAGTCAGAGCTGGTTGACCATAGGTTCTTCCCCATGCCCCTGCCCTGGGGACTCCACCACCCTACTTGCTGGCTCTGGACTGCCCAGGATGGACACTTGCTACGAGTCCCCACAGTCATTCTGTGGACCAGTTATCCACTACAAAGGTAGCCCATGAAATGTCGCTTCCT
>NW_003852612.1:334504-344755 GCF_000181295.1 Otolemur garnettii | reverse complement strand
GCTTAAGTCACTAAAGTTGCTCTGCACAAGTGACTGAACGTTCTGATCAGGCCTTTCTCAGGACAGGAAGTTGCACTGAATTCTGAGTGAGCAACCTCTGCCCAAAGTCTGAGAAAGGGACAGCACCCCCCAAATTCAGTAGGCTTTTAACAGACACAAGGCTTGGTCAAAGCATGTCTGCTTTGGAAAATACCTACATTTTGTTTCTTTTAGGTTCCATGTCCCTCGGAAGACAGAATTCAGTTAAGTGTCACTGATACATTTTTCCAAAAACCCATCTTCAAAGTCAAATTGCCAACAAAATTCAACTGAGGTAGACAGATGCCTTCCCCCTGGCTTCATGTTCTAGGTGGGTTTGGAATTGGATTAAGAGTGAAGGCAGGTCGAGGTAATACCTTTGACTTTGTCTTGATGTTGTTGAGACAATTTTCAGCCTAGTTGGAAGTAATCAGGCAAATGAGAGGAGCTTGTCCAAGAAAGGGCCCAGGGCCCTGGAGTGGAGGTGAACGCCAGGGAAACAGAGGGCATAGAAAGAGTGGTGCAGAGTTGCTGGGTTTTGCCTTGGGTCTTCTGAGTAACTGGCTGTGGGGTTGGTTCTGGTTTCTTTCTGATCTTCCTGTGAGGATGAAACCAGCTGGTCTATCTTCTCCAGAAGGGTCTGAAGGGCCCCGTTTGTATGGTTCCCTATTGTTTCCAACATAGAACCTGGAATATGGCTGGAGCTCAGTTGTATGTTTATCAAAGAAAAGAATGAAGAATGCCCAATGTCCCCCTCCTTTCATTGATGTATAGAAAAACTTGTTCATGTAAGTAAGCCCCTTACTCTTTACCTCCTCCCTTCTAGGGTCCCCTCAGAATTTCCCAGTATAGCCTTCAGACCAGGGCAAACCATTTGTCCATTTGTAAATCAGCCACAGGAATTGCAATAAGGGCTATGGTGCTTGGAATTCTTAAGGATTTGTCCCAGGGCTACTTCCTGAAACTCTTAAGGATTTGTCCCAGGGCTACTTCCCCTTGAAACTCAGGTGGAGGAAATTCCTTTATTGGCTGGACATGGTTGGATCAGCAAAGATAGAGTACCCTGGGCCAATAGCTCAACCTGCCAAACATTGAGGAGGAGATAATGGGGGAGGGGATAGGAGAGGAATCTGTTCCTACAGGTAAAACCACACACCCAGGTGGCATAAGTGAAACAGGACAGACAACAGGGGGACAGTCCTGGCCTCCTACAGCTGTTAGGGAACTTAGCTGGATACAACAGTCACACACGGGACGGGACGGAGGTACTCTTGGAAAGGCTGGAAGGTCTTAGGCTGGCCCTGACCCCCAGGAAGATTCCAGGTTAGGTCATCAGCCTTGGAGTGGGGGCTGGGGGCTACTCTCTTAAGCAAAAATATCTCTAGCCCAAGAGGAACAGAGCCCTGTTGGGGATTGACCCTTAGGCACAAGGCAGAAATCCAGTTACCAGAAGGTGACTTTAGCCCTCCTGAGGGGTTGGGGATGTCCAAAAGCCCCTGTCTCAGATCAGGGCTGGAGAGGCAGAGGCAGGCTGGAGTGGGCCAGGAACCCCCACCTCTAACTTCTCTCCTTACTGTAACTTAAAATGCTTGAGTATTTGGAAATATGATGAGAGCTGAACTGGAGCAGGGCTTCACATCCTATTCGTACATCAGGTCCTTCCTGGAGAGAAAGTACTTTCAAACAGTTGCACAGATCACAGACTCTGGGTCACCCGTGGGGCAGGGTTAGGTCTGCTGATGAGCTTTCCCGCTCCGACAATAAGCCCTCCTCCTCACACCACTGCTATCGCCCATGGTCATGGATGCTTCATACTCTGCTATCTTTTTAGCTTTCTGTTTGGTGGCCTGAGAGCCCTAAGAGGCAGACCCCTCTTCCTTGTTCATGGATGGAAAAACAGAGGATCCAGGTGGGTGGGTGATTTGCACAGGGTAACAGAGAATAAGAGTGGGGCCAAGTCTTCTTTCCAGTACATCACCTAAGCACACTAAACTTGGGAATTGGAAATAGAAGTGAAAAAACATTTCTGTCTTAGAAGAGTGAGTGAAACCTCAGGAGGTCCTGAGATCAAGCTGGTCCACTGCCCAGTGGATCAAGGGCAGGGTTTTAGCAAAGACCAGAAAGGTACATGATCGGCCTGCTACAGACATGAGTTGAATAAATAGATACACGAGTGCATATGTAAATAAATGAGAGGATGTGTGACTGGTCAGTGGTGAAGTGGTCTGTGTCCTTGTCCATCTCCATTCATTCAGAGCATCCCCACTGCTCCATGTGAGCCTGTGTAGGGTGGGTCCCCATCACTCTCCCAGCATCCATGTGCTTGGTCTCCACATCCCAGTTGACTGGAGAGGGATCTAGGTTGACAAGGCTGAGGCCACTACCCACTGGCCTCATCCTCCCCAGTGGTGGGTGTCCAGTTGCCTTTTGCTGATGGCCTCTCTGTGTCCAGTCCTGGGCTCCTCAACCACTACTGGACCTCTGCTGCCTGGGGCTGTCCCATCCATTCCATCAGAGAGCTCATTGCAGTTGGGAGAAACCCACAGGGAGTAGGATCCCCGCCAGCCCACATGGTGAAGGCCGGATGCAAAGGATTAAGTGTGCTCAGTGGAACCTTCTAGGCAGCCAAGGAGTGCTCAGAGCATGCCAGAAACAAACAAACACCCCAAATTCCCCTCCATTATATGCACTTCAATCAGTGCCTCAAACAATAAAATTGGAAATAACCAGAAAAAGTAGAACCTAAAAGTACCTAACCACACGGAATCTAAAAATAGTCTCCAAAGTATCAGCTAGGCAGGGAGGAAATTCGAAGAAAGTGAGGGAGCATTTAAGAAAACAATTAAAACAGATACTCTTAACGGAGTGTGTGGAGTCGGGCCAAACCTGTCTCTGAGGGAAAGTAATTTCTTTAAAAGGCAATTTTAATAAAAATGCTAAGGGAGGTTTAATGACCTAAAAAAGTTAACAAAGAAACCAAGACGCTGGCTCAGAGAACAAGGGCAGGAGAAAGAAATATAAAGAGCAGAGAGAACCAAACTAAAAAGAGAAACAACAAATTAAGTTCTATGGGTCAATTCCTTGAAAAAGTAAACTCACCAAATGGACAAGCTGCAGGAAATAGTTTTTATCAGGAAAAAAAGAAAGAGAGAGAGAAAACAGAAGCCGACATGGTCAGTAATGAAAGGGCTGATAAACAGCAAGAACAATTGCGGGTTTGAGGCTACGCCCTGCACTTGGAGAAGCCAGCATGGCGGGGCTGGTCTGGGGAGCCAGCCGGCTGGACGCGCATCTCACCACTGCGCTTCAGCAAGTTTCCTGACTTCCTGTTGTGCCCGTTTCCTTCTATGAAGCGGAGAGAATAATGATAGCCTGCCTTTCAAGGTTTATCACAATGTCTGAGTGAGTTCGTATCCCTCTCAGGACATGGCAGGGGCAGGGCCTGGGACAGGAGGCGGCTTCGCCTCCCAGCCCCACACATGCCAGTCCCAAGAGCAGTGGTAAGTCCTGGCCTGTTCCTATCCCCTGGTGCAGAGAGAGAAACCAGGGCAAAGGAAGGTGCAGAATGTTCTCCAAGGCCATTCGACTTTCCCAGAAAGATTTCCCAGACTAAACCAGGACCACAGAGCTGTTGCATCAGTGAAGGAGCAGGGAATGTCCCCCCTGAAGATGCCTCAGGAGGCTGCGTAGATGATCCTCTACGCAGGATCATCACTGGAATGTTCCAGCCGGGACTGGCTAAACCTTTGGTGACAATGCCTAGAAGAAATGCACACACTGGCTAGAGATTGGCTCATCTAGATTCTGTGATTACGTGGCCTCAAACTGGTAGGGAGCTGACAGCTGGCAAGAGGTGTTCTGGGGGAAGCAATTTCTCTTCTTCCTGAACCTCATGATTGGCGACTCATTTCTGAGGGGACAGTGCCATAGGATAGATGAAGTTGGTGGATCGAGGATTTGGGAATAAAAGAGAAGATGATGATGCCAAAAGAGGGGCAGCTTTATTGCTTACTTTCTAACTAGGTTGTGAGACAATTTTCTGCCTTTTGGCCAGAGACGCCATCTTCCAGTGATTCACCAAATGGACGAACACAAAGGAATGAGGAGAGGCACCGATATGTGTTCTCTAGGCCTTTCAGAGAACACGGAGTCGTTCCTTTGGCCACATACATGTGAATCTACAAGAGAGATGACATTGTAGATATCAAGGAAATGGGTACTGTTCAAAAAGGCCACACACATGTCACCATGGCAAAACCGGAAGAGTCTACAGTGTTACCTAGGATGCTGTTGGCTTTGCTGTAAATAAACAAGATGGGAGCAAGATCCTTACCAAGAGGATTAACATTCGTGTTGGGCGTGTTAAGCACTCTGGGAGCCGTGATAGCTTCCTAAAACATGTGAAGGAAAATTATGAGAAAAAGAAGGAAGCCAAAGAGAAAGGTATGTGGGATGAACTGAAGTGTTAGCCTGTTCCACTCAGAAAAGCATGCTTTGTGAGAACCAACGGAAAGGAGCCTGAGCTACTGGAACCCATTCCCCATGAATTCATGCAGTAATAGGTGTTCAGCATTGCACATAGGAGAAGAGAGAACCAATGGAACAGGAGCATAAGGAGCTGGAACCTATTCCCCGTGAATTCATGGCATCGTGGGCATGGCAAGCTTTGTCACATTCAATGGAAAGGCTCCTGAGCTCCTGGAACCTTTTCCATATGAATTCATGGCATAATAGGTGTAAAGAAATCAAAGGCTACTGTAAAAAAAAAAAAATAGTTTTCCACAGTTTTGTTTTCTAAATTATCACTTCTCCTTGACTCTGTCTTGTCCCCTGTTTATCTCTTCTATCATCATTTGTTTTTATTTCAAATGACTGTGCTTTTTGCTTCATACTTCTAATTCTTTTATTTTATTTTTTATTTTGCAGTTTTTGGCTAGGGCTGGGTTTGAACCCGCTACCTCCAGTATATGGGGCAGGTGCCCTACTCCTTTGAGCCACAGGCACTGCCCCAGATTTCTAATTCTTTAATATGCTCCTATTTTAGTTCAAAATCTCTGATTTGCAACTTTCTATTCTTATTTATGGATATATTACATCCATTGTCTCTCTGGGAATTTTAAGATGACCAATTATAAAGTCCTTTTCAGATTGCTTTTCAGATTGCTTTATTATCTCCATTTGCTCTGGAGGTGAATTCTCCCATTTACTAGATTTGTTCCATGTCACTCGGAATATTACCCTTTCTTGTTTGCTTCAAGTTTCTGCTTTTGAGCTCATCTTGCTGTGAGTTTTATTTTTGTGGTTGTTATTTCAAATATTTTCTTTGCAAATTTTCTTGTTATTGTACGGTGGTTTTCTAGACTCCAGTCTTCCTGTTGTCTACATTTCAGACAAAGTCTTATATAAAGGTCCAGAGATCTTTCCTCTTTGGGAGTCCTCCGCACAGTCCCCAAACCTGGCAGTCGCAGGCAGAAAGACAGAGCTGTGTAATTTCAGAAGCAGCGTTTCCAGGGAATACAGTGTTAACCGAGCACCTTAGAAGTACACAGTGAGGGGGCCCTGATGGTGGCCCATTTCCAATCTTGATATTTCTCTCCTATTGTCCTCCACCCCCTCGCAGTTACCACTATGTGAAGCTCAGGGAATGTACATCACTTTCTTAAGGAAATACACTGGAAAATAGTCAGAAACCCATGCATTTTTCTGCTACAACTCAGAGCTGTCCAAGAATGCTATGGAAAACAAGAAGGCCCTTGAAGTTTGGCATTGAAGATATTTCTTGGGTCATCTGGAAATGGATTACTCACATTTTCTCTTGTGTGTGGATGTTTGTGAGGAGAGAGACTCATTGGGGCTTTACTGCCTTCAGATTGTCCCCCATGTCTGCTGCAAAGTCTGGGCCCACTGAGTACCGAGAGGACACCAAGGTGCGTGCGTACCTGCAGACTTATCTTTGATTCTTGCATCTCCTTCCACCACTACAGAGATGGAGCGAGGCCACCCTCCTCCAGACAGAACTTTCTTTGGATTGCAAACAGCCCCAGGGTTGTGTTACACTATTATTGGATGTGATTTTCCAAAACCACGCTTCACTTTGAGTTTGCATCACTGTCGGGCAGCCTTCTCCACTTCTTCAAAGGGAGAGGATGGAGCCCAGCTGAAGACTTAGTAAACACGCTCACACAAGTCTTTGCACATTTCCTCTCTGATACATGACCTCATAGGTTCAGTGACCCTGAAAATTTTTGATCGTGGTGCTGCAAGCTCCAAGGGTCACTGGTTTACGGGAGGCCAGTGCTTGAAGTTTTTTCTTCTAAAACCCCATTACCAAACAAAAGATATCAAGGCTACCAGGGGCACAGACTGCATGTTCAGCCAATCAGATTTGGGGGAGGAGGGTTCCAAACCCCTCCTTTGGTTAAACCTATCTGTCACAGCAGAAGGGCTTCCCAGTTGGCTTCCCCCAGGCCTAGCGGGGAGCCTGGCACATGGATAACTCTAAGCAACTAAAAGGGGAATTCTTTGCCATTGTTCCATTCTATCCATTGTTACTGTCCAAGAATAGTAAAGGGAAAAAGAGCAAAATGGTTCATCTCCAGGGAATCCAGTTCCAAAAGATGACAATCTGCATGCATTCTGGGTTTTGAAAGTAGGTGGAACTGCTTTGCTAAATGTTTTAGGTCTGGAAAACTTCAAAGGTACTTGGCCAAGCAAGTCCTCTCTTAATTTTTAAATCCTGGTCTATTTTAAGAGAAATGTAAGCCGCCTGTTTCTGATTCATTTATACTTGATTTGTCAAAACACTCTTTTGCAAGAGGTATTTGTTGTCCAAAAATCCACGTGATCCCTATTAGAAGTATTGCATCCTGAGGCAGGGAATTGGTTATAGTCAATTGTTCTCACTCCCATTGCTGATTTCAGCCCCATTTCTTGTCTTCCTGGAGGGATCCAAGGTCCCAAACAGGGCCGCCTGTCTCTACCCCGTTTTGGGAACTAGACAGGGGCTTTACAAGAAGAAACTGTGGTTGGTTGTCCTCAGGTCCCCAACCAAGTCTTAGAGGTTTGGCTAAAAACCTTGAACACCCTTCCCAGAGGAAAGTAAATAGAGCCTTGTAAAAATACAGTTTGTGTTCTTTTGACTTTATGAAGTCTATGTACTTGCAATGTAGCGTGATAAATGAATGTGTGTGTCTGTGGCCAACTCTATTTTTTCTGCTGTAGAAGGGTCTGCATTCCCTCTCATGATATTGGACATGACAAAGTAGCTTTTAAAAATATTTTAAAATATGCAGTGAAATGCACAGATCTTAAGTGCATGAATGGCAGAGTCTTCATAAATGTTCACACCTGCATAACCAACAAACAACCTGAGCAAGATACAGAATATCTCCATCATCTCCGAGTGTCTTCTTGTTCTCCTCCAGTCAATTCCTGTTACATACAAGTAATGCTGCTCTGATTCCTGTCCCTGTGGTGGGCAGCTTCCAAGGGGGCTGTAATGATCCCTGCCTTGGTATTCATGCCCTTGTGCAATACTCTCCCCTAGGGCATGGGTGGAGGTAGGTGACTTGCTGTCCCTTCTGAGGTTAGGTTATGAAGACCTGGGTCCTCTGTCTTCCTTATCATCTCTTGCATTCTCATCTGGAGGCCCAGCTCTGGGAAAAGCCAACTTCTATGAGAGAGGCCCATATGGCAAGACACTGATTCCTCCAGCCAATAGCCACCAGACACCAGAAACTACCCAACAGCCACGTGAGTGAGCATGAGAACAGATAGTAGGCCAGCCTTAAAATGATGACAGCCCTGGATACCTTGAAGTAGCCTTGTGGGAGATTCTGAACCTAAGGTATGCCTGGAATCCCAGCTCTCAGAAGCTGTGAGGTAAAGCTTACTGTTTTAAGCCAAAATTTTTGTTCCGTAACAATAAATAACTAAAATAACCACCATTAATTTGTTTTGCCCTTGAACTTCAGATAAATGAAAGCTTAGAGTATATATATTTTTTGTACCTGATCTTATTTGTTTTTGTGTCTTATAGGTCTACAATCTTTATGTGTTTTCATTTGTCTTATGAAGTTTTGTATGTCTACAAGACGTGTTCATGGAGTTGAATGAATCAGTAGTCATTGCATAAGTATCTGACAATTTATTTATCCATTCTTGTATTAATAAATTTTTGGGGCTCGGCACACATAGCACAGTGGTTACAGTGTCAGCCATATACACCGAGGCTGGTGGGTTAGAACCCACCCACGCCTGCTAAACAACCATGACAACTGTAACAAAAAATAGCCAGGCATTGTGGTGGGCACCTATAGTCCCAGCTACTTGGGAGGCTGAGGCAAGAGAATCGCTTAAGCCCAAGAGTTTGAGGTTGCTGTGAGCTGTGATGCCACAGCAGTCTACTGAGGGTGACATAGTGAGACTCTGTCTCAAAATAAATAAATAAATAAATATTTGGATAATTTTATGCTTTTTTGAATAGGGTTGAATAAATATGCTATGAACAATCTTATATGAGTGTTTCTATGAACATGTTTTTATACTGTTTCAGGTAAATACCTAGGGGTCCAATTGCTGGGTCATTGTTAATTTTAGAAGAAACTTCAAAGTAGGTTCCAAAGTGGATGTACCATTTTGGGCTTCTTCTACTCTCTTATTCTTCTTTTTCAAGCTTTTTTAGATGAAAACTTAAATCACTGATTTTTAAATCTTCCATTTTTCCATATAAACATTTAAATTTATAAATTTAAAATTTCGACATTGCTTAATTGCATTCCACAAATTTTAATATGTAGTATTTTCCAGTATCAGTTTAAAATATTTTCTGAATTCTAAATTTTCTTTCTTCTCTAATGATAAATTATGTTTAAGTATACCATACTTAACTTTCAACTATTTGGAATTTTTCTATTTATTGTTGTTGACTTCTGATTTCACTATATTCAGATACTACACTTGCTCTTAGCCAAAAGGCTGAGAACTGATGATTTCACTATATTCAGAATATATACTTTGTTATATTTTAATCTTATAAAATTTGCTGAGGCATTTTATGTTTCTGCATATGATCTGTTTTGTGAATTTTCCAAGTGAACTTTAAAACAATGTATATTCTGCTGTTGTTTAATGTAGTGTTCTATGAAATTAATTAAACCAAGTGGGTTGTTTTGTTTTAATCTATGTTTTACTGGGTTTGTTTATGTGTGAGTGTGTGTGTGTAGTTCTATTAGTTACTAAGAAGGAGGTGTTAAAATCTCCCAACTATAATTATATAGTTTTCTATTTTGCTATTGTCAATTTTATGTATTTTGGACTGTTATAAAATACATATAATTTTGGGATTGTTATGTCTTCTTGATAAATTTATCCTTTTATTATTATAAAACCATACTTCTTTATGTCTGGAAATACTTCCAGTCTTGAAATCTAATTTTCTGATTTTTATATATACATACCTCCTTTCTTATTTTTCCGATTTTCATAATTCACCTTTTAAGAACATTTTTTCTTTTCAAACTCTCCTGGGCATGTGCCTTTAAAGTTCAACTCTTGTAACTAACATATGGTTGTATATGTTTTATTTTATATCCTGATAAGGTATGTACATATATGTATTAAAGAATACACATATTCTTTCATATTCACCCACACATGTACTGTTTCTGCTAAGCTATCTCACATACAAGTCTCTGTCAAGTGCCATTTCCCCTCTGCCTGAAGAAATTTCTTTAGTAATTCTCACAGAGCAGCCTTTCTGACTACCAATTCTCTTAGCTTTCACTTATGGGAAAATATCTTTGATAAGACAGCTTTGCTAGATGTAAGTAGCAGAACTGAGGAGTGACACTTCTTTGATTCACCAGAATTTAAAAGATGCTTCATTGTCTTCTGGTTTCCATAGTTTATAATAATAAGGTACCATAATCTAAAATGTTGTTCTCTGCATGTAAAGTGTCTCTCTTCTTTAGTTGCTTTTAAGATTTTCCAATATGTTTAGTTTTCAACAATTTGACTATGATGTGACTACCTGTGGTTTTCTTTGTATTTATCTGCTAATGATTTTCTTAGGTCCCTAAATCAATACACTTGTTTTTGACTAAATTAGGGGTATTATTTCTTCAAATATTTTTTTCTATCCCATTCTATATTCTATTTCTTTGGGGCTCAAGTTATACATATATTATACAACAGGTGGCCGAGGACTTGTTCTTATTATTATTTTTTTTTTTT
>NW_003852612.1:320395-334402 GCF_000181295.1 Otolemur garnettii | reverse complement strand
TTGCCCTGGGTAGAGTGCTGTGGCATCACAGCTCACAGCAATCTCAAACTCTTGGGCTTATGTGATTCGCTTGCCTCAGCCTCCCAAGTAGCTGGGACTACAGGTGCCTGCCACAATGCCTAGCTATTTTTTTGTTACAGTTGTCATTGTTTTAGTTGGCCCGGGCTGGATTCGAACCTGTCAATCTCAGTGCATGTGGCCAGCACTCTACCCACTGAGCTACGGATGCTGCCCTGCTAACTCATTCCTCAGCAGCCTTTTATGTGTTGATATGCCTATCATATGAATTGCTCATAGATATTTTATTTTTCATTTTTAGATTTGTTATTTACTTCATTGTGGCCATATTTTTCTTTAAGTGCTTTAACATATTTACAACAGCTATTTTAACATCTTTGTCATCTGAACCACCTTGGGTTCTGTTTCTATTGACTCTTTTTTATCTTTATTATGGGTCACGTTGATAAACAGGTCACATTTTCCAGCTTCTTCACATGTCCTTTTTTGTGTGTGAATGTTCAGCCCTTTAGATGACATGTTATAGAATATATGCATTGGGTCATTTTCCTTCAAAGTGTGTTGAGTTTTGTTTGGCAGATAATTGAATTACCAGAAAATTACCAGTTAGTCTGAACATTATCACTTAATATTCTCATCCTGGTAGCTTCATTTTGTCCCTACAGATAATTGGGTAGGTCATAAGCCTCCTGCAAATATGTATGACTAACTGATTCCTAGGGGTGGGAAAACTAGTATCTGTAAGTGTTACTTGCTAATTTTTTACCTGAATGTGTTGGTCATAGTATTAGACCCATTATAAGTTCTCAGTAATATTTGTAGAGTGATTAAATGGTTAAATGCTTAAAAATTTGAAGCAACAAATTGTTGATGACAATGATTAATTAATGGTTTCCTGGGACATTAAATTTTATTTTCATGGTACACAGCAAACAGTAGCAGCATTCTTGACCAAGACTGTTGAATACTCTTAAACTTCATATTAGTCAGTGTAGTTAAAGTTAAATTTCAGTTAGAAATAATCCTCAAAGTTCAGAGATTTAATGCAACTGCTGTGGACTAAATATTTGTGCTTCCCCCAAACCCATGCATTAAAACTCTAACTCCCAAGGTTATAGTATTAGGAAGTTTTGTATTTAGGAAGCAATTAGGTCATGGGGTCAGAACCCCAGAATTGTATTTGTGCTGTTATAAAAGGGATGTGAGAGGGGCAGTGCCTGTGGTTCAAAAGAGTAGGGCACCTGCCCCATATACAGGAGGTGGCGGGTTCAAATCCAGCCCCGGCCAAAAAAAAAAAAAACCTGCAAAAGGGATCTGAGAAGACTCACTCCCTACTATACCCTTAGGAGGTTATAGCAATAAGACAACTGTCTATGAACTAGGAGGCAGGCCCTCACTGGACATCAGTCTGCTGGTACCTTGATCTGCCTTTCTTGGCCTCCAAAAATGTGAGAAATAAATGTTTTTTTATAAGCCACCAAGTTTATGGTATTTTGTTATAGCAGCTCAAATAACCTAAGGCAGAAAATTGCTACTGAAAGTGAGGGTGCTGCTAAAACCAGTATCTAAAAGTACAGAAGTGGCTTTGGAACTGAGTAATGAGTACAGGCTGGAATAGTTTTGAAGTACATGCTGTATGAAGCTACATTGCCATAAACGGATCTTCAAAGGTGATTCTGGTAAGGGCTAAGAAAGAAAAGAGAGGACCTGAAAAGAAAGTCTCAATCTTTTTGGAGAATACTTAAAGTAATAATGAGTAGAATATTGGTAGAAATATGGATAGTGAAGGCCATCTGAAGAGGTCTCAGACAGAGATAAGGAACATACTACAAGGTGGCAAAGAAACTGGCTGAAATGAGTTTGTATCGTAGAGCAATGAAATTGGATATTTGAGGAAATTTCTAAGCAAAGTGTTAGAACACTGGCCTGGTTTCCTCTTACTGCTTATATAATATTAAAATATAAGAAATAGGAGATGATTTAAAGACAAAATTATTCATCAAAAGGGAAGCAAGATTCAAGGATTTGGGAAACCACTGGCATGTCTCTATTGTAAATCACTGGTCTGAAGAGAACACCAAAAGTATGGCCAAATTACTGTTAAGGAAAGAGAGTAGTCAATCAGCTCAACAAAAGTAGGAACTATTGTTTAAGAAAAGGGAAAAATGCAAAGAAGGGGTCCCTGGGACCTGTGGGACCTTGGTGCTCTGCCCAGCACTGCCTCACATGGCAGGTTCCTCTTTTGAGGTGCTCTTTATATTCTGGAACTACACTTCTCAGCTGCCCCAGAATCCAGCCGTGGCTTATGTAGGCCCCCGTGTGGTGTGGGCTGTGCCCAGTAGAGCCATGGAGGCGTGGATCTCTTCACCTAGCTTTCAAAAGATAAGGCCTCCTGCCAGAGCTATGACACCAGACCCCAACACTAGAGAACCACAAGGCCCAGGCATAGAGCCAGTATGAGGATGGGGCCACCCAAATCCATGGGGATGGGACTGCCCAACTGCCCAGAATGTGGGGGGGTCTAACCCTGCCTAGCAAAGTTGCAGAGGCAAGATTCTACCCATGATGGATCTGACAGGCAAGAGCCCCATTGTAGTGTGCCTGCAGGGCAGAGCATAAAACCAAAGATGCTGATCCTCAGGCCTCATGGTCAAATAGAAATTGTCCTAATTGACCTGTCACTTCTTTCTTCTTTCTCCTTCTTGGAAATGGAATGTCTGTCCTATGCCTGCCCCATCAATGTATTTTGGAAGCACATAACTTATTTGATCTCATGGGTTTAAAGCTGGCTAGCAATTTGCCTCAGAGTGAATTGTACCTCAAGCATCACTCACATCTGATTTAGATGAGATTTAGACAAGACTCTGGACATTAGAGTTTTGAGTTGATGTTGAAACAAGACTTTGAAGACTGTTGGGATGGAATGAATGTATTTTATATGCAAGAAGTGCATGGATTTGAGGGGGGCAAGGAATGAAATGCTGTGGTCTGAATATTTGTGTCTTCCCAGCATTTATAGGTTGAAATCCTAAACCACTATTAGGAGGTGGGGCCTTTAGGATTTGATTAGATCATGGGGCACAGTTTTTGTAAAAGAATCCCAGAGAGCTCCCCTAATTTTTGTGCCATGTTTGGTGATAGCAAGAAGATTGCCATCTATGAATAGGAAGTGCACTCTTAGCAGATACCAAGTCTTCTGGTGCCTTGATTTTGAACTCCCCACCCTCCAGAACTGTAAGAATAAATCTCTGTTGTTTATAAGCCACATAGACCATGGTGTTCTGTTACACCAGCAGGAACAGATTAAGACAACAAGTTTGTTTCTCACTCGGGATACATATCGCATTCAGGGTAGGGAGTTCTGCTCTCTGAGGTTCCTCAGGGATGCAAGGTTATCAAAACCACTTCTCTGTATGAACTTTTATTATTACTGAGAAAGGGAAAGGGACAAAGTACTCTTTGCTGGATCTTAAGGGGTTTCACACATTTCAATGGCCAAGCAACTCATTTAGCTGCACATAGTTTAAAGGAGTAGGGAAGAAAATTTTAGGATACACTTGGCAGGGAGGCATGAAATGAGAATATTTGTGAACAGCCCTAATGACTACACTGTCTCTTTACAACTTTCATCAAACCAGCTTGGGCCATGTCAGCCACACTTTCATTTGGCAACACTTAATATTCACATGTGCTCTTGCCAAGAACCATCATGTCTCTAAAATGGCTATTTGTCTCTTAAACATGTGGTCCACATTTTCTCCCTAAAACTCTCATAACTAACAAGAATGCCACTTCAGTCAGACCTTAAGTCCAACTCCATCTTTTCTAGCAAAAGAATTTATTTTTAAGGCCATGAAGCTACGTTTTAGCTGATGTAAAAAGCTTCATCAAACATAAAACATTTAAACCTTGGTCAGAAAATCAAGACTATGCTTTCTTTGGCTTCTCTTTACTCTTGAAACTTTCCTAAATTAACTAATGATTATAATTCCATATAAACTTTAATTCATTTGTATATCAGTTCAAGAAACTTTTCTTACCACAAATAATTGTCTTCAAATTTTTATACATTGCATATACAATAGAAGGACCACAGAAAGGTCAAGCCTACTGGTATGTGAGATGCAAAGTTCATATGTTAGTGAGCAAGTTTTTCCATCAAAAAGAGCCAGAGTAAACGGCAAACCACACAGTGAGAAACGAACTTATGTGAGGGTGTTTGGAAAATGAAACTCAAATGTTAGCTTTAGCTAATTATTTTAGTATTAATAGTACCTGTTTGCAAAGACCCTGTGTCCTGGTTTTAAGAACGTGAATTTCATGGACAGTGTCCCTTCCTAGAGCTGCTATGAGTATCTGTTAATTAGGAAAAGCATTGTTTTGTCAGTTTCACAGCATTTAGTTGCAAATAGTATTAATATAAGGCTATAGAAAGAGAATAATTTATAGGGAAAAGTATGTAATAGCCATGAAATGTGTAGAGTATAAGTCAAGGCTCAAAGTGGACTCTGATTCCTATTTTCTCAACTGGTAGGTGCATATTTTAATAAACTCTATGACAGAACAATGGGGAGAAAATTTTGAGGTTAGTTTTAGGTTCTGAAAGGTAACGCTTCTGTGTCTGTGGCTGTTCGTACATGTGAAGTAGCATTATTTCAAATACCACAAAAAAGCCCTCTTTTTTCCCCATTGTAGTCATTTCTTGAGGGAAAATGCTATCCCATCCTCATAAATACTCTAATTTTCTTTATTATTATTTATTAAATCATAACTTTGTACACTGATGCATTTATGGGGTTCAGTGTACTGCTTCGATACACAATGTGAAATGCTTACATTGAACTAAGTATCACATCCATCATGATTATACTCATTTCCTAATAGTTTTGAAATGTACCATTGCATCATGCACATTAGGGGAGGTCCCCCCAAATACCCTCCCTCCTCCCACATCCCCTCTCCCCCCCTTCCCTTTTACTTTCTGGACTATAGTTACGTTTTGCCATTCATATGCGTGTGTAGGTGATTATATATTGATTTCGTAGTAGTATTGCATACATTGGATACTTTTTTTCCATTCTTGAGATACTTTACTAAGAAGAAAATGTCCCAGCTCCATCCAGGTAAACATAAAAGATGTGAAGTCTCCATCTTTTTTTATGGCTGCATAGTGTTCTATGGTGTACATATACCACAATTTGTTTATCCACTCATGGGTCATTGGGCACTTGGGCTTCTTCCAAGTCTTAGCAACTATGAATTGGGCTGCAATAAACATTCTGGTGCAAATGTCTTTGTTGTAAAACAGTTTTTGATCATCTGGGTATATACCTAGTAGAGGAATTGCAGGATCAAACGGTAGGTCTACTTTTACTTCCTTGAGTGTTCTCTAAACTTTTTCCCAAAAATGTCATATTAGCTTGCACTCCCATTAGCAGCGTAGAAGTGTTCCCTTCTCTCTGCATCCACACCAACATCTGTAGTTTTGGGATTTTGTGATGTGGGCTAGACTGGAGTTTGATGATATCTCAAAGTGGTTTTGCATTTGAATTTCTCTGATGATTAAAGATGATGAGCATTTTTTCACGTGTTTGTAGGCCATGTGCCTTTCTTCATCAGAGAAGTTTCTGTTCAAGTCTCTTGCCCACATAGAAATGGGTTTATTTGTTCTTTTTTCATTGATTAGTTTGAGTTCTCCATAGATTCTAGTTATCAGACCTTTGTCAGAAGCATAGCCTGCAAAAATCTTCTCCCATTTTGAAGGCTGTCTGTTTGCTTTACTTACTATGTACATGGCTGTGCAAAAGCTTTTTAGTTTGGTCATATCCCAGTAATGTATTTTTGGTGTTACTTCAATTGCCCAAGGGGGTCCTCCTCATAAAATATTCCCCCAGGCCGATTTCTTCAAATGTTTTCCCTGCACTCTCTTCTAGTATTTTTATAGTTTCATGTCTTAAGTTTAAATCTTTTATCCAGTGAGAATCAATTTTTGTTAATGATGAATGATGGAGGTCCAGTTTAAGTCTTCTACAGGTCACCAGCCAGTTCACTCAGCACCATTTGTTAAATAGGGAGTCTTTCCCCCACTGAATATTTTTGATAGGCTTATCAAAGATCAAATAATGATAAGTAGCTGGTTCATCTCCTGGTTCTCTATTCTGTTCCATAAATCTAACTCTCTGCTTTTGTGCTAGTACCATGCTGTCTTGATCACTATAGATTTATAGTATAGTTTGACATCTGATAATGTGATACCTACTGCTTTGTTCTTATTTCTGAGTAATGTATTTGCTATTTGAGGTTTTTTCTGATTCCATAGAAAACAAAATACTATTTTTTCAAGTTATTTAAAATGCCAATGGTGTATGACAATGGTGCTTTAATAAGAATTGCATTAAATCTGTAGATTGCTTTGGGTAGTATGGACATTTTAACAATGTTGAGTCTTCCTAGCCACAAGCGTGATATGTTTTTCCATTTGTTAACATCTTCAGCTATTTCTTTTCTCAGAGTTTCATAGTTCTCTTTATAGAGATCTTTCACATCCTTTGTTAGGTAAATTAGGTAAATTCCCAGACATTTCATCTTCTTTGGCACTACTGTAAAAGGAAAAGAGTCTTTGACTGTATTTTCACCTTGACTATTGTTGGCATATATAGAAGCTACGACACTGCTGTATTCCTTGGTCACTTCTAAGAGTTTTGAAGTTGAGTCCCTGAGATTTTCCAGGTATAGGATCACTTCATTAGCAAAGAGTGAGAGTTTGATCTCCTCTGACCCTATTCGGATAACTTGATTGCCTTCTCTTGCCTGATTGCGATAGCTAAGACTTCCATTACTATGTTGACTAGCAGTGGAGACAGTGGCCATCCTTGTCTCATTCATGATCTGAGTGGATATGTTTTCAATTTTACACCATTCAATAGGATATTGGCTGTGGGTTTGCTATAGATGGCCTCTATCAGTTTAAGAAATGTGCCTTCTATGCCTATTTTCTTAAGTGTTCTGATCATGAAAGGATGCTGGATATTATCAAAGGCTTTTTATGCATTGATTGAGAGAATCATATGGTCTTTGTTTTTTATTTTATTGATGTGATATATTGTATTTATAGATTTGTGTATGTTGAATCAACCCTGTAACCCTGGAATAAAGCCAGCTTGATCATGGTGTATAATTTTTTCAATGTGTTGTTGAATTCTGTTTGCTAAGATCTTACTGAATATTTTTCCATCAATATTCATTAATGATATTGGTCTATAATTTTCTTTCTTTGTTGGATCCTTTCCTGGTTTGGGAATCAGGGTGATATTTGCTTCATAGAATGTGTTGGGAAGTATTCCTTCTTTTTTTAGGCTTTGGAAAAGGTTGTATAATATAGATACTAGTTCCTCTTGAAAGGTTTGATAGAATTTGGATGTGAAGCCATCTGGCCCCAGACTTTTCTTTTTGGGGAACTTTTGTATTGTTGATGCCATTTTAGTGATTGCTATAGGTCAAGTCAAGATTTCTAATTCTTTCTGGTTGAGTCTAGGAAGGTGGTGTGCTTCCAGGTATTGGTCCATTTCCTTCAGATTTTCATATTTCTGGAAATAGAGATTTTTATAGTAGTCATTAGGGATATTTTGAATTTCTGAAGTGTCTATTGTTTTTTCTCCTTTATCATTTCTGATAGATAATATTAGAGATTTTACATTCCTGTTTCTGGTTAGGTTGGCCAAAGGTTTATCAGTTTTATTAATCTTTTCAAAAAACCAATTTTTTGTCTTTTGATTTTCTGAATGATTCTTTTGTTTTCAATTTCATTTAATTCTGCCCCAATTTTGGTTATTTCTTTTCTTCTGCTGTGTTTGGGGTTGGTCTTCTGTGCCTATTTAGAGGACAATTTAAACCATTCACATTAATTGAGAGAATTGATAAACCTGGTTGTGTTTTGGGTGTTGTGATTTAAATGGTCCAATTTTCATATTGCCATGATCATCATCTTCTGCCTTCTTCCTCAGCTGTTACCACAATAGTCAGCATCAGCAGGAAGTAGTGAGAATGTGAGATAAACCTCTATGTTGTTGCTGCCTTTTCCTTTGCTTCCATCAGTAAGGGAGGCCATGTACAGACTTGATGCCATCGTACTAAGTCTACAAAATTCTTGCTTTATGTGAATTCTCTTATGCTGAGGAAATTAAGCTTGAAGTCAATAACAGAAAGCTAGAGACTTCTGGCCTGGAAAAGATAGAATAGATCTATTTCTATCTGCTTCCCACAAAGTGCAACAATCAACCCTGAAGATAATGAAATGAAGTCTGAAAGGTAGAAAGAGGAAGGCAGACTGGTTAGGAATCATAGGACTAGAGTAACAACAGAGAGGAAGGGTGTCTTGCAATGCCCCTCAGTCAAAAGAAGGAGATCCAGGCACAGCATTTCTAATCCCCCAACATAGCAACAGAAAGCAATCCAGGTAGGGTCATCCTAAGTTGGATGGGAGTCCCTCTGCTGGCTACACAAAGCAAGCTCAGTGGCACTGGCCAGGGAGCAATCAGTAGCTTCACTGGCAATAAATGATCAGGCAAAGTACTCTCCTTCCCTGCTGGGCATGAGACCCCAAATGGACAGGCAGAGGGTTCCTAGCCCAACAGGCTCCCAGCTCAGGCCCACGACTTTGCTACCTCATGAGAGAGCAGCACCAGGAAGGAGATCCCTTCACAATAATCCCCCAACCAGACAGCACTCTCCATACCCCAAAGGCAAGCAAAATCTGTCAAAATGCAGTTGAGAAACTATCTTCCACCATCAAGTGGTACCAGGTGGCCTATTGTAGAGAAATTCTTGCTGTTTCCTTAGGCAGCATCAGCAGGAAGGAGTGGAAATGTGAGATAAATCAAGCAAACCAAAATAACCTCACAAAAGCGCTGAAAATTATATTATCATTAGCATTGCAGCTGACAGAAGTAGGCCAGATGTGTGGGCTAAACCCAGTACCTGACTGTTAAAATAAGATATTGAAAGAGAATCTAGAGTGTTAGGATAGCCAAATTTGCCAGGACACAATCAAGATCATTCATCACCCTAAGAACCTGAAAAATCACAACTTGAATGAAAAAGGACATCCAACTGACCACAAACATAGAGGTGAATCAGATGTGGGAATTATCTGACAATGATCTTAAAGTAACCATAAAGTACATTGAAACAAAATGTTTCAATAATCTATTATAAATTTTCTTGAAACAAATGAAATGATGAAACTTCTCCACAAAACAAGAACAATTATTTGAAAAACAAAAATTTTGGATTTAGAAAGATAATAAAAGAATTTTTGAAAACTTGTTGACCGAACTCAGTGGAAGAATGAAGATGACAGATGATAAAAATCAATAAACTTGAAGACAATATAATAGAATTAACTCAATCTGAAAAGCAGAGATAAAAATAGACTAAAAAAAAAAAAAAGGAATGAGCAGAGCCTGTGGGACAATAACAAAAAAATACAACATTCATATCATTGAAACTTTACAGAGGAGAGAAGAAAGAGATAGAGACTGTAAGAGTACTTGAAGAAATAATGGCTGAAAAGTTTCCAAATTTAGCCTAGATTTAAGAAGCTGATAAAACTCAAAATTTGATAAACCCAAGGAAATCTATGCCAACACATATTACAATTAAACTCTGGAAAATGAAATGAAAAAATTTTGAAAAGCAGCCATAACACACAGGACCTATAGAAAACCACCAATTTGAATAACAGTGGGATTCTGTTCTAGAATAATGGAGTGCAGAAGGAAGTGACACATTTTTCAAGTGTAGGGGAAAAAATAAGAATTGTCAGCTGTGAATTCTATATGCACAGAAACTATACTTCAGGAACAAAGAGGAAGTTGAGATATTTTCAGACAAAGAAAAACTCAGAAAAGTTTGTCATCAGAAGACCTACTATAAAAGAATGGCTAAAGGAAGTTGTTTCAACAGGAAGCAAATAATAAAGAGAGAAATCTTAGTAGAATAAAAGAAAAAGCAGAAATACGGGTATATGCAATAGACTGTCCTTCACATGACTTTTTAAAATCATATCTGGTGATTAAAATAAAAGCTCTAATACCATGTGAAACTCATGACAATATTTAAAAGTGATGAAAGTGAAGTGATTTAATAGAAGTAAAGTTAAGGTGGTAAAATATTGGTACCAGTAGACTATAATAAGACACATAAATGTACTGTCATGTCCTGAGCAACCAGTGAAGCTATAAAAATGATTCACTTGGGCTTAGCATCCATAGCTGAGTGTGAGTAGGGTGCCAGCCACATACACTGAAGGTGGCAGATTCAAGCCTGGCCTAGGCCTGCTAGACAATGACAACTGCAACCAAAAAAATGGCTGGGCATTGTGGCGGGTGCCTGTGGTCCCAGCTACTTGGGAGGCTGAGGCAAGAGAATTGCGTGAGCCCAAGAGTTTAAGGTTGCTGTGAGCTGTGACACCACAGCACTCTACTGAGGGTGACATGGTGAGACTCTGTCTCAAAAAACAAAAAAGACTGGGCAGCGCCTGTGGCTCAATGGGTAGGGTGCCAGTCCCATATACAGAGGATAGCAGGTTCAAACCCAGCCCCAGCCAAACCGCAACAACAACAACAAAAATAGCCGAGTATTTTGGCAGGTGCCTGTAATCCCAGCTACTCAGGAGGCTGAGGCAAGAGAATCGCCTAAGCCCAGGAGTTGGAGTTTGCTGTGAGCTGTGTGACACCATGGCACTCTACTGAGGGCGATAAAGTGAGACTCTGACTCTACCAAAAAAAAAAAAAAAAAGATTCACTTGAAAGCACTATAAATAAATGAAGATGGAATTATAAAAAATGTTCAAGTAACCCATCAAAAGACAAGAAAAGAGACAGAGAAAACAAATAATAAAATGGCAGGCTTAAACTCTAATGTGTAATTTCCTTAAATATAAATGTCTAAATGCAACACTGAGAAAGCAGAGATTGGTAGAGTAGATTTAAAAACATGACCTAATTATATGTTGTTTATAAGAAATTCACTTCAAATTCAGTGACTTACATAGTTTGAACATAAAAGAGTGAAAAAAGATATATACCCTTCAAATGCTAATTACAAAAAAGAAAAGGTGGTTACATTAATATCAGATATAGTAAGCACTGAAGCAATGGAAATTATTAGAGACAAACAGGGACATTGTGTAATGACAAAATGATCAGTCCAGGAAAACATAGCAATCCTATATCTATATGCACCAAACAACAGAGCCTCAAAATACATAAAACAAATTTTGATAGGGGTGAAAAATGAAAGAGAAAATTCATAATTATAATTAAGGACTGCAACATCTTCCTTTCAACAAATGGACAACAGAAAAGCAACAAAGATATAGATATGAACAATATAATCAGCCAGTAATATCTTGTTTACATACATGCAATACTTCACCCAACAACAGCAGAATATACTTGAGTTTCTCAGTAGTATTTGAAAATCACTAATAGACCATTCCCTGGGCCACAAAATGACTTCAGCAAATTTAAAAGTGTTAAAGTCTTCTAGGCTATGTTAACTGATCATAATAGAATTAAGTAGAAATCAGTAACAGAAAGAAAAGAAACTCTAAATATTTGGAAATTAAATTATCTGTAGGTTAAAGAAAAATTCTCACAGGAAACTAAAAAATATATCAAACTGAATTAAAATGAAAAAACAGCATATTAAAATATGTGACACACAGCTAAATGCTGAAAGTAAAATTTATAGCCCTAAATTATTATACTAGAAAAAAGAAAAAGGTCTTAAGTCAATCCCTACCTCAAAGAATGAGAAAAGGTTAAGAAAAAAATCAAAATAAACCCACAACAAACTGAAGCAAGGAAATAAAGAACAGAAATCAGTGACACTAAAAACAGAAAAAACAATAGAGGAAAATCAGTGAAACAAAAAGCCATTCTTATGAGAAAATTCTTTAAAATTGATGCATGTTAAGAAGAAAGGAGATATAAATTACCAATATTAGTAATAAAATAGGGGATATCACTATAGATCTTGCAGCCATTAAAAGCACAGTAAGGAAATATTCTGAACAACTTTACTGTTATACATGCCACAATTTAAGAGAATAAACCAATTGCTCAAAACTCCCAAATGACTAAAATGCAACAAACAAGAGAAAAATGATCTAAATAATCTTCTAGCTATTAAAGAAACTGATAATGTCTTTAAAAGATAGCAGGCTGTTTTTTTCAGCTTGACTATTGTTGGCCTATATAAAGGCTACCAATTTATAAGTGTTGATTTTATAACCTGAGACGCTGCTGTATTCCTCGATCACTTCTAAGAGTTTTGTAGTAGAATCTCTCTGGTGTTTTCCAGATATACAATCATATCATCTGCAAAGAGTGAAAGTTTGATCTCTTCTGACCCTATATGGATACACTTGATCGCCTTTTCTCCCCTAATTGTGATGGCTAAAATTTCCATTACAGTGTTAAAGAGCAGTGGAGACAATGGGCAACCTTGCCTGATTCCTGATACATCATGGAATATTATGCAGTGTTAAAGAAAGATGGAGACTTTACCTCTTTCATGTTTACATGGATGGAGCTGAAACATATTCTTCTTAGCAAAGTATCTCAAGAATGGAAGAAAAAGTATCCAATGTACTCAGCCTTACTATGAAACTAATTTATAGCTTTCCTATGAATGCTATAACCCAATTATAGCCCAAGAATATGGGGAAAAGGAGGGGAGGGGGGAGGATGAGTGGAGGGAGGGTAATTGGTGGGACCATGCCTATGGTGCATCTTACTAGGGTACATGTGAAACTTACTAAATGTAGAATATAAATGTCTTAACACAATAACTACGAAAATGCTGTGAAGGCTATGTTAACCAGTTTGATGAAAATATTTCAAATTGTATACAAAACCAGCACATTGTACCCCACGTCTACATTAATGTACACAGCAATGATTTAATAAAAAAAAAAAAAGAGAGAGAAAGAGAAAAGAAAGGAGGCTGAGAATTGGGATGAGGCAGCAGCAGGATCTGCTAGCTGGGGACAAAGTAAGGGTAAGGATTTAAAAACTAAAATGTTACTAGAAATAAGAAAGCTTTAGGTTACCATTTATAACTGATTCCATTGTGTAAAGCCACTGATCAATCTATAATCATAGTAATATTTTGTGAGACTTTTAAAAAGATTTTCTTTTTCTATTTCTTTTTTTTTTAAGACAGAATCTCACTTTGTTGCCCTTAGTAATAAAAAGATTTTCTTTTTCTTTTCTTTTTTTTTTTTAAGACAGATTCTCACTTTGTTGCCCTTGCTAATAAAAAGATTTTCTTAGACGAATCTGTCATAAGCTTCTGATTTTAATTAAGTGATAAAAAGTGTTTATAATTGCCATATTTAAATGTCCAGGGAGATTTAATTTGTTAAGTGATGTATTTGTCACGTGAAATAAATGCTTGGAGGAATGTTTATTTAATATTTAAAATAAGACTAACTGTTCAGTACCTTTATACCATAAATAAATTGGGCATTATGGGAGGACAAACTGTAGAAATGTTATTTTCCATGCATTAAAGCTTCCCAAATGCTGAAGGATTTACCAACAGGGAGAAACTGAATGACCATAATTCTAATCGCTAACGTTTCCGTGTCATTCATTGAGCACTTCTTTTGTGCACTTAGTAAAAAACACTATTAACAACAATTAATCCCCGTACAGGGCAGGGGTGGTCAGTACAAAAAACATCTTACCATGGGTCACTCGAGCATGGAGACCCTCAACCCTGTCTGTGTGTAGGGATTCCCCCAGGGGCTTTATCAAAACATGTCAGTCTGAGTGAGTTGTCTAGGCTGGGGCATGGGCACCAGAATCTATAAAACACTGCTAAGGGGTTTCTAATGGGCTTGGGGCTCTTAAAAGGTAAGCTGCAGCATAATAAAATTTGAAAAGTTTATTGAATGAACAGCAATTTATGAACTGGGAA
>NW_003852612.1:315415-320253 GCF_000181295.1 Otolemur garnettii | reverse complement strand
TTTTTTTTTTTAGGGTGAAAACAGAAGTTAGGAAAGAAAATGTTTGATGGGTTACAGTTATACAGTTGCCTTATTTGATTTATTCTGCTTAGAAGTCCCAGGTTATATAATTAAAGGTTAGTTGGTCGTCTATGATTGATCAGCCTTAAGTCTTCTTTTTCTTTAATATAGGCATTTATAAGAAATAGCTAATTAAATGACATCTATGTTTGCAAATCAAGCAAGGGTGAGATGGCTTATGAGACTTAACTGGCTTTGTCTGCTCAGAGATTCTTCAAGTCTGGTCTGTACTGTAATTTATATCAGCAGAGCTAAGAACCACCACCTCACAGCTTGAGGAGCCATGTGGACAAGGAATAAGGCAAGATGGCCAGAAAGCTGACCATTACAGGAGCAGTAAGACCTTGAATGAAATTTGATTTCACAAGCCAAGACTTGGAGACACGGGGAGGACCACACCTGGGCTGCACCTGTGGGAACCACCTTCCCGGCAGGTGCGTGCCCGATGTTTGGAGGCAGCATTTCTTCCCGGTTTAGAGGGAGCCAGTGCAGGAACCCTGGAGGCATGGGCTTGTCCAGACTGAGCAGGGGCAGGGCAGGAAGGCTGTGTCCCTGCCAACGGGGTCTCACTCACACAGGGTGGGCTGGCTGGTGGTCCACTATCTGCTTGCCGTGGGCAGAGAGGAGCATGTAGGGAGTCTATGCAGCAGTGTTTCTGTGGAGTCTCTCCCATTGTGGTGATACTTTTAGTACCAGTCATTCTGGGGGCGCTGCGAAGACAATAGTGAACAGAACAAAGTCCTTACATGACAGGAAGAAACCTGGAGAAGCAAATCTCACAGTGCAGTGTGATGTGTGCACAGAAGAGAGACGCAAGCAAGGTACTGAGAGCCAGGAGCTCAGACAGGCAGAATCGCCTCAGTCAAAACCCAGGCTTTGGAGCCAGACTCCTTGGACGGTACTTCTTTGAGTCCTATTGCCATCAAGAATAAAGTGGGAATTAATGTGAAATAAAATAATGTGACATAATATGACATATTTAGCTGAGGTTTTCTGTGAAGTGTAAATTAATTAACACATGTAAAATACTTATGATAGTAGCTAAAACGTGCTTAGTACTCTATGTCATTTATTAATATTATTGTTACTTTATTATTACTACATTTCACCTATAATCCCCAGGGAATCTAGGCAAGCTTCCCCAAGGAGGAGAAGTAGGATGGGAATTGTGACAGGGAGTCTCGGTGTTTGGAGTACTATTTCAGAATGGCGAGTGTGTTCCAGGTAGAGGAACAGCATGTGCACAGGCCCAGGGGTAGGAGGAGGCAACATACAGTCTTCAAGGAAGCACATGTGGTTTGGTGTAACCAGAGCAAGTTTGGTGGGAGAAAGGGGAGACAGGAGTAGTGGCCAGGTAGCAAAGTGGGGGGCCACAAGTGGAAGCCAGGGGTACAGATGTGGCTTTGCTGTCCAGTGTCTGCAAATCCCCTTTGGTTTTCAAGTGTAGTCTCAGAATGTTCATGTTCTATGGACAGTTAGTCACTGTGGCTTTACATTTAGTACTTTTAAAAAGTGTCTGAGAGTGGTGGCTATTGCCTGTAATCCTAGTATTCTGGGAGGCCAAGGTGGGTTGATCATCAGAGCTCAGGAGTTTGAGACCAGCCTGAGCAGAGTGAGATCCCATCTCCACTAAAAACAGAAAAATTAGCTGAGCACTGTGGCGGGTGCCTGCAGTCCCAACTACGTGGGAGGCTGAGGCAAGAGAATCCCTTGAGCCAAGAGTTTGGGTTTGCTGTGAGCTATGATGCCACAACACTCTACCCAGGCAACAGAGGGAGACTTTGTCCCCCCCCCCAAAAAAAATTATACAAGGATCTTTTGTAGTAGTAGTTTGTATTGTAAAACATTTTAATCTGAATTTCACAAAATTATAGTTCCCAACTAGGGTCCTCAGGTGCCAAGGAACCCTGACTAAATTCTTACAGAGTCTGTCTGTGTTCCCCCGACACCCACACATCTAGGCCACAAATGTGGGCCACAGTATCTACATCTCCTTTCTCAGAATAAATGTGCATTACAGGCTTCAGAAGCCCCACCGAGGGCAACAGGGAGTGTGTGACAGGGCCGGCCTCCTGGGTACCATCTGTGCAGCCCCTCTGGGCCCCATGCTTAGCTATTGTGATCTTGAAATTCTTAGTAATTTTTGAACAAAGAGTCCCCGTTTTCACTTTGCACTGCCCCCTGTGGATTCTTTAGCCAGTACTGTGCATGGGGTGCTGACTATTAGCCTTTTATCCTCATTGGCAGATGGGGAAACTGGTTTCATCTTGAGGTCAGGAAGTAACAGAAGTGGGTCAGGCACCAGCCCAGTCGGCCACTTTTTTGTTGTGCTCAGAGGTAGCTAAGCACCATATTTGAGTTTGGGGGGGAAACAGAAGGAATTTCTAAAGTTTTCCCTGAGCCAGCAGTAGATGTTCCCTTCACCAGTAGAGTCCCTTTCTAGAGTTCCCATGTGGGTTTTTTGAGGCCTTCTTACCACCAGCAGTGGAGTTACTAGCACCTCCCACCCAGCAGTGAGGTTTTGGGGCTGGTAGGTGCCTGGCCTGCTGAGCTCAGAGCCAGCTGGTACTGGGGAAGGACAGGATAGAGACGGGTGGATGAGCCAAGCCTGGGTGTTAGGACCCTCCCCAGGCTGCTATCCTGGGTGCCACACCTACATGTCAGAGTGTCTCTGCCAGGACGTGGCTGCATTATCCACCCCATCAGGCAGACACAGGAGGTGAGGGCTGGCAGAGCCCCCTGATTCCCCAATCTTAGAGCCATCCCCTTGCTCTCACCCCCAGAGACCCCTTTAGGGGATCGTTTGTGAGAGCAACTTCATGTCACTGTGGGCCACCCCTAAGGAGTGAAATTTATGAGGGAGGTCCAGGCCACAGTGTAAGGAAAGTTCCTCTCATACCATGTCCCTAAGGCCCCTGGGTATCTCACCTGCAGCCCAGCCACTCCCTGACCGGAGAACCAGCTCTCAGATCCTGCTACCTCCTACTCACAGAATCCCAGGGTTGCTAAGGATATTCTTGATGTTATAACCATACCCCACATCCCTCCAGGGGGCTGCTTAGGGGCTGCTTGCATGGAAGTGATGAGGGGAGTGCCTCCCTCCAGAAGCAGCTCGCCACTCCTCAACACAGCTCTGAGCCGGAGCAAGGTCTTTGTTGTGCTGGCTTCCCTAGGTGTCAGCTTGGTTACCTGGCCTCTGTTTCCTGGAACTCACCTTCATCCATGTCTGGTTAGGGTCAGTCCCAGGGGACAGTTCTGGGAGAGCAGGAGGGTTGATGGGGCAGTGGCAGCACACACCTATTACTGCCGACCTTCAGACTCAGCCTGATGGCAGCAGTTCACAGCCAGGCCACCTCCTCTGCCTACTGGGTGACGGTATGTGCTTAAGACTGTAACTTCTTAAGACATTGCTTCTGTAGGACACTCTCATCACTGTGGTCAGAGGCAAAGAATGGCCACAGTCTCAGCCCATCTGTCCTGCTTGTTGGTTCCAGCCTGATCATGCCCTTAATTTCTGGACAAGGCATCCCTTGGACTTTAGTCTCCATCATCAGTCATGGGGACCCAGCCTTGAAGAGATTGCTTAACCAAGGCATCCCTGGGGTGCCCTACAGCAAATCACATTTCTCCTACTGGTTCTACTTCTCTGGGTGAACCCTGACTTATATACTTAGATTACACTGGAATTGGGTTTCCTTTGAGTTGCCTTTGGGGTTCCCAACTTGACCACTGGATATCACAAGGAACAAACCTGTGTTCCCCTCTCCACAGCAGCCCCCCAGATCTCGCAAGGCAGCAGACACCTCTCACTGTGTTTGCTATTCTCCAAATAGCAGGTCTCCCTGGTAGCTTCAGGTGACCTGCTGAGGAGTGTTCGTGTTCTTGTCATAGCTAGAGCTCACACTTCCTGTCAGTCCAGAATTGGGCTGATGGTCCAGGGAAGGTTCTTATCACTGCACGCCTCAGATACAAGTGTCAGTGCCTCACTGTTCCCACCTCTGAGTCCATGGGGATCATTTCTTTCTCCTATGAAAGAATGGTCATAGGAAAAATATGACACACTCTGGATTTGTTTGGTTTTCCACCTGGAAACTGAATGCCAGGACAGGCTGGGCCTCCCCCTTCTTATTAGCGGTTATCAGGCATCCTGGCTTGGCAGGCTGTCTGCTAGCCTCAGCCCTGTGGCTTCTGTGGGCTTCAGCTGCAAGGGAGCTATAGGTGCCTGGCAGTGACACTGCTTCTCCTAAGCATCCCTTGTGCACCCCGCTCCCTACTCCCAAGGAGAGCAGAGGTGGCTGGCTGAGGTTTCTCATCTGGTTCTCTGCAACAAAATTGGCCTGTGGAGTCACTGAGCACTCTCGGACCCTCACACCCATTCCTTGCCCCATGGTCTAGGGTTTAGGGTTCTGACAGAGGTACAGAGAGGACCAGGGGTTGACTGGTTTGCTTCTTCACTGCTGTTATCCAGGGTCTGAGGTTCTGTCCTGTGGCCTCACTTATCTTCCCCGGGAAGTGGTTTGGCTTCCAAGTCAGGTTTTCCATTATAATAATGAGTCACACAAATTCCCTAAATTCTGGATTCCCAGAAAAGTCTAGCTAGCCTGCAACACGCTGGGCAACAAGAGCAGAGCGCTGGAAGATCCCACCTTGCTCATGGTCCACCGGGACTTCTTAGCTCCAGGGCTTCTGGCCACATACGCACACTGCCTACATTTGTTAAACATCCTCCCATCCCTATTCCTCTAATTTTATTGATTCTCACAGCCTTGGAACACAGA
>NW_003852612.1:301973-315183 GCF_000181295.1 Otolemur garnettii | reverse complement strand
GTAGTTGCAGACAGGTCTATAGGATTTGCTTACAAATTTCCATGAGCTTGTAAGACTTGGGTGAGTCCAAGAGACTGGTCTAAAAATGGAAGTAGCCCTTCTCCGATTTCCTCAGGGCATCCTGGGAGCAGGCATAAGAGCCCATGGAGTCATGGGAAATGCCACTTCCATCACTCTGTGGGCGCTCTTGTGGACACTGTGACCTGCCCTTCCCCTACCTGTAGTTTTAAATTGGCTTAGAGATTCTTTAAGATCTGAGAGAAAAGGCCAAGAAATCAATTCCTTTAACTCCTTCAGCTGAAGCTTCACATTCTCCTGAGGTGAGGACCTCACAAAAGGCTGGGGGTTGGAGAACCTGGGACTCTGCCTCCTTGGCGCCCACCAGCACTTGTCCTGACTACTCCTGGAGTCTGCCCTGTGATAGAGAAGAGACAGGAGGCCGCTTCTTGGGCCGTTCCTGGGCTCCTGGGCACAGCAGGACAGAAGCTCTGACTCTTCCTCCTTCTCTGTCACCTCTCTGTCCTTCCCTCTACCTCCCAAGCCTGGAATCTTCTGGAATAAGAGAATATGTCCTAAGCTTGCAATGTTCCCCGTCCTCTCGCCGCACTTGGTCTGTCCCCTCATTTCTTCTTCATGTTACCCTCATGTTCTTCTTCATCTGCACAAAACACTGGACTTTTCTTTATGAGGCACAAATCTAAATTCGTCTTCAAGTTCTTCAACCTGCTAACTGGGCACCACTGGCAAGTGATTAACTTTTGCCTCAATTGAATGAAGAAACTCATTCAGAGGAAGAAGACATGAGGACGATTATGAAGGAACCTGGCAGAGGCCAGCACGCTGCAGGCATCGTGCCCATGTAAGGCCCCTCTCCTCCTGTTTTTGTCCTGCTAGTTCAAGCACCTTTGCTCAGTAGCCGCCCCTCATGCCCCTAGCCGGAGGCAGTGCTGTCCTCCAGGCAAGATAGGCTGGAGCTCAGCCAGCCCGAACTGCATATTCACAGACTCCTGGGCATGTGTGAAGTTCTCTCCCCAGGAGGCCATCAAGACCAAGAACACAGCTGCTAAAGCAATTCTCCCAGGAGGTGTGGTAATTCATAGAAAGGTTTATTCTGTAAGGCAAGTTTAAGTAGCACCACAGCCTCTCTTACCCCACGCTGCTGCTATAGCTTATGGTAACTTAGTCATTTTTTTAACATTGTGTTGACATATTTCTATTCCTGACCAAAGAAGAAGAAGAGAGCGAGCAAGAAAAAATACAAATGTGGTTTTTACCCAAGCCCCGAGAAAGCCTGTGACCATGTTTCTCTCTGGGTCAGCAGAATTTCTGGGTCATCTTCTGGGATGTTTGTGGTCAGAGAGTGGACAGGGCCTCCGCAGGGCTGGTGCAGTGCTTCCCAGTGCCCTTGACTTCAATGAAAGAGCAAAATACAAGGACCAAGAAGAGGTATGGATGGATACAGACATGGAAGAGGGGACAGCATCTCCAGCTGGACAGGCCAGCACTAGGAAATGAGGCCGGGGATTCACTAAGCACTGCAGCTGTGGGTGAGTGATAAGCCCTCGCAGACCCTGTGTTTTCCCTGCTGTGAAAGGAGGCCCTGTAAGCCCAGGTCAGTCTGACAGCAGGTACCTGTGGCTTCTCTTTCCTGTGTCCCACCCAGAAGTGGTGCCCACTTGGGGAGGACAGGGGCCCAACCCCTGGCCTTGTCTCTGCCTCTTTTTCCTGCCTCCTGTTCCCTAGTGAGACCTTGGGCATCCAGCCAGGATAAGTATGGAATGTACATCACACGTATACGATATGGTGCCCAGCACCTCGAAGGTGTTTGAGAAACGCTCATGCCAATAGAAACTTGTGCATTTATTTGCTTTTAGCACCTGCTGGGCCCTGCTCTTAGCAGCTTACCTATTTTAACTCACCTCTCCTCACTGCATTTCTGGGAGTTTATCTGTTTTACAGAGGCAGCAGCCGAGACACAGAGAGGTTAGAGGGCTTGGCCCCCAATGCCTGCCTCTAGGGGCCACACTCTGGCAGTGCTGGTCGGCAATCCCTCTCTCTATGGGCGCCCAGCATGTGAGTAGAGGAAGCCCCAACCCTGCAGACATAAGGAAAGGCCTTTCAGGGCAGGATGCCATGGCCTGTGGGAGGATTGGAGGTGAGAGGATGTGGTGCATTTTAAACCCGACATATTTCACATTTGAAATTCTCCCCTGATACTCTCCAGATGCAGGAAGTGGTTGAAGTGCACATTATTCAAACCCCATCCCAGGTGAGTAACGTGATAATAAAACAGAAGGGAGTGAGGTTAAGTGCTGGGGATGTCCTACCTGAGGCGCTGTAGCCAAGCTGTGCACGGGATGTCCCTCACCAAGAGTCCGGGAGGCCCTGCTGGGGTTTGTTGCCAGCCACATGTCAGAATTATATCTCTGTGGTGTTGAAACACAAAAGAAAGGTCAGACCAAGAGGAAAGGCACCATCACAGAGCACGACAGCCATATGCCTCCAGCAGTGCCTTATAAGAGGTCCCTCGAATAATAATTCCATTTTTAATTTTCAATCAATAAGAACCCCAAATTGTCCTGGTTTGGTCTTCTGTACTGGGGACCCCTGGCCACTCAACCCATCTCATCTCAGTAAGGCCAGAGGACAGCAAAGGGGAAAAGGGCCACCTCTAGCCACCAGGATTGGACAGATAAGTGACCGGACTCCTCCTCGGCAGGCTCAGGGGCCTGTACCTGTGTCTTCAAGTTGGCAGCAGGAAAGTCCAGTTCTCCTAGGGTCCTTGGAGCCTCCTTGGGCATTATGCTGTGAGGCAGGGGCTCTGGAGATGTTGCCACCTGCCGAGGCTGAGGCCACAAGCCAGGCTGACCCTCAGGTCCCTCATTTGCCAAGCAAGGACAGTGATGCCTCCCTGATAGGCTTCACTGGGTGAATGGACTGGCTGGGGAGCAGGAGAGGAGATAGGAGGCCAGGGGTTGATGTCCTGGAAAGGAAGGAGGCAATTGCCAAGGAAGGAAGGAAGAGATGGAAGAGACCGTCAGTGGTCTCTTGTGGACAGGAAGATGGGCCCCTGCTGGAAAGCAGCTTATCCAAGGTCATCAGAGGGCCCACACCCATGAGCAGGTGTGATAGTCAGGGTATAGGCTCCTCTCTCCATCATGTCTTCTGCCTAACCCATTCCAGCTCTCAATGTCCCCCTACAAACCCTCTAAACCCTCTGTCCATCCTCCGTATCCACCTTCATTCCAATCCAATTTCATCTGCCTGTCTTGGGCACACATCCCCTTCCCAGGCAGTGGTCACGCCTCCATCTAACTGGGGTTGCTTCATGCCTTCTGGGTTCAAGTCCCTCCCCCCACCTGGTCAGAGCCCACATGAGAGCTGCCCTGCCCTTCTCTTCACAGGTTCTCTCCCCCCAAGCCTTCTCCCACCTGTCTCTACCTGCTCCATGGCCGGGGTCCTCAGGTGTTTCTGCCGCTCACGTCCTTCTCCCTCCCCTTTTGAGTGGTTTTCACCTCCTTCAGATACTCAGCCATGACTGGGAAATAGCTCCGAAGTGCACTGGTGTGCATGCACGCTGTAGGCCTGCTGTGTCACAGCCCTCATTCCAGATGTGTGTTTTTAGTCTGGGGGTGGTGGTGCTTCTGTTGAATTCGTATCTGCTTTCTTGTCTGAGTTTCCTGTCCCTGTAGCCTAGTGAGGAGCTAAACCGGGGACATCAAACCCATTGTGGCTTAGATTCCATAGCTTCTTACTCTCCTGGAAGGCAGTGGTTAGTCTCTTTGTATTGCTATAAAGGAATATCTGAAGCTGAATATTTTGTAAAGAAAAGAGATTTATTTGGCTCACGGTTCTGTGGGCTATATAAGAAGTGTGGTGCTCGCATCTGCTTCTGGTGAGGGCCTCAGGGAGCTTCTACTCCTGGGGGATGGTGAAGGGAAGTGGGCATCACATGGAGAGAAGTGGCACAAGAGAGAGAAGGAAGGTGCCAGGCTCTTTTCAACAGCCAGTTCTTGCAGGAACTAAGAGTGAAAATTCACTCTATCCCTCAAAGAAAACACCACACTATTCATGAGGGATCTGTCCCCATGATCTAAAAACCTCCCACCAGTCCCCAGTCCAACATTTGGGATCAGATTTCAACATGAGACATGGTGGGGCAAAAAAAAAAAATCTATTTCCAAACCATAGCATTCCTCCTTAGCCCCCAACATACCATTCCTATAGTTCCCAAAGTCTTAACTTGTTCCAGCAGCACTTCAAAACTCCAAAATCTCATCTAAGACTCAAGATAAGTTCCTTCCAGATGTTCATATAGACATCAACAAGATATTTACTTCAAAGATTCTAAGATACAATGGTGGTAGAGGCATTGGGTAAAGAGTCTCATATCAATGGAGAGAAATCAGCCAAAACAAAGGGATCACAGGCCCTATATAAGTCTGAGATCCAACAGGGCAGTCTTAAAGCTTCAGAATAATATCCCTGGACTCTATGTCTTGCACTCAGGCACCCTAGTAGGATGGGTAGGCTCTTGAGGCCTTGGGCAGCCCTGCCCCCAGGCCTTTGGCTAGGCAGAGCGCTCAAAGCCTGGAGTCCAGCATCTATAGCTTTTCCAAAGTAATGGGGCCAGCTGTTGAGGGCTCTATATTTCTGGGGTCTGGAGGGTAGTGACCTCATTCACAGAGCTGCATGAGGCACTGCCCTAGTAGAGGCTTTCTATGGTGACTCTGCCCTTGTGGTACCCAGGCTTCTTGACCATCCTCTGAAATCTTGGTGGAAATGTCCAAGCCTCCATAGCTCTTGCATTCTGCACATCAGCAGATTTAATGCAACCTGGGACCTGCCAAGGCTTACCACTTGCACCCTCCAAAGTGGTGGAACAATCTGGACCATCAACCCTTTGAGACTCAGCTGAAGGTAAAGTGACCTGGATTGAGAGGGGGAGGGTAGCACCCCAGGCCTGGCCCTTCAAGCCATCCTATCCCGCTAGGCTTCTAGACCTGTGGTGGGACCTGGTGGCAGCCTGGGAGATCTGAAATGCTTCCAGGACCTTTCCCCATAGTTTTGACTATTATCACCTGGCACCCTCTAATCCCTGCTAATCTCTCTAGTGTCATCCAAATGGACACCAGCCCAGCTAAGTCATAGAAAAGAGTATATTGGTGGTGTGGGAACTAGACAGTCTCTGCTGTGGACTGACATTGCTCTCTCCTCCAAGAGGAACGGACTGGTTGGGTTTTGCCCTAAGACACTGGGCGCTTATTACACAATAGAGTCATTACATATTCAGCAGGTTTGGGGGGAAAGCTATATATATTTATGAGGGAAGTCGAGCGCATGTGTAATGGCTAAACATGTGTGACATACATCCCCTGTTCACCTGGGGGCAGGGTGTTAGCATTGAAATGAGGTGGAATTTAACAGTTTACCTCAAAGGTAAACTAGCGGACACCATGACAGTGAGTGCACATCTTTATGAGCTGGGCTGAAACTGGCTGAAGGTCTGCAATTCTTATCAGGGAAGAATATTTATAAGGCCCGTCCTCTTTTCACTTGGAGTTGCAGTGTTTGGGGTTGTAAATCAGAGTCAGGAGGGATCTGATAATTTGCCTGATAGCTCCTACTGTTGAAGAGTTTAGCAAGAATGTTTTTTTTTTTTTCTTTTAGCTATGAACATTTAGAAATTTGCTATGCTAGGCAGCCCCTGAAGCCTTGACCCACAGGTACCTTTTGTTTCCTCAGCCTTAGGGTCCGTTTTAGCTGATAAAGTGCATCTGTTTTGGTCTCTCCGATAGCACTAGCAAATACTGGCTCTGCTGATCCCTTAGATTCCCCTCCTAAAAGCTCTTCTTTCCTTCTCTACCATGTGGTGAGGCTGCAAATTTTCTAAATTTTTATCCTCTGCTGCCCTTTTAATTCTAAGTTCCAACTTCAGCTCATTCCTTTGGTCCCGTATCTGATCATAAGTTATTAAAAGCAGCCATGCCACTTCTTGAACACTTTGCTGCTTAGACGTTTCTTCCACCAGATACCCTAGGTCATCATTCTTCAGTTCACCCTTCCACAAAGTCCCAGGGCACAAAGGCAATGAAGCCAATTTTTTTTTTCCTCCAGCATAACGAAGGGACCTTTGTTCCAGTTCCCAGTAAGTTCCTCACTTCCATGGGACACTTTGTCAGTCTGGACTCTGCAGTCCATTTTATAGCAATATTTTGGTGACAACCACTTAATTAATCTCTAAGAAGTTCCAACAGTCCCTCTTCTTTCTGTCTTCTTCTGAGCCCTCCAAACTCGCCCAACCTCTGACCTAAGCGGCTGGTTCCTAAGCAGCTTCCACATTTTCAGGTATCTCTACAGCAATGCCTCACTCTTCGGTACCAATTTTCTGTCTTAGCCCATTTATGTTGCTATGAAGCAGTGGTTCTCAATCTTCCTAATGCTGCAATGTACTTTCAAAAGGGGTTGCGACCCACAGGTTGAGAACCACTGCTATAAAGGAATATGTGAGATGGGGTAATTTATAAAGAACAGGTTCATTTGGCTCATGGTTCTGCAGGCTGTATAAGAAGCATGGAGCTTGTGTCTGCTTCGGGGAGAGACTCAAGGAGCTTCCATTTATGGAAAGGTATCACTTGGAGAGAGGAGGCAAGAGACAGCAGAGAAGATACCAGGCTCTTTACAACAGCCAGTTCTCCCTGGAACCAAGAGTGAGAACTTACTCACTCCTGGCACTAGGCCCTTCGTGAGGGATCCAACATCAAGATGGAAACACTTCCCACCAGGCCCCACCTCCAACATTGTGAATGAAGCATCAACATGAGACTCAGCAGAGCCAAAAAACTATACCCAAGTGTTTCTCATGTACTGTAATTATCACGTTTCAGTGAAATGGAGTGTTCAGAGTCCACGCTTCTTTGTTCTTCCTTCTGGATGTATTCTGGATTCTTGGCATGCGGGGAAGATGTAGGTAGGGCTTCCTGATTTGTGTCAGGAACAGAAAGAGGAGCAGAGGGCTACTGCGTGAGGTTCCCCCACTCAGGGTGTCGGTGGGTACTAAAAGCACCTTTGGGCTGTAGCTGGCTGAGGACCACACACACCTATCACAGAAATGTATATAGAGCACACACATTTGTGACAGTCTGAGGTACAATGACTAAGCCATGCCTTGTCTCCTCCTCGAACAACCTAGAGCTCAGATTTCGAAAGCAAAGGGCCACAAGGGGTCAGACCTGCTTTCTGCCCCTTTGACTCTGTTCAACCAGGAACAGACAGCTCAGGAAGTCCCTTCAGAGGGTGTTTGAAGCTGGAGCTCTGTCTTAAAGCGGGAAGGGTGACCTCTTGGTGGGCCCTGGGTGGGTTTGAGGTGGACAGGTGCAGGTAAAAGTATGGAGGCCTGGAGGGCAGGTGTGGCACATCCACAGGATCTGGTTGTTAGTGGCCTTGGAAGAAGATGCTGGGAGAAGGGGCTCAGGCTGCAGTGCAGGGGCGGAACGTGAGGCACTGAAGGATTCAAATAGGTTCTCTGACATAGGAAAGCCAGGGAGCTCTCCCAGAGGGTGGGGGTGGGATGCTAGATGAAGGTGGCCTGTGGAAGGGCAGCAGGGACAGACAGGACCATCCGCTGTGTAAGAGACAGAGCCACAGCAGGGCCTCTGTGTGGGCTCTGACATTCTTTCTTCCAGGTCTGGGGAGGTGGATTTGGGAGGTCACAAATAACCACAGACACCACCTCCCCCCCATTCTAGCTCCTTCCATTGGTCCTATCCTCTGCAAAGTGCCAGTAGGCAGGAAGGTCATCCTCAAGGTGAGGAGGGCTATCAGTGCCAGGGACTGGCCCGTGCCCCTAGGCTCGGAGTGCTGCAGTAACACCCTAGGCGTGCCCTGCCAGCCTTTCCTCTTGTGTTGCCACCACCCATGTACAGGGGGCTCTTGGACCAGGCTCCTTCATTCATCATAACAAGCGCTGGTCACATATCCACCAGGGCTGGGTACTGGGTGCTCTGTCAAGGAGGATGAGATTGTGGTAACTGCTGGGATGAGCAGAGAAGGAGCCTTAAGAGAAAAAGGCAGGGAAAGGGCTTACTACCAAGGAGTCAGAGAGAGACTTCCCAACAGGGGCTTTTAAGCTGAATCCTGAGAAACCACCAGGAGTTGGTCAGGCAAAAGGAGAAAAGGCCTTGCAGGTGCACGTGAAGGAACAGGCTGGGCCTCTGGCCAGGTAAAGCATGAGTACCCTAAGGGAGCAGAGAGCATTGAAGCTCAGCCCTAAGGGGCAAAGGGTAGGGTGTGGCTGGAGGAGATGTTAGGGCAACTGGGATTCAGTGAGGCTCTTGCAAGGCCCAGGTGAGGCCCTGGTCAGATCCTGGTGAAGCCCTTATGTGGCCTAATGAGTTTGGGAACTGGTAGTAAGGGGCCACATTCAGAGTCTTAGCGTCAGGGTCCCAGCACAGAGCAGGCGTTTGGTAATAACCAGCTTCTCCCAGGAATGGATGATCTTATAGCCCCACTGCTGTGGGCTCTGACATCCTTTCTTCCAGGTCTGGGGAGGTGAATTTGGGAGGTCTGGCCTGGCTTGGACTCCTGATGGCTGTGCCCTGCTGGCTTGAGCCTGCCTGATGGAGGAGGACCCCTGGAAGGCAACACAGGCCCTTTTTCTTCATTAATTACTACCTGACATTTTAATGTTCAGGTTTAATTACATTCTCCACCACTTGGTGCAAAAAAGTAAAAACACGTGAAGCCTTAGAGACCTATAAACCAAGTAAGAGAACTTTTGTAAAGTCCTTTGAAGTTCCTGCTGAAGCCCAAAATGCATTTTCTCTTTGAATGTGCTGATTGTGTGATGGGACATTTGGAATGAGGAATGGCTGTGGGATCTGTGGGCACATTCACACTAACCCCCCAACACACACACATGCTGGAGACACCCATAAACCGGCCGCCACCTCTCAGACCCCCTGAGTCCACGTAGCTCTGTTTCTTTTCTGAGAAGCAGCTGGAGTTAACCAAAAGAGCGATGCTTGTGTACTGATGGCTCTGGGTTCACAGTCTAGCTCTGCCTTCCCTCACAAGGGACCTGCTAGAGTGATAGCATCTCCATTTCCTAAACAACGGGGCAGTAGTGATGTCCATGGAGGAGCACCTCGCACCGAGCCTGGTGTGTGGCATCTTCTAAGCTGGGTAACTATCTGCCTTCATCGGGTGACTTGTTTCATGTTTACCAAACTGCTAGCTAACTTACATGTTTTTAAAGATTTTCCATGAGAATGACTTCACCTTCCAGAGGAGGGGCCTCTGTGGGACAATATTGTCTTAGTATGTTTCATGCAGCTGTAACAGAAAGCCTGAGACTGGGTATTTATACAAACAGAAATTGATGGACTCTGGTTCAGGAGGTGGGGAAGCCCAAGATCAGAGGGCTGGCATTTGGTGATGGCCTTTTTGCTTCATCATAACACAGAAGAAGAGCAAAGAGAAGGTGAGGGAGAGCAAGCAAACAAATGCAGGCTTTACGCTCTCTTATAATCCTCATTCATGAGGACAGAGCCCTCATGACCCCATCAGGCCCAGCACCATTGCATTGGGGATTAAATTTCCAACACAGGCTTCGTGGGGGGACACATTCAAACCAGAGCAGACACTCAGTGCTAGGATGTTCCAGCATTATATAGAGTGGCCTTGGAGTTGTCAGGTGGGGGAGTTCACTCTAAGCTGCCTTCACGTAACTACTTTTCTGTGCTACCTGACAATAGCTTTGCTCTTACCGGGCTCTTACTTTGCTTTTATTGTGTAAATGCTCTTACACCTGACAGCAAGGTCCTGTTGAGGTTGACCCACAGTTCATGCTAGCCAGACTCCCTGGATCTCTCCTTATTTTCTTATCCAGTTGCTCTGGAAGCAGAAAGGAGTGTGTTATCATGGCTGAATGAGTTTTCCAAAGATTGTACCATCAGTATCTCCCTCCCACATGCTATTCTGCAGTAAGACTTTGTCACTCTTCCCCCTGGAGAGGGAGACCAGGGCCCTCTCCACTTTGGATCTGGGTGGGCTATAGCCACTCACTTGCACCTAGCAGAATGAAGTGGAAGTGGCATCGTGTGGCTCCTGGTTGGGTCTTCTTGGTCTCCAACATGCACTTGTAAGAGACTTCCCCTTGGAACCCAGAGCTACCATGAGAAGTCCAAGCTCAACACAGTGGCAGTCAACAGTTCTGACTGGGCCTAGATGGCAATCATCAGGCACCAGACATCGAAGTGTCTGAATATAGAAGTCGCCTGACAATTCCAGACTTTTGTTGACCCCAGATATCAGGGAGCCCAGACAAACCATTTTCTCTGTGTCATGCCCAATTCCTGACTCACCACATCTATGAATATTACAAATTGGATTTTGTTTTTCACCACTAAGTTTGAGGTGGTTTGTTAGACAGAAAATAAAAACTGAAACAGCTATGGGGATATTCAGATAATATATTGCTAGAGGTCAAATTAGGAAATGAGTGATTAGTAGTGTGGCCATACAATTTTTGGTTCAACCCGGAGCACTTGGAGAATGAAGGGGGTAAGGAGAGAGATAGAGAGATCCAGGTATTTCTAAGTGTTGATAGATAGATCACACTAACAGGAACAAAACAAATTCTCCTGGGCTCTTAGATACCCTAGTAATGTACCTTATCACTCATCCTCTTTCGTTTCCTTCTCACCCAAAGCTTGGATTTGGCTTTGGAAGATCTTAATTTATGTCCGTGATGAATCATTTTACCAGCTGAACAACACTGGCCATGTATTCCCAAACCTCAGTTTTCTAGTCTGTAAAATGGAAATAATTCCTTTCTTTGTTAGACCTCAAGCCACAGCAATTAAACTTTTGCCCTTCAGCTTCACAGAAATTGGCCCAAAGGACTCCTCAATGACTAGCTCATGACAAATCTCAAAAGCTCTATTTATTTCTCACCTTTCATGGCCTCTCTGTGGAGTCCAGCTCTGCTTCCTGCTCTGTTCCTACAACTCCTTCCTTTTAGTTTCTGTGGTATCTCTCTCAGCTCATTCTCTTCTTGCTTCTCTGGCTGCTGTTTCTGTCTCCTCAGAGTTCTTTTTGTTCTTCTCACAATTTAATTGTTAGTTATCCTGAGATCTCTGCCTGGGTTCAATCTGAATATCAGAGAGGAAATAGACTAAACAAAAACAACAAAGCTGGGTGGACTAGGGGGCTGTAACAAAAGACCTAATATTCATGCTGCTGGAGTCCCAGAAAGAAAGGAGAAAAAGGATAGGGCTAGAGAAGTATCCAAAGATATAATGCCCCCAAACTTCTCAAATTTGATAAAGGACAGAAATCTACAGAGTATTGAACCTGTGGAATCTCAACAGGATAAACCGAAGAAATTCATATCAAAGTACATCATAGTCAAACTTCTGAAATTCAAGACTAAGAGAATTGAAAGTCAAAGAGAGATGACTTCTTATCTGCAGGAGAAAAATAATTGGAATGACTGTAGATTTTTAATAAGAAACCATAGATTCCAGAATGAAGTTTACATACGTTTTTAAAGTGTTGAGGCAAAGAATTATCATCCTAGAATTCTACATTTAAGTGAAAAATATCCTTCTGCAATGAAAATATCCTTCATTTTTGAGAACAAGGACAAATAGAAAATATGTTGCCAGCAGATATATCCTAAAAGGATAATGGAAATTTTCTGAACAGAGAGAAAATAATAAATGAAGGAAATGTGGAATATCTAGAAGGAAGAAAGAACATGGTAAGCAAAAACATAGCAACAAGTGAATTCCCTCTTACTCTGAAGTTTTCTAAATTATATTGGTCAATTGAGGCATAAATTATAACACTTTCTGAAGTCTGATGTGGCTCTCAATACTGTGTATGTAGAGAAACTATTTTAAGACCAACTATTATATAAAAAGCAAAGGCTATAGTAACATAAAGAAGGTATTTTTTTCTGTATATCATGCAAGCTAGTAAGATGACATTAGTAAACTGTGATGTTATATTTGTGTATATATAATAACAGCTAAAACAAGCACTAAGAAAAGCTATAAAGAGATACATTAAAAACTGTCCAAATGTATCTATAAAAATGCTTAAGTAACCCCTATTTAAGAAGGGAAAAAAAGCAGAAATGAAAAACAGAAAACAAAAAATTAAAAAGGCCAATGTAAAGCCTTAACATATCAATCACGACATTAAATGTAAATGGATCTAAACATACCTATTAAAAGACACATGTTGGCAAAGTGGCTTAAAACGACTCAATCATATGTTGCCTACAAGAAACTTGCTTCCAGTATAACAATATAGACAGGTTAAATGTCAAAGGATGGATAACAAATGCAATCAGTGTAACCTGGTTTCTTGTACCCTCAATGAATCCCCAACAATAAATTTTTAAAAAAAGTAAAAGGATGGAAATAATAGATAATGCAAACTTTAATCTAAAGAAAGCCAGGGTAGCTATATTAAAATCAGATAGACTTCAAAGCAAAGAAAATTACTAGAAACATAAAGATTTTAGACAACGATACATTTTCAGAGAAGACATAGCAATCCTACATTTTTAAGAGCCAGACAACAAAGCACCTTAATATGTGAAGCAAAGAATGATAGCACTGAAAGGAAAGACGGTAAGTATCTCATCTGTATTTCTCAAGTCTGAGAAACCATCACAGCCAAGAGGAGTCTAAATAGGTGTGATAGCTAAATGTATTGTATCCTGGGTGGAATCTTGGAACAGAAAAAGTACAGTGGGCAACAGCAAAGAAAATCTAAATAAAGTATGGACTTGAGTTAAAGATAATGTATCAATATTTATTCATAAATTGTAACAAAGAGGGGAAGACTTGGTGTGGGATAGACAGAGATGCTCTGTACTATTTTTAAACCTTTTCTATAAATCTAAAATTTTAAAGTTCATTTAAAAAAACTGTGGCAAAATATAAAGCACAATTATTACCTTTCTTTCAGATAGGTACCCTTCAATTTCAGATGAAGCCCTGCAGATTCTATCTCTGGACCATCTCTTCCAGAACACCACCCCTCAGTCTTCATTGACCCTCCTTGGTTTGGGGCATCTTCATCCATCCTCTGGACTAAACCAAAAGCTCACAGATCTTTCTAATTCCACTCTTGCCCCTTTCTTTTCTCCCTTGCCCAAATCCAGTAGGCACATCCTCTTTACATCATGAGTAAT